>NC_064620.1:615621530-615956217 GCF_023898315.1 Schistocerca nitens | reverse complement strand
TCTGTTCCCAGCTGCTTGAGCAACGGAACGTGAGCGAATTTCTATAATTACATTGGCCACTTCTTTGTACACAGCTTCTTCTCTGCTTTTTCTGCCTTGTTACCTTAAAAGCAGCTGAGGCAAACCCTTGTTTCGGTTTGTGTAAAAACAAGAGCAATCTCGCAGAATATAAATGGAAGAACTAAACACAAATCACAGAAACCAGTCGGCCCGCTGTAATGGCAGAGAGCAATCGGTTGGGACGTGTGTAGGCTGCCACGAAATTGGTCAGTCGGTAAATTGGTGGGTGTATCGACAGTTATTCCTGAAAGACAGTTTCTCAATGACTGTCTAAGGTATGTAGTTCTTAAAGTGTAGGTACAGAAATGGCAAGAGTACGTACCTCCATTTATAGAGACTATATGAAGACTTTCTTGACATTGGAAAGTTTCCAGGGCACACAATTTCAAATGTGGGTGGAATAGCGATATATGCTATTAAGACTAAATATTTCCTTAAACTTGTAACAAAAACGCAATTTTAGACCATTCAGGAGAGTAGGTGAACAACCACTATTGACATGCAAAATATCTACGTGCAGCAGTGAGACTGTAGATGTGAAAGGGCGGTTAGACAAAAGTTCTTTGCGAACGCTAAACGGAGAGTGGCGACACTTTGATATTTTACTTGGCGAGTCATAAAATTCAATGAGTTGCAAAAAAGTCTTTCAGCTGGCTGGAGTAGATGAGGCACTAGAGGTGATTGGCTTTAGACATTCGCAGTCCTCCAGATTAGTTTTCCTAAACTAGAGGGAATGCCGGAGTGGGCACCGTCGAAACCACCACCACCACCACCACCACCACCACCACCACCCCTAGTCTGTTTCCAAAACATCGTTCTCAAGTCGTTTAACACGGATAACAATCCCTCTTCGGCTCGCTTATTTCCTATCACACAGAAGAAAGAGGCGAAGAAACTAACGTAAGTTCGAATACTTAGTGGAGCCCCCAGTTGGAGCGTAACGGTTTACCGTGCCTCGCTGTACTACTGTCACTGATCGTAAATGGAGTTTCTCAGAACGGCAGCTATCTTAGAACATGAAAGAGAAATTCCCAAACAGGAAGGACGTCCTGTATCAGTGTATATGGGGTGGCTCAGGACGAATGGTAAATGTTCAGGGACATCGCAGGAGCAAACGTTCGAAGAAAAAGCTTAGTCAACGTTGCCTCTAAAATGCATACCTTTAGGGCTAAAGTCTTAGCTGCCGCGAAACACGTCTCCTGCTGAAAAATTGCTCATAGCTTGTAAGGTGCGTATTTCAGCCCATGACTACTAGGTATAACTGTTTCAAATGATTGTTCCTGTCATAGCTCTAAATAGTCACCATTCGGTCTTCATGGCATTGGATCGTTACATAACTTACATTTACCGCGAATGTTGCCCAGTGCATAGTCTCAAGCGACTGGAAAATGCCTCAGTGTATGAGGAAAAAAAGAATGTACACACAAAATCAAATATCGTCTCGAGACGAGGTACTGGCAGAATTAAAGCTGTGAGGACGGGGCGTGAGTCGTGCTTGGGTAGCTCATTTGGCAGAGCACTTGCCCGCGAAAGGCAAAGGTCCCGAGTTCGAGTCTCGGCCCGGCACACAGTTTTAATCTGCCAGGAAGTTTCATATCAGCGCACACTCCGCTGTAGAGTGAAAATCTCATTCTAGTAATCATGGTGTTAATAAAAATTCCATCTGTCACCCATGATTATCCCAAATCACGAACCTGAACAGGAATACTATCCTAGTGAATTTAATTCAGTGTCTTTATTATAGAAACACTTATTCGGCAGCTGGAAAAATAGTTGCTTTCTAGTGTTTAAAGTTCAGTTTAATTGTGTGAGAAATACTCCACTTCTAGGGCATTTTTAAATCAGTCTGCAGTAATTTTCTAAAATTTGCTTTACATGAAAAGCTGCCTTAAAATAGTAAAGTTGTTAGTTAAAACGCCGGACATGTGGCCGAGCGGTTCTACGCGCTTCAGTCTGGAACTGCGCGACCGCTACGGTCGCAGGTTCGAATCCTGCCTCGGGCGTGGATATGTGTGATGTCCCTAGGTTAGTTAAGTGGTTCAAAGTTCTAGGGGACTGATGTCCTCAGATGTTAAATCCCATAGTGCTCAGTGCCATTTGAACCATTTTTGTTAGTTAAAAGAAAATTATTGATCTGAAGTGGAAGAGTATAAATTGTTGCATTTACGAACTTTGATCAGAATTACAAAGTTTTATCGGTGTTAATTTCATGAGTGTTTGAATTGGAATTTAATGTTGTTGGCATTTGCACAGCCATCTATATTTTGAGTAGGTTAAGATTGCTCATCAAAGCACATTTGTTGTTTAAAGAGTTAGTTTGTTGTGGTTTACTTAATAATTATTGATGACAATACTTACCGTTTCTCTTAACTTACTTGTGTAGTTTTGTTAATTAGCATGGTTCTTCAAACCATGAGAGTTTATGGGCCCTCGTGTGCTATGCTAGTTGGTTAATGAAGCAAAGCAAAGGCACCTTCACGGCCAGTGTAGTTAGATTTGCATTCTGTTTAATTGCTTAAAACTGAGCTTGAAGAAATATTTACCGTTAGCTATTCTATTGCAGCTTGATTAATGCACAGGCACAGAAGCAGTACGAAGCAATGATGTTGTAGAGTAAGATCATTAATAGACACCCTGATTTAAGTCCGAATCATTCCATGCTCTTTCCTGTTTAGTATTGCTATTAGTTTCATGTGTGTTCGTGATTACGTGTTGTTGAGAGGCATATGTTACTGTTCGCTATTTGATTGGCCATTTGTTTGACTTCTAAGTTAGTAGTACATTTATCTGCAAGGTTAGGTTACTGTGTCTAATAAGGCTGGCGACCGATATTAATACGTAATATTAAAACTTGCTTTTGTGTTAGAAGTCTCTTCGTGACCCACATGTTCACTATTGGTTACATTCTGCTCGAGTGGTTCGGCAGCGAATCCGTCTTATTCTTTCTCATTAGGGTATCTCACGGTCACAACTTTATCCAAAATTCCTCGCAGAGGTTTAACGTTAGCATCGTTCGCCGTCTAAGGTGGTCGGCGTTACCGCTAAAATATGAAAAACAACTCGCGCTTTTGTCAAAGGATC
This sequence comes from Schistocerca nitens, assembly GCF_023898315.1. Taxonomy (NCBI): domain Eukaryota; kingdom Metazoa; phylum Arthropoda; class Insecta; order Orthoptera; family Acrididae; genus Schistocerca; species Schistocerca nitens. The sequence goes on along the minus strand of NC_064620.1, from coordinate 615,953,076 downwards.
GAGGTAGTCATGTAGATACACGATTTTCTTGACTTCCGAAGTGCATTTGCCTTAGTACCGCATCTGCGTTTGCTAGCGAAAACTTGAGCATATGGGCTATGAAACGAAATTTCTGACTGGATAAAAGATTCCATGATGGGGAGGGCACAGCGTGTTACTTTGGTTGGAGTCATTAGCACATCAAGGAACTTGTGGTGTGCACCAGGGAAGTGTTGGGACATTGGACGTTCCTGTTTGTGTACTACACAGTATTAATAGTAACCTCACGACGCACGGATCACGAATTTACTTCAGACTTTGTACACTTCCAGTAGTTCACTGGGACAACGTGACGTGTAAATAGTAGGGCGTATTACTTTGGTTGGAGTCATTAGCACATCAAGGAACTTCTGGTGTGCACCAGGGAAGTGTTGGGACATTGGACGTTCCTGTTTGTGTACTACACAGTATTAATAGTAACCTCACGACGCACGGATCACGAATTTACTTCAGACTTTGTACACTTCCAGTAGTTCACTGGGACAACGTGACGTGTAAATAGTAGGGCGTATTACTTTGGTTGGAGTCATTAGCACATCAAGGAACTTCTGGTGTGCACCAGGGAAGTGTTGGGACATTGGACGTTCCTGTTTGTGTACTACACAGTATTAATAGTAACCTCACGACGCACGGATCACGAATTTACTTCAGACTTTGTACACTTCCAGTAGTTCACTGGGACAACGTGACGTGTAAATAGTAGGGCGTATTACTTTGGTTGGAGTCATTAGCACATCAAGGAACTTCTGGTGTGCACCAGGGAAGTGTTGGGACATTGGACGTTCCTGTTTGTGTACTACACAGTATTAATAGTAACCTCACGACGCACGGATCACGAATTTAATTCAGACTTTGTACACTTCTAGTAGTTCACTGGGACAACGTGACGTGTAAATAGTAGGGCGTATTACTTTGGTTGGAGTCATTAGCACATCAAGGAACTTCTGGTGTGCACCAGGGAAGTGTTGGGACATTGGACGTTCCTGTTTGTGTACTACACAGTATTAATAGTAACCTCACGACGCACGGATCACGAATTTACTTCAGACTTTGTACACTTCTAGTAGTTCACTGGGACAACGTGACGTGTAAATAGTAGGGCGTATTACTTTGGTTGGAGTCATTAGCACATCAAGGAACTTCTGGTGTGCACCAGGGAAGTGTTGGGACATTGGACGTTCCTGTTTGTGTACTACACAGTATTAATAGTAACCTCACGACGCACGGATCACGAATTTACTTCAGACTTTGTACACTTCTAGTAGTTCACTGGGACAACGTGACGTGTAAATAGTAGGGCGTATTACTTTGGTTGGAGTCATTAGCACATCAAGGAACTTCTGGTGTGCACCAGGGAAGTGTTGGGACATTGGACGTTCCTGTTTGTGTACTACACAGTATTAATAGTAACCTCACGACGCACGGATCACGAATTTAATTCAGACTTTGTACACTTCTAGTAGTTCACTGGGACAACGTGACGTGTAAATAGTAGGGCGTATTACTTTGGTTGGAGTCATTAGCACATCAAGGAACTTCTGGTGTGCACCAGGGAAGTGTTGGGACATTGGACGTTCCTGTTTGTGTACTACACAGTATTAATAGTAACCTCACGACGCACGGATCACGAATTTAATTCAGACTTTGTACACTTCTAGTAGTTCACTGGGACAACGTGACGTGTAAATAGTAGGGCGTATTACTTTGGTTGGAGTCATTAGCACATCAAGGAACTTCTGGTGTGCACCAGGGAAGTGTTGGGACATTGGACGTTCCTGTTTGTGTACTACACAGTATTAATAGTAACCTCACGACGCACGGATCACGAATTTACTTCAGACTTTGTACACTTCTAGTAGTTCACTGGGACAACGTGACGTGTAAATAGTAGGGCGTATTACTTTGGTTGGAGTCATTAGCACATCAAGGAACTTCTGGTGTGCACCAGGGAAGTGTTGGGACATTGGACGTTCCTGTTTGTGTACTACACAGTATTAATAGTAACCTCACGACGCACGGATCACGAATTTACTTCAGACTTTGTACACTTCTAGTAGTTCACTGGGACAACGTGACGTGTAAATAGTAGGGCGTATTACTTTGGTTGGAGTCATTAGCACATCAAGGAACTTCTGGTGTGCACCAGGGAAGTGTTGGGACATTGGACGTTCCTGTTTGTGTACTACACAGTATTAATAGTAACCTCACGACGCACGGATCACGAATTTAATTCAGACTTTGTACACTTCTAGTAGTTCACTGGGACAACGTGACGTGTAAATAGTAGGGCGTATTACTTTGGTTGGAGTCATTAGCACATCAAGGAACTTCTGGTGTGCACCAGGGAAGTGTTGGGACATTGGACGTTCCTGTTTGTGTACTACACAGTATTAATAGTAACCTCACGACGCACGGATCACGAATTTAATTCAGACTTTGTACACTTCTAGTAGTTCACTGGGACAACGTGACGTGTAAATAGTAGGGCGTATTACTTTGGTTGGAGTCATTAGCACATCAAGGAACTTCTGGTGTGCACCAGGGAAGTGTTGGGACATTGGACGTTCCTGTTTGTGTACTACACAGTATTAATAGTAACCTCACGACGCACGGATCACGAATTTACTTCAGACTTTGTACACTTCTAGTAGTTCACTGGGACAACGTGACGTGTAAATAGTAGGGCGTATTACTTTGGTTGGAGTCATTAGCACATCAAGGAACTTCTGGTGTGCACCAGGGAAGTGTTGGGACATTGGACGTTCCTGTTTGTGTACTACACAGTATTAATAGTAACCTCACGACGCACGGATCACGAATTTACTTCAGACTTTGTACACTTCTAGTAGTTCACTGGGACAACGTGACGTGTAAATAGTAGGGCGTATTACTTTGGTTGGAGTCATTAGCACATCAAGGAACTTCTGGTGTGCACCAGGGAAGTGTTGGGACATTGGACGTTCCTGTTTGTGTACTACACAGTATTAATAGTAACCTCACGACGCACGGATCACGAATTTACTTCAGACTTTGTACACTTCTAGTAGTTCACTGGGACAACGTGACGTGTAAATAGTAGGGCGTATTACTTTGGTTGGAGTCATTAGCACATCAAGGAACTTCTGGTGTGCACCAGGGAAGTGTTGGGACATTGGACGTTCCTGTTTGTGTACTACACAGTATTAATAGTAACCTCACGACGCACGGATCACGAATTTAATTCAGACTTTGTACACTTCTAGTAGTTCACTGGGACAACGTGACGTGTAAATAGTAGGGCGTATTACTTTGGTTGGAGTCATTAGCACATCAAGGAACTTCTGGTGTGCACCAGGGAAGTGTTGGGACATTGGACGTTCCTGTTTGTGTACTACACAGTATTAATAGTAACCTCACGACGCACGGATCACGAATTTACTTCAGACTTTGTACACTTCCAGTAGTTCACTGGGACAACGTGACGTGTAAATAGTAGGGCGTATTACTTTCTGGATTTCGAGATTATCGGGAGAAGTTCTACGCGTCAGTGGTGTATGGGTGTGTTGTTACCCTGAGCACGAGCTGATGGCGGTCACATAGTTAGCGTTGAAACTCAGTAATGGCTGGAGCGCTGGATCGAGTCCCGCCTACCGTTTTCCAATTTATACTACTTCAGCATTGGTCATATTTTACATCTCTAAGGTAAGACACGTGTACTTGAATGAACTAACATTCGGTTTCCAATGTTATGTGCCATGTTTGAAGCAAATCCGTGAGTGGGACGTCGTGGCCTCCTTGTCAGATTTTAGCAGATGACTTACATCCAGTGAAGTAGTGCCTGAAAAAAAAAACTGCACAAATACTCAGTGGAATGCTGAAAAGATTTCAAAATAGTACTGTCTAAAGCAGCTGGCAGACTTCAGTTTGTTAGAGCACTAGGGAAGTGCAATCAGATTCCACAGGAGGCTGCTCATAAGTCGTGTGACCCATCCTAGAATATTGCTAAAGTGTGTGGAACCCATATGAGGCAGGACTAGTGGTGGCCACAGAACAAACACAAAGGCCTCAACGAATGGTTGCAGGTTTGTTTCTCTCGTAGGAGAGTCACGGATAAGATGAAAGAACAGTTCAGGCAAATGCTTGTAGATAGGTGGAAACTATACCGTGTTCATGATGATGAATCTACGAAAATAGTTCAGCCCCCTTGAGAAGACTCAAGTAGGGATCACGAGGACAAGGTGAGACTGACGTCAGCGCGCACGCAAAGGCGTTTAAACATTCTCCCTGCACCCCAAGCGTGGCGAGGTCGGGGAGCAGCTGCGGCACTCGTAATTGTATTGGAACTGCCCTTTGCTGTGCACTTGAGCAGTTTGCTGGGTAGAGAAGTAAATGTGCAGTCTAAATGGCGTTGTGTGCAGTGTCATCGAATTACCAGCTATCAGAAGTACGTGGTCATATATTCCCTGAAATGTAAACATGAGCTATTTCAGTTCCTAGCAGTCATCGCAAGCAATTTCGTTTCGTAGCGTGTGCCATCTGGAGTGCGATGCTGATAGTATGCGTAGTGTTTTGGGAAATCGTGTTGCAATGAGTGGTCTTGGTGAGTTGCATTATTCAAACAAAAATAGCTATTCCAATTATAGGTAATTTCCTTGCAGCTGTACCTCATTTTGCTATCTTACTTATTGACTAGCGAATCCAGCAATGCTTCACAATTGTTAAAAAGGTATAGGAATTACAGTGTGTTCCACTCTTCCCTCTGACCATCCCTTCTTGTACACTAACTCCACTATCTAACTCCCCCCCCCCCCCTCCGTCCCCCGCTCGCAATCCATCTGCTTCTCCTTTCCCGCTTGCTCTCACCTCGAGCCTCGTGTATCAAAATCAGATGACTTAATACGACCCCACACACTGACCCGCCTGCTTACTGTTTCGCAGCAGACAACCGTGTGAGGCCAGCAGCAATGGAAGGACAGCCCGGTCGTGTGATGGAGGCGGCGGCGGCAGCCGCTGAGGAGGAGCAGCAGCCTCGCGAGGGCAGAGATCTGCCAGGGCCGTCTCGTGAAGGCAGGGACCCGGCCGCCGCGACGCAGGTAGCGTATACCCTCTGATGTCTCTAACATAGCCCAGTAATGGGGAAAAAAGTTACAGTAGTATCAGAAGGTGTGGATGTGTCAGTTTTTGATGTGCTTCATTGCCCTCCACAACCTCCATAAAATTAGTGGTGCAGCTCTGTTAATGTACTTTCTGCATTTTTCTGAAGTCATCAACATGATTCAACTATTTATTAGTTGCTAGTACAGTGCTTCTGGTGTCTAAAAAGAGCGAATGTTGTCGTGGGCAGATACGTCTCTCGAACAGTTTGCTGCATAAAGCTCAGAAGGCCACGGTCTGTCCATTAAATGCTGAAGTCCACACACAGTGAAGCTCCTCGTCTTCCTGCATAGCCCACACTTTCCAAAGCGTTCTCGCACATCCATTAGCAATACTTTTTAAAACATACACTACTGGCCATTAAAATTGCTACACCAAGAAGAAATGCAGATGATAAACGGGTATTCATTGGACAAATATTACTAGAACTGACATGTGATCACATTTTCACGCAATTTGGGTGCATCGATCCTGAGAAATCAGTACCCAGAACAACCACCTTTTAACATTTTTAAAATGTTAAGGATAATAAGTTGCCGTCTCTTCATCTAAGAATAGATGATGAATGTAGCTAGCCGCTAACTTTGTGTAATGTCTTGTCTGTATAGACGTATATCTGTTGCCTTTAAGATCCCTTCACCTTCACACATTAATCTATAAGACAGGCGAAAAGTTAGACTAATGGAGGATTATTAGTATTCTCTTTTCATTCGCTCTCTCTCTTTCTCTTTTATCTATGTACAGTTTTTAACATATTTCATTACGTGAAATCAGCCAGATAGAATCGTTGGAGTCATTCGTCTTGGTCATCAGCGGCTGGCTTGCTGTAAGAGATCTTTACATTTATTATTACTGTTAAACACTGCATTCAGTCGGGAGAATCAATCGTGTGGACAATTTGTTCCTTTTACGAAAGATTGCGAATTCCAGATGTGTAAGAAGCCTTTTTGGACGATTTAACACTCAGTGGTTGCAGGCTCTCTTAGACACAGCTGAAACTTCCCCACTAATTACAGGGCCAACGTGATCATCAAATGATTCAGAAAAAACTCATACATTCATTCACTCCAGAACAAGTCACAAACCTTATTTATGAAGGAAATTGTGTATTCAATCCATCTCCATTACATGTCCAGGTCTCCGGTGATTCCACGTCTTAATTATTTTCCGTTGACAGTCTCTTTCTCTTCAAACAAACCGCTAGCGGCACAAATGTTAATTGGCTCGCTTTAGCGAGAAGAAAAGCAAAATATGTATCTCTCAGAAACACGTCAATCCCTCAACAGATACTTCAGAAGCTGTCCTAGTTACCACTCTAACAACCATGGAGAATGCATATATGCATCTGTTATTTCAAAGAATAAACGCACTAGAAAATACTTCGGCGTCGTCGAGCTGTCGCCGCATATGTTACGAGAAAATCAGATCAGATACTTTTCCAAAGTGAATGAATGTGGATGGTTTGATTGACAGTGATTAATTGGTGCGTGGTAGAGGGTATTTTCTGTGGGGACATTACAACCTCTGGCCGTAATAACTGCCCATGCATCTTCAACACGATACCACAGTTCATGCAACATGCGGTCGTGCATTATCCTGCTGAAATGTAGGGTTTCGCAGGGATCGAATGAAGGGTAGAGCCACGGGTCGTAACACATCTGAAATGTAACGTCCACAGTACAAAGTGCCGTCAATGCGAACAAGAGGTGACAGACGTGTAACCAATGGCACCCCATACCATCACGCTGGGTGATACGCCAGTATGGCGATGACGAATACACTCTTCCAAAATGCGCGTGCACAACGATGTCTCCAAACACGGATGCGACCAACATGATGCTGTAAACAGAAGCTGGATTCATCCGAAGAAATGTTTTGCCATGCGTGCACTCTGGTTCGCAGGCGCTCCTGTCTGTGATGCAGCCTCAAGGGTAACCGCATCCATGGGCTCCGACCTGATAGTCCATGCTGCTGCAAACGTCGTCGGAACTGTTCGTGCAGATGGTTGTCTTGCAAACGTCCCCATCTGTTGACTCCGGGATCGAGACGTGGCTGCACGATCCGTTACAGCAATGCGGTTAAGATTTCTGTCATCTCGACTGCTAGTGATAAGAGGCCGTTTGCATCCAGCACGGCGTTCCGTATTACCCTCCTGAACCCACAGTTTGATAGGCATCAGCCACCCAGAGATCATTTAATTCGACTTACAGCGTTGTGCATTAGCAGCAAAGAACGGTGGAGAGAGAACGTTCGCTAGCTTAGTGAAGCTGTAACTTAAATTGTGGCGCTGATATTTACTCATGTTTACACTGCGGCTGCAAAGGAGGCACACTGACAAAGCTAAACGAGGAATTGCTGTAATTTTTAACATTGCTGTATTGCTTCGTGGCTAATCAATTTTTGGGTAAGATACGACTTCAAAAGCACTCTACTCCAGTTCCTTCATTAGTAGCTACTTTTCGTCGTAATTAACTTATGGTATAGGTCGAAAATTGAAGTCTTGGACGAGGCTTGCTTTCGGCTGAAGTATGATCAGGCGTTAATCACTTGTTTTCTCATACTGAGAAACTAGGAGCGCTCTGTGAGTAACTTGGTAAAAACTTCAAATAGCAAAGATCACGTAAATTTGTTCATTTATGACAACAGGTTTCCGTTGTTAAAACTGTCTTCTGGTTTCCAGAAAATTGTTGCAGAACATGTTTGTTACAATGTTATCCCATGTTATTACGAAGGATAGAATATAGCACATCTTACAAAGGTTTGTCAGTAATTAGTGTAAATTTTTATTTCCGACCAACCTTTCTATAGTGCTAAATTTTGTTAATCGTAAAAAGCATGAGGTTCTAACTCAAAGTATACACTTCGTAAAATATTTTCTGAACACAGGAAAACGAAAGTTAGTCTGTCGAAACTGTTTCTCAAAAATATACGGATTGCTAATCTTCGCTACTGCAGTTTCTTACTAAAGTCTTCGTTAAATCTGGTTTTCTTCCAGTGCGATGTAGGTAGTTCTGCAATAGATTGCACGGTTATCTAACTAGAAAAAAATTGAGGCTATATATACACGGAGTTCCTGTAATTTCGGCAATGACCAGTCGAAACGGAGAGTGGCGCTTAAATTTCCCAAATCTTAGGCAGTGCTACCGTCTTCAAACAGGACTCGTGTAATGCAGTCATGCATGCTTCTCTACACCGCGCAGGCTGGTCTCTGTGCATCTAATGCAGTCTATAGCCATTCGAAGACACTCAGTATGATAGTCCTTGTCTCCCTCTAAGATGGTTCCGATCTCATACTTCCCTGCATTGCCAAACTGACTGTTCCTAGATTTTACTGCGTGTCAACCTGCTACTCGTCCTCTAAGGCTATTTTCTAAGCAATTGCAGAGAAAATAACTTCAGTGCACAAGTTGACCAGGTGGGGGGACCAAACCGTGTGGCAGTCTCCCCTTTTCTCGAAGGGGATCTACTGTTCTGTCGGCTTAGAGTTGGCCACATGTCACATCCTACGATGTGTGGATCCATCCCAGTCAGGGTGGTGCGCGTTGACAGTGGTCCAGATGCTACTGGACTGCCATCAAATATGCCACCTAACTGCGAACCAAACTTGCTGACACGCTCTTCTGTTCTAGCGGACGACATCCAAACAGCTGATCGGGTTTTAAGTTTTACCTGAGAAGGCGGCATCTACTCTGTAGGGTAGTGTGCACTGGCCGCAGTCGGCCGCTTGAAGGTCTGCAGGAGTGCCCTGCCACCAGCTCCGAACCAGAGGACTCACAGCTGCCCTTGCTCGGTGGCCCGGCCTGCCTCACAACCTCCCCACCTTTTCAGTTCTTCTTTTTACATCTACCGTTTGTTTACTGTCTCGTCTACATGGATACTCTGCAAACCACACTCAAGTGCCTGGCAGAGGGTTCATCGAATCACCTTCACAATACTTCACCATTATTCCACTCTCGAACAGGGCGCGGAAAAAAATCAACAATTGTCTTCCCGTGTGAGCTCTGATTTCGCTTAGTTTGATCGTTTCTCCCTATGTAGGTTGGCGTGAACGAAATGTTTTCACATTCGGGGCAGAAAGTTGGTGACTGAAATTTCGTGAGAAGTTTCCGCCGCAACGAAAACTCCTTTTAGTGGTGTCCATCTCAAACCGTGTACTATATCAGTCACACGCTCTCCCCTATTTCGCGATAATACGAAACGTGCTGCCTTTCTTGGAACTCTCTCGATGTACTCTGTTAATCCTATCTGGTGAAGATCCCACACCGCGCAGCAGTGCTCCAGAAGAGGACGGACAAGAGTTTTGTAGGCTTTAGTAGATCTGTTACATTTCTGTGTTCTGCCAATGAAACGCAGTGTTTGGTTTGCCTTCCCCACAAAATTTTTTGTCGTTTCCAATTTAAATTGTTCGCAATTGTAATTTCTAGGTATCTAGTTGAATTTACAGCCTTCAGATTTGGCTGACTTGGGGTGTAACAGAAGTTTAACGGATTGCATTTAGCACTCAGGCTGACGTCACACTTTAGGGCCAATTGCCAATTTTCGCACTTGACAGGTATTTTTCCCATATTTTGCGATTTTTATCTGATTTTATTAGATAAGTGACAGCGTCATCTGTAAACAACCTAAGACGGCTGCTCAGGTTGTCTCCTAAATCATTTATATAGATAAGGAACAACGGAGGGGCGATAAGACTACCTTGTGGAGTGCCAGAGATCACACCTGTTTAGCTCGATGACTTTCCGTCAGTTACAACGCACTGCGAACTCGGACAGGAAATCGCGAATCCAGTCACATAAGACACGATATTCCATAAGCACGCAATTTCATTACAAGACGCTTGAGTGGTACAGTGTCGAAAGCCGTTTGGAAATCTAGAAATATGAAATCAATTTGAAATCCTTTGTCAATACGCTCAACCTTCTTGTAAGTAAAGACCTAGTCGTGTTTAACAAAAACTACCTAAATCCATGTTGACTGTGTGTAAATAGACAGTTCTCTTAGAGGTAATCCAAAATCCCGCTGCATATCGACGTTAATGATATGGGCATGTAATTTAGAGGATTACTCCTACCTTCCTCGAATATTTTTGTGGTCTGTGCAGCTTACCATTCTTTCGGTACGCATCTTTTGTCGAACGAGCGGTTTATATGATTATGTAGGGAGTTATCGTATCAGCATATTCTGAAATGAACATAACTGGTATACTGTCTGGACCAGAAGACTGGCTTCTGTTAAGTGATTTTGAGTTAATTCACTATCCCGAGGATATCTACTTCTGAGTTACTCATGTTGTCAGCTGTTCTTGATTAGAGTTCCGGAATATTTGCTTTGTCTTCTTTGGTGAGGGTTCATCCTTTACATTTTATCAACGTATCCGCTTTGTTTTGTTGTAATGGAAGGTGAGGAAACGGTGATATGATGCAAAGGGTCTCTTTCACATCGCATAATATCCTAGAGTCCTCCGACTGCTTCTGGGTGGGGTCACATCACTCCTCGCCAGCTACACCCTCTTACCCTCCCCCGTCACTCCTGTTACTTCTCTCTTGATTCTCATTCCGTTAAAATAGTTCTTTAGGACGTCTTCTTACGTCCATCCGAGAAGGCTCTTCCCAGGTTGTCGTAGTTTGGACCTTTAAACACGATTAACCTAGTCGAACTGAGAGGAAGAAACCATTGAATTTCATTGCCATATCAGCTCCCGATCTCGCACCTTATCAGTATTCTTCTGATATATTTCTAAAGGTTGTAGTCTCGTGTTACCGCTTGTTGTCCACAGATAGGCTTCTAGAAATGTTCCTCAAATATTATTAAAAATTAAAATTGAATTATATTTGGACAAATTTTTCAGAAATTTTCTTGCTAATGCATCTTAAATCATTCCCTGCTTAAACCACTGTCAGCTACTTAATTGCTGAGCTTGACCTCATACAGAACAAATTTCATGAACTTCTTTGTTTATATTAAACTGACTTCTATTCACGACATGGCCCGTAGGGCTAAACTGATCTTTAATCTGACAGTTGCATGTGATCACGAAACTTGTTGCTTCCTGTCCGTGAACTGTTTGAATTCCTCCTTGGTTTCATTCACAGCTCGCTCAATCTACAGGTTGAATAACGAGGTGAACGCGCTGCAGCCCTGACTCATTGGGTTCACCACTGCAGCCTGGTATCGGCAGCTGTCCGCTGGTTGCTCTGTAGTGACCCTCCCATACGCCGTGAGGAAAAATTGCGCTTACATGCGTTTGTACTTGCAGGAGGCGCAGATGGTCACTGAGGCGGGCCCAGCTGCCAGTGCAACTGACAGCGACGACACGACGACGACGACGACGCCGCCGCCGCCGCCGCCGCCATCACTGATACCGCCAGAAGAGCGGGGGACGTCCTCCGCCGGCCGCGATATGCCGGAGCTGGAGTTTACTGCGGTACGTGGCGGTTAAAGTTAAGAAAATCGTTCTGTTGTTTGCAAAAGTCCACTCAGCCCATCTATCAGGACTGCCAGCCATACGGTGACGGGTTGTCGACGCAAACCAGCGTTTCCAGCGTACGCCCACTACCAGAATTTCCAGTAGCGACATCCACAGTGATATTAACCCTGCAACCTCGGAAGAATATAGGTCCATTCAAGATTACTGCTTGAGCTGTTCCAGTGCCTCCAAGTTTATTTTCGAGGCTTATAATACGTTTGTAGACTGGCATGCGGTGGCGACGTTGACGATACACACGTCGACGGGGAATAGTGCAACCCGCTTGGCGCCAGGCCGGCGCACCAGCAGACGCGCGCTGCTGGTGCTACTATAGCGCGCGTACGGGATAACTCCCGGCCGCCGGTGCCTGCAGAGTCTAAGTCCGTTATCAGTGCGTTACGTAATCCAGGTCACTCGTCGCCTATATAAGCGGGCAGTGCACGTCGGCGGAACCATTCCGCTGTGAGCTCTATCTTCAGAGAGGCAGCTTCTTTGACCTCCCAATCAAGGCTGTTACGGCACCTGCGCACGATGCCGTGTAGTCTACACTGCTCCTGTGCAGGATCGAGGCCTGGCTGCCCGTATGTAGTGAAGTCACAGCGTGTTACACACAGGCGTGGGCGAGAAGGCACTATAAATTATCAGTGCCTTTTCCATCATGGGAATTCAATGCAGTTCTGTGGTTGGCATGTCCTGCTGTTTAAATTAGCTGTAGAGGGACTGAGGTGGAATAAAAACTGTAAATACCCATCTGAAATACTACTTGACGCACAATTAACCGTAAGCTCGATTACCTGCTTAATTTTAGAGCTCCAGTGAAATGTGCTGTTTTGGAGCCTGATATTTCAGAAATAAAGCTTTCCTATCACATGGTACAAAAACATCGAGTACCAGGGAGCGGAGAAAAACATCGAAACACAAAACACAATTCATTAGCATATAATACGAGGTAGGGAAACATATGTCATTCAAAACACTTTCACTGGGCTTGGATGCCCCTCTGGTGTTGGGGGCTAGAGTAGACCTGTGCTCCCTCCTTGCCTATGCAACTGTCTCTTCATTGGGTCAAGTTTTTCACTTGCCTTGACTGTTCTTTGGACTTGTGAGAGTTTTCTCTTACTCTTTTTAATGCTTTTCCACCAAGTTTTTTGGCTCTCAATTTTGGTCCCCATTTTGGGTTTCACCTTCACTACCCAAATTTTCACTGAAATGTGGTGCATTAACTCTCCACTGTCCATTGTTATCTTTCACACCTACCAGTCAAGTTGATCTACCTCTCCACCCAAAACCCACAGCTGCAACCAGTCCATTTTGGAGGGGATGCCATGTACCCTCTTGGTGATAGCCCCCTGACAACGCAGCAATAGCACTGCTGATGCCTGAGCTGTAACAGTCAGCCAAGGAGTAGGTGCCTGTCTACTTGGGGGACTGGGACACGGGGCAATGGCTACTCTACCAGCTCGCCTTTGCCTTGGCTGTGATGCCAGCAGGAAGAGCCTCCAGAGTGGCGTCAGGCTGAATGATCCGCAATGAAACAGATCAAACGTAATGGTCGCAGTGCCAGCATGGTGGTCTCATTATTCAGGAGCAGTGATTTTTAATGCAGGAGCTTGTAACATTAACCATGCCTCAAGACGAGAGCCAGGCAAGAAGAAATGAGTGGACAGTTCGGATTTCTTGGTTTGTTCCAGCACTGATGGTGGGTCTTTGGCTACAAATAAGCCTATGTTTCTCGTTGAAAATATTGATATATTGGGGATGTTGCGACAATAGATGAGAAATGGGTCTTTGCTGATCAAAACGTTGTACGTCAACCGATCATGAGCACTTCAGGCCTGTGTAAAGTTAGCAGATACACCAGTCACCATTTCTCTATATAACTTCAACAGAATTCAGGCTGTTACCTTTCATAGAGACCTAAAGCTGGGGCAGTGTGGAGTCCATTTTGTTCGCCACATCGAGAAGGGACCCAAGGATAATAGCAGACATGGGATCTTCTATCCTAGCCTTTGACAGCAGCATTTTACCACATAAGGTTGTCGTGGTTTATAGGTCTGATGTCATGCCTTACTTTCCTCCTCCGATGAGATGTTACATGTCAAACATTTAGACAAATGCCCTCCCTCTGTTTTAATAAGGCTATTGTAGGGCATGTGGGTGGGTGTCAGAGTTCAACCTTTGTGATACCTGTCAGGAACCGCACCCTCATCATTCACTGCAATGCTCAGTGTTAACGAGGGGGAAGAAAATTCTAGAAAATAGCTCTGACCGCTGTCTTATCAGGATGCAATGGAAAAGTTTGAACGACTCTATTCAACTAATACGGTCTCCAATTTTGTGTCTGTCGTGTCACAGGCCACACACCACACAATGACAGCCTTGTATGACACCTCTGTGCACTGCTGATACTCCAGGGCCTGTCCTAAAGTTGGGGGGGGGGGGGGATGCGGTGGTAACGTAAGACTCCCTCATCCCCTAAAACTATAGCACCAGTGGTTCCCAAACCATTGGTGAAGCCATAGATGCCTCGTCATCCTCCGGCATCGGCAATGACATCTATTAAGGTGCACCCCCTCAAGACAAGTACCACTAGCCATAGGCTGTGGACAGAAGTACAGATCCCTTTACTCCCAGAAAAAATGGGAAATCTTCACAGAAATCGGTCAGAAGTCTAAGAAGGCTAAGCAGAGAATACACATTTTTTCTGAAGCTTCGGATGTGCCGCTCCCCAGCCCTGCAGCAGTTGGACCTATGCACATGGACGTCGGATTACGCAATAAGGTGGACTACGACCTCACAGTGAAATAATCACACCCATATTTTCCATTCGTCGCTTTCTCAGATCTGACAGCGACGGTCCTTCAAGGAAATTGTAACAGGTACTACAGCCATTTGCCTGGACTCTGCTATTTGCTACTTACTCCGTAATTGGAATAGCGCTCCAGGAAACACTTTGCAGCAATATACTTTTCCCTGCTCTGAAAAACTACCACCCCTAATGTGCCAATCGCTTTAATGTCTATGTCCGGTGGGGTCTGTACCCTCATACACTTTGATATTCAGTCAGCAGGTGTCCCAATGCTGCACTACAGCGCATGGCCATTAGTGTCTCAGTTCCCATGACAATATTTAATGTTCATCTACCTCCAGAGGAACCTCTCCACTATCACGAGCTGTTAGTGGCACGGCATCTTGCCCCCTTATTCTTACTGGGGGACTTTAATGACAATGATACTCCGTGGGCGGCTACGCTGTCTCAGAGGCTGAGAAGCAGACCACCACCTTTAAGACTTGGATGTCTGTCTACTAAACACTGGAGCTGCAATAAATCTGTGTGGCCCACGGAACATTTTCCGCTATTGACCTCGCAATTTGCGGTCGGAGTATCTTACTCTGATCCAGTGGTGCGTTCATGGCGATCTTCGTGACAGCGACCATTTTCCTATAGTTCTCTACCTCTCCACTCAGACATCAAGAACATACTACACCTTGGTCGCTTCAGAAAGCTGATTGGCAGGGTTCCTCCTCTACAGCCACTTTTTCAGCCAGTCATGTGATGGATACCAACAAACTGGTAGAGGATACTGTTGATACTGTTATTCATGCTGCAGCACAATGATACCATCCCTACTCCAGACCCATCTGGACGACCACCAGTGCCATTAGGGAACGCCGCAGGGCACTTAAAACGCACAAGCGCTATCCCTCCATGGGTAATTAAGAGCATTAAAGAGACAGGGCGAAAACGGGGCTTCTAATAAAGAAATGGAAGCAGAAGTGTTGACAGAAATAGGTCTCAGCTATGCGATCGCATTTGCGGCCACTCACGATCTATTGAGATTCCTTGCTTCTTGTCAATGGTAGCATCTGCACTGATCCTATGTTACTTGCCGAATGTTTTGTAGCACACGCGCTGAAGTGTCCGGTTGCATTAATTACCATCCTCATTTCCTGGCTCGGAAACATCTTGCTGAGCGCCGGTCGCTATCTTTCCATGCATATAGCTCGCTATCATATGATGTCCCTTTTAGTGAATGGGAGCATCGCAGCGCTTTGCTAGTGTCGCGATAAGGCTCCTGGACCTGACAAAATCCACAACCAAATGCTGAGACATCTTCGTGTCTACAGCATGAAACATAACCTCGGGCTTCTTAATCGCGTTTGGCGGGAGAGAGTATATCCATCTCTGTGGCGGGAAGATATTGTTCCTGCCCTGAAACCGGGAAGGGACCCACATTGTAACTTCAGGCAAGTCTCTCTGAAGAGTGTACGCTATTCAAACGAATGGTTAACCGCCGTCTTTGTTGGTGCCTTGAAGCTGGAGAGCATATATCAAGATTCTAAAATGGCTTTCGGGCTTTCTGGTCCCCAGATCACCTGGTTCATTTGGTATCCACAGCCAATAATTCTTTCACACACAGCCAGTACCTGATTGCTGTGTTCTTTGACCTACAAAAGGCACAGGATTTCACTTGGTGACATCACATCCTAACCACACTGCATGAGTAGAGTTTCTGTGGTAGTTCAGATTTTTATCCAATCTCGCTGACTTTTTCGGGTCCAGAAAGGTTAAACCGTCAGCTACCAATATCTACAGGAAACTGAAATCCATCAGGGATCGGTTCTGAGCGTAACACTGTATATTATCGCCATCAATGGTATTGTAAATGTAGTGGGCCCCACAGTCTCTCTCTGGGACTGCAAATGGATGAATTTGGCCAGCACTATGCCTTTGAAACACTGCACACAGCTGAGTGCCAACTTCAGGGGGCTGTCTTCAGAGTTCATGATAAGGACCCTGAATCACAGCTATCAATTTTCTCCTGCAAAATCACGAGTTATGCATTTTTGTCGACTCCAGACTGTGTACCTGTTCCCATAAACTTATCTTCGTGACCAGTTAATTGAAGTCGTTCAAGCTTTTCAGTTCTTGGCTATTTCATCTGAAAGGAGCTAACTGGGCAGCCGTCCACCAGATAAAGGCAACTTGCATGAAGGACCTCAATGCTCTGTTTTCTTAGTCGCTCCTCATGAGGCGCGGACTGCGCAGTTCTGGGATTTTACAAAGTGCTGATTTTATCCCACTTGGTCTGTAGATTTGTTGCGTATGAATACTAAGCTTGCTGGGCCCTGTTCACCACATTGGCGTGCAGTTGCAATGAGGGTGTTCTGTGTGAGTCTTATTAACACCCTACTGGCGAAAGCCGGTGTCCCACCACTACAGGTTAGGTGGGAGCAGCTTCTAGCAAGTCAAGTAATCACAATCTGTCAGATGACGCCTTATGGCACTCAACTCTGTCCCACGACCAACAGTTCAGACTGCTTGCGCATCGACCAAAACTGGTAGACCAGCTGGGTTCCGACTCCATATTCTACTGAAGGTCCGCCAACAGCCTCCATTAGTTTGATTCTAGAGCTCCCTCTACATTCCTCCTATTGTATGTACCATGTTGCCATATCTCAGGCTTTGCAGTATGTCAAATCCAAGGCCGCGACGAAGTTTCTGGTCTGTAGAGATTCCATGAGATGCTTAAAAGCATAACAATGTCCTATCCAAAACGTCTTTTGGTAGAAAATACCCAGGACCTACTGGTTGACCTCTACAGATCGTTTTGACAACTTTTTCGTGCGTTTTAAGTGTACCACAGTTTTATCGTTGTTTATACAGATAAAGCCAGCAAGAGAATGTCCTTGGTTGTTGCGCTGTTTTCCCTGATACGGTTCTTAAAGTGCGTCTTCCAGGACAATTTACAAATCATGATGCTGAGTTATATGGCATTCTGATGGCACTATATGGTTCACTGTAAAAGGTTTGTCTGTTCAGACTGTTAGTGCGCTGCAAGCACTTAACGAAATTTATCCAGTAGACCCACTGATTCAGCTCATCCGTGACTCCTTACGGCAGCTCCAACACTATGGCAAGGAGATTCTTTTACTGGGTACCTGGCCACACATGGATACGGGAAAATATGGCCAGCAAAGCCGCCAAGGAGGGATGTCGGGATGATGCTGTTCATCGGTGTCCCATACAGTTGCACGAGATAATCTTTTTCTGACGCATCATGTCAGTGCGAGACTGAATGGTTGCAGGTGACAGAAAACAAGTTGCAGTTGCTCAAATCTACCACAAAGGCGTGGCGGACTTCGGGTCAGCCTCACTGCTGTAATGAGGTTCTGCTTGCCAGACTGCGCATCAGACATACTCTTCAACACATGGCTTCAACTGCTGGTGGGAAGATGCACAATCTGTGAAGTTTGCGGAGTACCACTTTCAGTTCAGCATATTTTGACAACGTGTCGTATATATTATTAGGGCAGCCCTCAGTCTCGATGGAGATCTGCTGACCATCCTCATAGATACTGATTCCAGTGTTAAGAGTGGTGACATTTAGTCAACAGTCAGGCCTCATTTTTAAATTTGTAGGGAAGGCAGGTAGACTTTAATGCATTATAAACAGCTCCGCGCGCTGGGACAGCCTTCATCCCCACTCGTGAGATTAGCATGGCAACTTCCCGTCAGGGCGCTGATACCATGATGTTGAGCGCCCCTCACCTCAAATCCATCACTGACTCCTTTGACCACTAGTATGGGAACATCCCTCTCCTGTTGAGTTCGCTTTTAGCTATTTCTTGAGAGGCTTAACTTCACATTACATGCTACTTTCCCAGTGGATGTGAACTCATCACTTTGACATCGTGTGGCGGCCTGTGTTCAACTTGGACTTCGTTTGGTTCCTAAGTAAACTACTCTGGATTCGATCTATTGTAAGTTCCTCGACCTTCTCATAAATTAGTGTTGACCTTTGTGTACACTGACAGATCTAAGAAAGATCATGCTGTTGGGTGTGCTTTCGTCATTGGGACCGACCGTTTCCAATATCATCTTCCCGAACACTGTTCAATATTTGCGACAGAGCTC
Organism: Schistocerca nitens; assembly: GCF_023898315.1. Taxonomy (NCBI): domain Eukaryota; kingdom Metazoa; phylum Arthropoda; class Insecta; order Orthoptera; family Acrididae; genus Schistocerca; species Schistocerca nitens. The sequence goes on along the minus strand of NC_064620.1, from coordinate 615,934,519 downwards.
TCTGCCCTCTATCAGGCCATCCAGGGCATCCGGCAGTAGAGACTGTCATATGCTCTGAGCCTGTGTGATGTATACAGTTCATCCCTTAGTGCAACAGGTCCAGGAAAGCTTCAGTTTGCTTGCTGTTGAGGGACCCCCTGTAATGATATTGTGGGTTCCTGGTCATGTCTGTCTGATGTGAAATGCGGCTGCTGACGTTGCTGCCACTGCTACAGTCCTTCTACCTCGGCCGCCTAGCTCTTCCATTCCTTCGGATCTCTGTGTTGCCGTCTGTCGGCAAGTGGCGTCACTTTGGCATCACCAGTAGTCCTCTCTTGATGGAAACGAGCTCTGGAGAATTAAAGCTCTCCAGCTCTCCCAGTGGTTTGGTAGACTTCCTCTCGGCAAAGAGATCTTTTTAGCTAGGTTGTGTACTGGCTAAGATGGTACACCATTACCTGACTGAATGCTTTTATATATATATATATATATATATATATATATATATATATATACCACTTATGTTTTCCATCTGAGCTATCGGTTGTTTCAGCGCGCTGTCGACAGCGTTTTACTTTTTATCCCTCGTAGCAATATGGTGACAGACATTTAATCTTCAATTCGTTACCTCTGTTGTCTCTGCAGTGTATTTTCTGAACCTTCCTCCAGAAGGAATTCCTTGTTCTTAGCTCGTGTTCCTTCCGTCGACTGGGCTTAACGTACGGTCCCTTCAGAGTTCTTACTGCTTGATGATCTGAGGTTATGACATGGGCGCTTATGACATTGGTTGTTAACGATCTACCACCATCTCCTCTTTCCAAAACGTTATTCCATCTCCTGCAATGGTGATCCTGGTCAGGGATTACGATGGCAAGCCACATCCTGTATATGCTCTGAGTTCAGTCTTCCACCTCTCTCTGGACCCACCAGTGCACACCTGTCGTGCTTCCCTCAGTGACAGCTTTGTCTTGACCTATCACAAGGTATGACAGGTCGTCCTGAGGCCCAGCACTGACAATTCTTCTCCATCTTTGGCGTGTCCCAGGGTTCAGAAGTCTACACTGATGGCTTGATCGTTGCTGGTCATGTGGGACATACTGAACTGCTCTCCTTGCTGGATGGCTGTAGTGTTTCCCGTGCAGAGTTGGTAGCCATCTCTCACGCTCTTGATCATTTCCGTTCCTGCACTGGTAGGTTCTTTCACATCTGCACTGGCTGCTTGAGCAGTTTGCAAGCTCTAGACTAATGCTACTGTCGCCATCCTTCAGACATTATCTAGGATCCCTGTTTGCCATTGAACAGCGTCGGCGCTCAGTGCCTTCGGTCTGGACCATGTGCTGCACTGGGATGCTGGGGAATGAACTCGCCAATATCTTGGCCAAACTGGCTACCAGTAAACTTTTGATCAGTATTAAGAGATCTCTAATCGGTATTACACCGTCAGATTTTAGGTGTCTGGAATGCATAATCGGTCACAGATTCATTAGACTAGCTACTGGTGGTAAAGGAGACTAAGAATCTGTGGAGGTTCTCTATGCAGATCAATTTTAAGGACTCGGCTATCTTTTGCTGTTCTGCATTTACCTTACTTCACTGAATCATTGTCATCTCTCCCAAAGTGAGGACACATCCCAGTGTCGTTGTGGCGCCTGTTTGATGATCCACATTTTGTTGGACTGTCTCAACCTCACTGCCCTGTGGCAAACTCTTAATCTTCCTGGCTCCCTCCAACTGGTGTTTGGAGACGATGCTCCAGTGGCTGGCAGTTTTACGTTTCATTCGTAAAGTTGGCTTTTACCACCCTTTAAGGGAGAGCCACTTAACCTTATCAGCCCATTGAGGGGTTGGCAGAACACTGTTGCCGTCTTTTCCCAGATATGGCTGCAGCTGCCTGGGCTTGGTGATCCATCCCAGTCTTTACCCTACCCATACTTTTACTCTTTCCCCCCTCTCATGAGGTCTATTAGATTTGGTGTTTCGTCTCTGTCTTTATCTTGCCCTGTCTCTGCTGATGGTCTTTCCAAGGAAATGTGGGAGTAGAGTACCTCTGGTAAGTGGCGGAAGTTGGGGATGTATGTAGCCTCATTGTGCTCTTTGAGGCATCTGGCTGCTCCCTAGATGGGGCATATCGCTTTCCTTTCTTCCTATCTCCCTTTCTTCTTTTGATCCTTACCTCAGCTTCGCTGTAGTCCGCAGTTCGTGGTCTAGAGGCGAGCGTTGCTGCCTCTTGATCATGGGGTCCTGGGTTCGATTGCCGGCTGGGTTGGGGATTTTCTCTGCCCAGGGGCTGTTGTACTTATAATTTCATCATCATTCATGACAGTGGCTAGATTGGACTGTGTAAAAATCGGGTCTTTGTATGGGCGCTGATGACCATGTAGTTTAGCGCCCCCACAAAAAGCAAAACATCAGCAGCTTCGCTGGAATTGGTAGACTTTATGGTTTGGATCCATTCGTCCATCCAAGCAACCAATCAGCTAACTTCATTATGAGTCACAAAATCACCGAAACGTCGCCATGTTTCAATTTTGGGATGTAAATGTGGACAGAAGTTGAAAAGTGTGCAACAAGACTGCTTCGATCAAATGATTTTCTTCCATTGCTCTGTAGTTCGTTTTCTGACTTAGGTACAAAATTTTCAAGTTAGAGGCATTTGCATGAAGTGATAAATGATTTTGGAATTCAGTTCGCACTGGAATTGCCTGCTTGCGGAACTCGCTTCATGTTTTGGTGATGAAACGGTTCGCGAGTGCGACGTTCAGTTCTGCAGTGACATTTGCAGTCGCAGCGCTCTTAGTTTGTGTCATAAGCCTCTTCAGTGTCTATCCAGTTGATTGAACACACTTTCGTCCACGTTGTGACTTAGCGTATCTTTCTCCGCTTGTCCTGTCTGCAGTATGAATCTTTCAGATGGCGCCTCATGAAACACCAAACACTACGGCGAAGCCGGCCGAAGTGGCCGTGCGGTTAAAGGCGCTGCAGTCTGGAACCGCAAGACCGCTACGGTCGCAGGTTCGAATCCTGCCTCGGGCATGGATGTTTGTGATGTCCTTAGGTTAGTTAGGTTTAACTAGTTCTAAGTTCTAGGGGACTAATGACCTCAGAAGTTGAGTCCCATAGTGCTCAGAGCCATTTGAACCATTTTTGAACCACTACGGCGATCTTGGTTACGGAAACACCTACCATACGAGCACTACCGGTAGCCCACGTTCGGATTAACTTGCGTCAGGCATAACGCACTCAAAACTAGATATCAGTTCTGACCATTACTGATACTTGGAATGTATTGATGGCTTCGCCCAGGTGCCGGTGGTGGTCAAGTAAAACAGCGCAACCTGCAGCCTTGGCTGCCATATGATTTATGCTACAGCATATATTTCTCGCGGTGTTCCTGTTCCCAAAATAACATTTTAAGGGATTTCTTTCACATATTTACCACTATTAGATGTCTATAGTGTGTGTAGTCTGGTCATTATCTGATATTCAAACAATTTTATAAAATTTCCTCTCCTGAGCAACCAAGTTTATCAGCTACATGAGACAATTAGGAAGATACTGACCGAAAAAATAGCAAAACAAAGGACGAATTGTCGGGAAGTTGGTAGGTCTCTTTGCACATCTGAAAAACGTGTATTTACGTTTAACGGTAGTAGCGTCGCTATGAGGATGGAAATCAATCCGCTTAAAATTCACGCTGTAATGATAGTGGGCATTATTACATTACCCACCAGGGGGTCCACACCCCCCCCCCCCAGGGGATCCACAACTCTTTTGTGGATACGTGCGTAGCGAGCACGGGACCCCGAGCTGATGTGGCCTTCCTTCCTTTCTGGGCTGCATACCTTCCCTTTCCGCATCCTTCCCCATCCCCCATCTTCGCCCCCCCCCCTCACCTCTGGCTCTTTCCTTCCCTTTCTCCCCCTCTGGGGGTATGGTTTTTGCCTACGTCCGGAGACGGACACTTGTAAATGTACCACATTCTTCGCCTTCCTTGCTTGTAAGTCTTCATCCTTCCTTTGTCCTCTTTTCCTTACCTTTTCTCTCTACCCTTTTCTCCGCTGCGGCGTTTGAGACCTCTCTTCTTTCCTTTCCCTTTCTTTCTTCTTCCTCCCTGTGCGTGTCTGAAGGCCGACCCACGCACTTCCATGCGTAGCCGGTGACGGGGTAACGCGTAATTCCCCGCCCCGGGTAGACAGGTAGGACACGTACGTACCCCCTGGTAATGGCTAGGCCCAGGGAGGGGTGATTACCCGAGCTGATACCTTCCGAAAGTGCCGATTGGTCCCTCCGTCCGTTTGTCGGGAGGTGTGACCTGAGGTGTGACCTGAGGTGTGAGCAATCACCTAAGGCGGGAGTGCCCTCAGAGAGGGCCCCCACAAGGGAGGAGCGCGCCATCGGAGACGCCAGTAATCATGGGGGATTCTTCCGCAATGGTTTCCTCACCTTCCACTATGTCTGCTCACAAACGTAAGTTCACTGAGTCTCAGCCACAGTCAGTTCTTCCATCGTTGCCACAGTTCCTAGTTGTTTCTCGGTCTGACGAAGGTCACAACGTCTCCACGGTCAACCCTTTCATTATTCAGAAAGGTGTCGACGCAATTGTAGGTCCTGTAAAGTCTTGTTCCAGATTACGGAATGGCACCCTGTTGTTAGAAACAGTCAGTGCCCTCCAGGCACAAAAATTGCTGCGTACGTCACTACTACACACCTTCCCTGTCCGGGTGGAACCGCACCGTACCTTAAATTCCTCGCGTGGAGTAGTTTATACACGCTCCCTCGATGGACTGTCTGACGAAGAAATTCAGCACTACCTGTCTGACCAGGGCGTAACGGCTGTTCATAGAGTTATGAAAAGGGTTGACACGAACATCATTCCAACCCGCACTGTCTTCTTGACATTTGACAAAGTTCAACTCCCATTGAAAATCAAAGCAGGCTATGAGATAATTTCCGTTCGTCATTACGTCCCAAACCCTACGCGTTGCTATCGGTGTCAGCGGTTCAATCACACCAGCCAGTCCTGTTCCAATCCGGCCAAATGTGTTACGTGTGGCAGGGATGCCCATGAGGGTGCTTGTCCACCTCCATCCCCTCGCTGCATTAACTGTATGGGTGACCACGCTGCTTCCTCTCGAGATTGTCCCGTTTTTAAGGACGAAAAGCTCATCCAGGAAATAAGAGTGAAGGAAAAGGTGTCTACCTTTGCTGCTCGAAAATTATTCGCCAGTCGGGAGCCCACCGTGCCTCAGAAAGGAAAATACAGCACTGTCCTTGCTTCTCCTCGGCCGACAAAGGAGGCGGCCACGCAGACTTGCGACCTCACCTTTAGTGCCACGGTCGTCAGATCGGCCAGCGCAAAGATCGCCCGTTCAACCTCATCACTTTCGCCTGCCCACTCTATGGCTCACCCTTCGTCGGGTTCTGCTAAATCTCGAGCCCAAAAGTCAGACGCCAAGTCTTCGAAAAAAGAGCATACTCGTGAAGATTTTTTATGTACCCCAACTTCACAACCATCGGTTCCTCCTTCATCTAAACATCATATTTCCAAGAAGGCTAATAAGAAACCCAGTTCATCTCCTTCTCCGCCAAGGCGTGTCTCATCTACAGCACCACATGGCGGTAATCGCCCTCGGCCGTCTTCTATGTCGCCGAGGCGCACTGCTGGTGGCTGATCAACCGGCCGATCGCTGGTGGCAGGAGCTGCTCCTGAACAACCTATGGATCAGGATCTTCTGCCTTCGGCTGAATGCCATTCCATGCTGTCGGTCGCAAGCTCAGAGCAGTCGATGAGTTGATGGCAACCTTGGTCACATTCCTCCATTTTCTGTTCACCCTATGTCCATTATCCAATGGAATATCCGCGGCATTCGAGCCAATCGGGATGAATTGTCGAGCCTCTTACGATCCTACTCGCCGGTCATCTTCTGTCTTCAGGAAACAAAGCTGCGTCCCCATGACCGCTTTGTTCTCCCTCATTTTCAGTCCGTCTGATATGATCTCCCCTCTGTTGAAGGCACTCCAGCCCATGGACGACTCATGATTCTTCTCCATGATACTCTCCATTATCACCCAATCCACTTGAACACTTCCTTCCAAGCTGTCGCTGTCCGTCTTTCCCTTTCTGGATATACCTTTTCTCTTTGTACTGTATACATTCCATCGTCCACACCAATGGCACGAGCTAATCTCCTTCATCTTCTTGGTCAGCTTCCACCCCCCCCCCCCCCCCTATTTGCTGGTTGGGGACTTCAATGCCCACCACCCGCTTTGGTGATCTCCACCAAGCAGATCTAGTTTGCCTCAACACTGGGGACCCTACATTTTTGTTTGCCTCCAAGACAAATTTCTCACTTGTACCTTTCGGTCGGTACTGTTCCGCTAGCTCGGCGCTTCGAATGGTTCGCCCTTGACGATACACACTCGAGTGACCACTTTCCATGTGTCCTTAGACTGCAGCCTCACCTGCCATATATGCGCCCGCGACGCTGGAAGTTTGCCCAAGCTGATCGGACACTTTCTTCGTCTCTAGCGACATTCGATGACTGTCACTTTCCTAGCGTCGACGATGAGGTCACTCATATTACGGACGTTATTCTTACAGTTGCGGTACGTTAAATACCTCGCACCTCCGAAATGTCCTGGCGCCCCCCAGTTCCTTGGTTGAACGAGGCATGCCGTGACGCAATGCGTGATCGGCGATATGCTCTCCACGTTTTCAGACACCATGCTACTTTGGCCAACTGTATCCGCTATAAGAAGTTCCGTGCACGATGCCGTCGCGTCATCCGCGTTGGCAAGAAGTCAAGCTGGAAACTCTTTACTAGCTCATTTAACACCTTCACTCCCTCCTCGGAAGTTTGGAGTCGGATTCGACGGATCTCAGGCTCGCTTCGCTTCTCCCTGGTCTCTGGGCTCACTGTCGCGCATGATACGTTAGTGGACCCCGTCGCAATTTAACTCGTTGGGTCAACACTTTGCTGAGATTTCGAGCTCTTCAAATTACCGGCCAGCGTTTCTCCCGAAGAAACGTGCAGCGAAAGTGCCACCTCTTGCTTCCTCCTCTCAAAATCGCGAAAGCTATAATACTGTTTTCTCCATGCGGGAACTCCAACATTCACTCTCTTCTTCTCGCTCTTCCGCCCAGGACCGGATGGTATCAACATACAAATGTTGCTGCATTTATCATACCATACTCTGCGTTACTTCCTTCGTCTTTATAATCGAATTTGGACCGCCAGTACTTTTCCCAGACGATGGCGGGAAGCTATCGTCGTTCCTGTTCCGAAACCTGGAAAGGACAATCATCTCCCCTCTAGCTATCGCCCCATTTCTCTCACGAGTAGTGTATGTAAGGTTTTGGAGCGTATGGTGAATTGCCGTTTAGCCTGGTGGCTGGAGTCCCGCAGTCGTTTAACACCTGCCCAATGTGGTTTCCGAAAGCATCGTTCTGCAGTCGACCATCTTGTTGCTATCTCCACTTATGTCATGAACAATTTTCTCCGGAAACGACAAACAGTAGCGATATTTTTTGATCTCGTGATAGCATACGATGCCTGTTGGAGGACAGGCATCTTCCGCACAATGTTCTCTTAGGGCTTTCGAGGTCGGCTGCCCCTTTTTCTTCACGGATTTATGGCAGAGCGCACATTTAAAGAGCGGGTGAACACCACTCTCTCCCGTACCTTCTCCCAAGAAAATGGGGTACCCCAGAGCTCTGTGCTAAGTGTTGTACTGTTTGCCATTGCCATAAAGCCCATTATGGATTGTCTCGTTCCTGATATCTCGGGCTCCCTCTTTGTGGACGATTTTGCGATCTACTACAGTTCTTAACGGACCAGCCTTAAACGACGTCTTCAAGGATGTCTCGATCGCCTCCACTCTTGGATCATCGAAACCGGCTTCCGTTTTTCTCCTAGTAAGACCGTTTGTGTTAATTTTTGGCGTCGTACGGAGTTTCTTCCGCCTTCCTTACATCTAGGCCCTGTCAACCTTCTGTTCGCGGACGTCGCTAAATTCATGGGTTCTAGGTTTGGCCGAAAACTGTGTTGCTCCTCACACGATTCCTATCTTTCAGCTCGCTGTCTGCGATCCCTCAACACCTTCCGTGTCCTGAATGGCACCTCCTGGGGAGCGGACCGAGTGGTCCTTCTCTGCCTCTATCGCGCCTTAGTGCGCTCGAAATTGGACTATGGAAGCATAGTTTACTCCTCTGCTCGGCCGTCTATTCTTCTGCGTCTCGACTCTATCCACCACCGTGGATTACGTTTAGTGTCTGGAACTTTTTACACCTGCCCTGTGGAAAGCCTTTATGCTGAGACTGCTGAACCTCCGCTGTCCAATCGGCGAGCTCTCCTTTTGAGTCGTTACGCTAGCCATCTGTCCTCCATACCTGCAAATCCGGCCCATGACATTTTTTTTCGACGCCTCCTTGGATTTAGGGAATTTTGGCCGCCCTTCCTCCCTACTACCACCGGTAGTCCGCTTCCGTCAACTACTCCATTCTCTTTCCTTCCGCTTTCCTAAAACTTTCTTGACAACTTGGGGTACAGCACTGCCTTGGCTCCGGCCCCAGACCTGCCTGCTCCGTGACCTTTGTCAGTTTCCCAAGGATGGTACCCCTTTTCTTGTTTATCGTCGGGCATTTGCTGCTCTCTGCGCACAAATAAAGGATGCCAAATTTATTTACACTGATGGCTCAAAAGCATCGTTTGGTGTTGGGAGTGCCTATATTGTTGGCGACACCCCAAATCGATTTCGGCTTCCCGACCAGTGTTCGGTTTATACTGCGGAGCTTCATGTTGTCCTCCAGGCTGTCTAATACATCCGTCACTATCAGCGGATACAGTATGTTATCTGCTCAGACTCACTTAGCTCTCTCCTCAGTCTCCAAGCTCTCTACCCTGTCCACCCTCTGGTCCACCGGATTCAGGACAGCCTCCACAGCCTCCACAGACATGTTGGTACCTGTGGAAATGAGGTGGCCGATATAGCGGCCAAGGCTGCAGTCCCTCTTCTTCGGCCCCCCAGGGGATCCACAACTCTTTTGTGGATACGTGCGAAGCGAGCACGGGACCCCGAGCTGATGTGGCCTTCCTTCCTTTCCGGGCTGCATACCTTCCCTTTCCGCATCCTTCCCCATCCCCCCATCTTCGCCCCCCCCCCCCTCATCTCTGGCTCTTTCCTTCCTTTTCTCCCCCTCTGGGGGAATGGTTTGTGCCTACGTCCGGAGACGGACGCTCGTAAATGTACCACATTCTTCGCCTTCCTTACTTGTAAGTCTTCGTCCTTCCTTTGTCCCTCTCTTTTCCTTACCTCTTCTCTCTACCCTTTTCTCCGCTGCGGCGTTTGAGACCTCTTCTTTCCTTTCCCTTTCCCTTTCTCTTTCTTCCTCCCTGTGCGTGTCTGAAGGCCGACCCACGCACTTCCATGCGTAGCCGGTGACGGGGTAACGCGTAATTCCCCGCCCCGGGTAGACAGGTAGGACACGTACGTACCCCCTGGTAACGGCCAGGCCCAGGGAGGGGTGATTACCCGAGCTGATACCTTCCGAAAGTGCCGATTGGTCCCTCCGTCCGTTTGTCGGGAGGTGTGACCTGAGGTGTGAACAATCACCTAAGGCGGGAGTGCCCTCAGTGAGGGCCCCCACAAGGGAGGAGCGCGCCATCGGAGACGCCGGTAATCATGGGGGATTCTTCCGCAATGGTTTCCTCATCTTCAACTATGTCTGCTCACAAACGTAAGTTCACTGAGTCTCAACCACAGTCAGTTCTTCCATCGTTGCCACAGTTCCTTGTTGTTTCTCGGTCTGACGAAGGTCACGACTTCTCCACAGTCAACCCTTTCATAATTCAGAAAGGTGTCGACGCAATTGCAGGTCCTGTAAAGTCTTGTTCCAGATTACGGAATGGCACCCTGTTGTTAGAAACACACAGTGCCCTCCAGGCACAAAAATTGCTGCGTACCTCACTACTACACACTTTCCCTGTCCGGGTGGAACCGCACCGTACCTTAAATTCCTCGCGTGGAGTTGTTTATACACGCTCCCTCGATGGACTGTCTGACGAAGAAATTCAGCACTACCTGTCAGACCAGGGCGTAACGGCTGTTCATAGGGTTATGAAAAGGGTTGACACGAAGATCATTCCAACCCGCACTGTCTTTTTGACATTTGACAAAGTGCAACTCCCATCGAAAATCAAAGCAGGCTATGAGATAATTTCCGTTCGTCCTTACGTCCCAAACCCTACGCGTTGCTATCGGTGCCAGCGATTCAATCACACCAGCCAGTCCTGTTCTAATCCGGCCAAATGTGTTACGTGTGGCAGGGATGCCCATGAGGGTGCTTGTCCACCTCCATCCCCTCGCTGCATCAACTGTATGGGTGACCACGCTGCTTCCTCTAGAGATTGCCCAGTTTTTAAGGACGAAAAGCTCATCCAGGAAATAAGAGTGAAGGAAAAAGTGTCGACCTTTGTTGCTCGGAAGTTGTTCGCCAGTCGACAGCCCACCGTGCCTCAGACAGGCAAATACAGCACTGTCCTTGCTTCTCCTCGGCCAACAAAGGAGGCGGCCACGCAGACTTGCGACCTCACCTTTAGTGCCACGGTCGTCCGATCGGCCAGCGCAAAGATCGCCCGTTCAACTTCACCACTTTCGCCTGCCCACTCTTTGGCTCACCCTTCGTCGGGTTCTGCTAAATCTCGAGCCCAAAAGTCAGACAGCAAGTCTTCGAGGAAAGAGCATACTCGTGAAGAGTTTTTACGTACGGCAACTTCACCACCATCGGTTCCTCCTTCCTCTAAACCTCATACTTCCAAGAAGGCTACAAAGAAACCCAGTTCCTCTCCTTCTCCGCCAAGGCGTGTCCCATCCACAGCGCCACCTGGCGGAAATCGCCCTCGGCCGTCTTCTGTGTCGCCGAGGCGCACTGCTGGTGGCCGGTCCACCGGCCGATCGCTGGTGGCAGGAGCTGCTCCTGACCAACCTATGGATCAGGATCTTCTGCCTTCGGCCGAATGCCATTCCATGCTGTCGGTCGCAAGCTCTGAGCCGTCGTTGAGTTGACAGCACCCTTGGTCACATTCCTCCATTTTCTGTTCACCCTATGTCCATTATCCACTGGAATGTCCGCGGCATTCGAGCCAATCGGGATGAATTGTCGATCCTCTTACGATCCTACTCGCCGGTCATCTTCTGTCTTCAGGAAACAAAGCTGCGTCCTAATGACCGCTTTGTTCTCCCTCATTTTCAGTCCGTCCGATATGACCTCCCCTCTGTGGAAGGCACTCCAGCCCATGGAGGACTCATGATTCTTCTCCATGATACTCTCCATTATCATCCAATCCCCTTAGACAGTTCCTTCCAAGCTGTCGCCGTCCGTGTTTCCCTTTCTGGATACACGTTCTCTCCTTGTACTGTATACATTCCATCGTCCACACCAATGGCACGAGCTGATCTCCTTCATCTTCTTGGTCAGCTTCCACCCCCCTATTTGCTGGTTGGGGACTTCAATGCCCACCACCCGCTTTGGGGATCTCCACATCCTTGTCCACGTGGCTCCCTATTGCTAGACGTCTTCCACCAAGCGGATCTAGTTTGCCTCAACACTGGGGTCCCCACGTTTTTGTCTGCCTCCACGACAAATTTATCTCATTTGGACCTTGCGATCGGTACTGTTCCGCTTGCTCGGCGCTTCGAATGGTTCGCCCTTGATGATACACACTCGAGTGACCACTTTCCATGTGTCCTTAGGCTGCAGCCTCAACTGCCATATATGCGCCCGCGACGCTGGAAGTTTGCCCAAGCCGATTGGACACTTTTTTCGTCTCTAGCGACATTCGATGACCGTCGCTTTCCCAGCGTCGACGATGAGGTCACACATATTACCGACGTTATTCTTACAGCTGCGGAACGTTCCATTCCACGCACCTCCGAATTGCCCCGGCGCCCCCCAGTTCCTTGGTGGAACGAGGCATGCCGTGACGCAATCCGTGAGCGGCGACGTGCTCTTCGCATTTTCCGTCACCGTCCTACTTTAGCAAACTGTATCCGCTATAAGCAACTCCGTGCGCGATGCCGTCGCGTCATCCGCGATAGCAAGAAGGCAAGCTGGCAATTCTTTATTAGCTCCTTTAACACCTTCACTCCCTCCTCGGAAGTTTGGAGTCGGCTTCGACGGTTCTCAGGCGCGCCTAGTTTCTCACTGTCGCGCATGATACCTTAGTGGACCCCGTCGCAATTTCTAACTCATTGGGTCAGCACTTTGCTGAGATTTCGAGCTCTTCAAATTACCCGCCAGCGTTTCTCCCGAAGAAACGTGCAGCGGAAGTGCGACCTCCTGCTTTCTCCTCTCAAAATCGCGAAAGCTACAATACTGTTTTCTCCATGCGGGAACTCCAACATGCCCTCTCTTCTTCTCGCTCCTCCGCCCCTGGATCGGATGGTATCCATGTCCAAATGTTGCTGCATTTATCAACCCATAGTCTGCGTTACCTCCTTCGCCTTTATAATCGAATTTGGACCGACAGTACCTTTCCCAGACGATGGCGGGAAGCTATCGTCGTTCCCATTCCGAAACCTGGAAAGGACAAACATCTCCCCTCTAGTTATCGCCCCATTTCTCTCACGAGTAGTGTCTGTAAGATTTTGGAGCGTATGGTGAATTACCGTTTAGCTTGGTGGCTGGAATCCCGCAGTCTTTTAACACCTGCCCAATGCGGATTCCGAAAGCATCGCTCTGCCGTTGACCATCTTGTTGCTCTCTCCACTTATATCATGAACAATTTTCTCCGGAAACGCCAAACAGTAGCAATATTTTTTGATCTGGAGAGAGCATACGATACCTGTTGGAGGACAGGCATCCTCCGCACACTGTTCTCTTGGGGCTTTCGAGGCCGGCTGCCCCTTTTTCTTCGTGAATTTATGGCAGAGCGAACATTTAGGGTGCGGGTGAACACTACTTTCTCCCGTACTTTCTCTCAAGAAAACGGGGTACCCCAGGGCTCCGTGCTGAGTGTTGTACTGTTTGCCATCGCTATAAATCCCATTATGGATTGTCTCCTTCCTGACGTCTCGGGCTCCCTCTTTGTGGACGATTTTGCGATCTACTACAGCTCTCAACGGACCAGCCTTCTTGAACGACGTCTTAAAGGATGTCTCGATCGCCTCCACTCTTGGAGCCTCGAAACCGGCTTCCGTTTTTCTCCTAGTAAGACCGTTTGTATTAATTTTTGGCGACGTAAGGAGTTTCTTCCGCCCTCCTTACATCTAGGTACTGTCAACCTTCCGTTTTCAGACGTCACTAAATTCTTGGGTCTTATGTTTGACAGAAAACTGTGCTGGTCCTCCCACGTTTCCTATCTTTCGGCTCGCTGTCTGCGAACGCTCAACGCCCTCCGTGTCCTGAATGGTACCTTAGTGCGCTCGAAATTGGACTATGGAAGCATCGTCTACTCCTCTGCTCGGCCGTCTATTCTTCGGCGTCTCGACTCTATCCACCACCGTGGATTACGTTTAGCGTCTGGAGCTTTTTACACTAGCCCTGTGGAAAGCCTTTATGCTGAGACTGCTGAACCTCCGCTGTCCAATCGGCGAGCGGTCCTTCTGAGCCGTTATGCTAGCCATCTGTCTTCCATGCCTGCTAATCCAGCCCACGACCCTTTTTTCGACGCCTCCTTTGATGTACGGTATGCAGGCCGCTCCTCCTCCCTACTACCCCCGGGAGTCCGCTTCCGTCAACTGCTCCATTCTCTTTCCTTCCGCTTTCCTAAAACCTTCTTGACAACTTGGGGTACAGCACCGCCTAGGCTTCGTCCCCGGATCTGTCTGCTCCGTGATCTTTGTCAATTTCCCAAGGATGGTACGCCTTCACTTGTTTATCGTCGGGCATTTGCTGCTCTATGTGCACAAATGACAGACGCCACCTTTATTTACACCGACGGCTCGAAAACATCGTTGGGTGTAGGGAGTGCCTATATTGTTGGCGACGCCCCAAATCACTTTCGGCTTCCCGACCAGTGTTCTGTTTATACTGCGGAGCTTTTCGCTGTTCTCCAGGCTGTCCACTACATCCGCCGCCATCAGCGGATACAGTACGTAATCTGCTCAGATTCTCTCAGCTCTCTCCTCAGTCTCCAAGCTCTTTACCTTGTGCACCCTCTGGTCCACCGGATTCAGGACTGTCTGCGCTTGCTCCACCTGGGGGGCGTCTCGGTGGCGTTCCTCTGGCTCCCAGGACACGCTGGTATCTGTGGGAATGAGGCGGCTGATATAGCAGCCAAGGCTGCAGTTTCTCTTCCTCGGCCAGCTATTCAGTCGCTTCCCTTCACCGATCTACGGAGCGGTTTATGACGCAAAGTTGCTCATTTATGGCATGCGCATTGGTCAACACTTCCCCGTAATAAATTGCGGGAAGTGAAAGCCCTTCCTTGCGCTTGGACCTCTTCCTCCCGAACGCGTCGTCGGGAGGAGGTAATTTTAGCTAGACTCCGGATAGGGCACTGTCGTTTTAGCCATCGGCATCTTTTAAGCGGCGATCCTACCCCACTCTGTCCCCACTGCTCTCAGCTGTGGACGGTAAGACACCTTTTAATTGAATGCCCCTATTTTAATCCGTTACGCTCCCGTCTACAGCTATCGCCTGATCTATCGTCGATTTTAGCAGATGACACGCGCTCAGCCGACCGCGTTCTCCAGTTTATTAGTGACAGTGAAATGACGTCAGTCATTTGAAGTTTTATCGGGGACCATCAACCCCTCTCTGTAGTGGACTTTTAAGCCTTGTTTCTGCTTTTCGTGTCCAATTTTTTGAGTTTTGTTCCCATTTTTGCTGTTTTCCATTTTCAGTTTTTATTCTTTCCTCAGTCGCGGACCGGGCGCTAATGACCATAGCAGTTTTGCGCCCTAAAACCACAATAAAAAAAAAATACCTCTTCTTCGGCCAGCTATTCGCATGATTCCCTTCGCCGATCTACAGAGTGTTTTATGTCGTCGTGTTGCTCTTTTATGGCACGCACATTGGTCAACACATCCCAATAATAAATTGTGGGACGTGAAAGCTCTTCCCTGTGCTTGGACCTCTTCCTCCCGAACTCGTCGTCGGGAGGAGGTAATTTTAACTAGACTCCGGATAGGGCACTGTCTTTTTAGCCATCGACATCTTTTAAGCGGCGATTATCCCCCACTCTGTCCTCACTGCTCTCAACTGTGGAGGGTGAGACACCTTTTACTTGTGCCTCTATTTTACTCCGTTACGCGCCCGTCTATAGCTGTCGCCTGATACATCTTCAATTTAAGCAGATGACACGCAATCAGCCGATCGCGTTCTCGAGTTCATTAGTGCCAGTGAGATGACGTCAGTAATTTGAAGCTCTTTTTGGGGGACAAACAACCCACCTTCTATAGGGACTTTTTAAGCTTTCCTTCTGATTTTGGTTTCCCCACTTTTGAGTTTTGTTCCCATTGCTGCTGGTTTCCAGTTTCGTTTTCAGCTTTTCCTAAGTCACAGACCGGGCGCTAATGAACGTAGCAGTTTTGCGCCCTAAAACCATAACAAAAAAGTAAGCAGGTATCTTGTATTTAACACAAGTTGCTAAACGCCGATCTCACTCAAATGCACTTATTTTCTACATTTAACACCTGCGAGATTGATGTGCAGTAACAGACTGCACTTAGTTTTCTATAGCGCCCAAATGCACTGTGCGGATCTGTCTGAAATTTACCCCTTAACAAATATATTCGGCCTGCAATAATTCTGAAAACGTATGTGATGGTGGCTGTTGTATGTAGCAAGGCAAGCACACATCCGGTGTAACTATTTACCGGTTTTCCATCTTTTGGAAATGAAAACATTGAAATAATTTACTCGTCGTCGTACAGCTTATCGCTCATCTTGGAACTAAACATAAACGCCCCATTACAAATACTTGAAACAAATAAAAGAACGATTCACTCTTTCCGTAAGGAAGAGAATCTGTTACACAGTAAGGGCCATTTATAGTACGGAAAAACAGATTGTACATACCTCGTACAGACGTCGGCTTGTGGCGAGTTTAGTTACGAAAGCATATACCAACTTAGGAGCAGATTTAACTGTCAGGTTTCAAAGCCAGCCGATGGTCGTCGCAGATACGTTAAACGCTCACTGAAAGCTCGGAGCCCACAACTGTGGCCTTTGAGCTTAGGATGCAGCTGTAGCCTACAGAATTGCCAGGATCACAGTCGGACTCTGCGTATGCCGTTTGCTGCCTGACCATGGTATCTGCGACCTGTGACGTCATGGAGTTCCCGACCACAAATATTTTGGCCCCGGCTTTTCCGACCAGTTTTATCGAGGGTTAAGTGATTAACGCATAGTACGTCGGCATGCATATTTACCTTCTTTCTAAATCATTACTACAATGAATAAACATTTTATTATGAATTTCTATAACTTTGCTCAGTGTTTCGTAAGAAGGCCAAAGATTAGTTTACGTCCTTCTTAAATCTTCGGTGTCGTTACACATTATGCGTAATAGTGTGGCTTCGTGGCTCAGTGGTAACAGGAAAACTAATATTCCAAAGGTATGTTCAGTCTCCAGAGAATCCTGAGATTTTTGTCACTACTTTCAAATTTCGAAATTTTTGTTGACATGAGAAATGCAGACTACCACCATGGTTCGGAACCCACGTTAAAGTTTAGGCTCCTCATGGAAGTACCTGGGTAAGTCAGGTTAGAGACTGGAGGCAAGGAACGACATTCCACCTCCAACACAAGTTGGTGTAAAATATTCGTCGAAATGACTGCTTTACTTGTCTAAAAATCTTTTGTCCAGATCTATTGTATCTTTGCCCTTTTGAAAATTGCAATTCTTTTCTCTTGGATAGAATTCTTTTCTCTTGGATAGAATTCTTTTCTCTTGGATAGAATTCTTTTCTCTTGGATAGAATTCTTTTCTCTTGGATAGAATTCTTTTCTCTTGGATAGAATTCTTTTCTCTTGGATAGAATTCTTTTCTCTTGGATAGAATTCTTTTCTCTTGGATAGAATTCTTTTCTCTTGGATAGAATTCTTTTCTCTTGGATAGAATTCTTTTCTCTTGGATAGAATTCTTTTCTCTTGGATAGAATTCTTTTCTCTTGGATAGAATTCTTTTCTCTTGGATAGAATTCTTTTCTCTTGGATAGAATTCTTTTGCTGGAATTACAACATAAGAAGCTGCTTCAGATTAAAATTATAACTGAATTGGGTAAAATAGTTTAAAAGTTTTTAGTTAATACATTATGTATGATAATGACATGCTCTTACCTGACTTAGGCCGGCCGGTGTGGCCTTGCGGTTCTAGGCGCTTCAGTCTGGAACCGCGTGACCACAACGATCGCAGGTTCGAATCCTGCCTCGGACATGGATGTGTGTCATGTCCTTAGGTTAGTTAGGTTTAAGTAGTTCTAAGTTCTAGGGGACTGATGACCACAGATGTTAAGTCCCATAGTGCTCAGAGCCATTTCTTACCTGACTTAACTTAGAACAACGTCTTTAAACTGAACGTAAATTTTGCGCTCTCAAATATTAACGATTACCTGAGTCTGGGGTGCTGCCCCCCTGAAGCCTTGGATGGAACTGGGTTGGTATCGCACGTCAGCTGTGTCGCGATGTTGAGACTTCATACACCTCCAATAAAATGTCTAAGTAGTTATAGTGTAGTATGAACAAATAAAAGAAAAAGTTCATTTCATCAAAATTTCTGCTTTGACTGAACTAGCTTCAATGCGTTACTTGGTTTATAGTTAAATACAGAGTCGTAACATGTTCCAACTCGTAACAAAATGTAATGCAGAATCATTATCGTTACTTAGCTTTGCCGATGTTGGGTGTGATAGTTCCAAAAGTATTAAATTTATAAAATATTTGCACTCGCCCACGTTTACTTTCCAAAACGCGCTTTGACACCAAGCTTCCATCTTTTGTGTAAGTTAGGCGCCTGACAGCACCGTGCTGCCCACTCATAATGAGTGAGCGATGGGGAAATATACGTGACTGAAGGTGGAAGTGTAGTTTTACGGATTACCTCTATAAATAAAAATTCTACAGGACAGTGTTTCCCGAGTGGTTCCCTCGCCACAGACTCCCCATCGTCTGTGCTCGGCGAGTCATTAGTGGACTTTTTTTTCCGCAGGAAGGCGGCATGGAGGTGGAGGAGCTGCCCGCTGTAGCTGCATATCCAGGGGCTGTCGTGCTGCAGGCGGCCGGTAAGTGTTGTGGCACAGAGAGCAGGCGTGAGTCGCCTTGTAAGCGATCGCACGCCTCGTCTCAACAGTCTACTCAGCAACTACCGCTGCCATTCTAATACTGTGCTAATACGCGTCTGTTTATATGGATCGTTGTCGTTCACACGTCAGCGTCAATATTTGGTAGTTTGTGAGGTGTATGCTGTGCAGTATCGTACCTGAACGGTGAAATGAGGTCATGGTGAAAATTTTTTTACAAAAAAGACCAAATATGGTAACAAAATATATGAACAAGCGATGATAACACTTCGTTCGTGGTGGAAGTTACTGACAAAGGCGACGTTGTAGATTCATTACCGTCCTGAGAACTGGACGAATAGGAAAAATCATTGAAACAGTTCAGAACACACACATTTAATTGACCTAGAAATTTGTTTGCAAGTATATATTTTCTTTAATTGCAGTAGGTAGTTGTTCTTCGGTTTAACTTCTGTACATTGTGTAACACTCCACCCATTACTTACTTGGTTTTGGCGTGTGTTGCCCCAGCTAATTGACTAACAGATCAACAGAGTGCAAAACTGCCGCAATATCGGATAACGCAAAGAAAGTAATAAGGCCCTGTCACTCCTGATTGAACTGCGGTGGCAGTGTTGACATTGATTCAGAATTGATGCCTTTTAACTAAAAGGGGTGCACATTGATCTTATTCAGCTATTGAACGCCAGAGGCAAATGTTGAACATAAAATTATGAAAGTGACTTAGGATTTCAACTACTTGATTGAAAACAGATGCAGTCGATTAGCAGAGATTTACTTTAACTCACGTCCTTCAAGCATCACATTACATGACTCTAACAGGCAGTGGGAATAAATTGCGTTTAATTCCGGTCGACTTCTAAAATACACAGCCCATGAAACCCTCGTGGAAACTTTGCCAACGTGATCCAACAAATTAATCAGTGGCCTAACTCAAGCCGGAGCGGGCGCAATATCACCGAATTCGGCGTGGCGTGGCGTGGCGGGTCGGCGTCATTGTGCGGATGTCGGCCGGCCTCGTGGTGCTGCAAGGCTGCGCTCGTCTATTCACTCCTAGCTATCTTGCTCAGTACATAGCTGAACGAAACCTTTTTATCTCCAAACTCAATTGTTCCGTTTGCTAAGTCCTAAACTGCAGAGGTGCTCACTCTAAGGCAAGCTGAGTAAAGAAAACCACGTCCGCACTCTAGGCAAGCTGGGAACGGAAGATCCCTATGGAGACTTCTGCCAGTCTGCTCTTTGCCTCGGTGTCCCCTCCAGCGAAATAACTTATGCCAATTGCAGCGCAAGTCGCGTTAATTGTGTGTCGCTTCCCAGCGCCGATCAATGCCTGCTCTGGTAAGTGAACAAACTCCCACAAAATTTCCCTTCCTCTCAGCTTCCGCTATTTAGCTCCTTCCAGGCCACCCATCAAGGTTAGAATCTGCATAAAACACCAATTTTTCCGGAATTCTGACTCCCAGGAGAGTACTTCAAATTCCTTGGTCCTACATTCCCATTGAAGGCCGGTGTATTTCATTCTGTCGCTCTTCACCTGATTTACATCAGACTGCGCACCGTGAATTCAGTGTGGAGTTGCTATAGTCACGAACACGCATATTTCGGCCTCTGTTGACTGCTCCACCATAGCTTTGTGTGGCTTTCTCGCATGTTTCACTGAAAATGGGACGATGGACATTTATCCTGTCCTTCATGACAATTCTCCACATCATACTGGTGCAACTAAGTTGTTCATTCAGTATTTTCGATGCGAAGCGTTAAATCACCCACCATACCTCTGATCGTCATCTCTGCTCACGTGAACTGCTGGCTAAGAAAACAGAATTTTGGCACACATCGAGCTGGAGACCAGAGTAGGGAATTGGTGGAAAGAATATGACCAGAGTACTGCAAATGTCGTACCGCGCAATTAAGAATGTCGAAGTCGGAGTGGCGACTATGTAGAGGAGTAGCTGGAAGATGTGCCTAAATGTCGCAGATGAAACATTTTTGATTTTCTGCCGTTTCCATTTCGGAGTAATCAGAATAGTTCGCGCCTTCACATAGGCAACCCAATGGCCAGATGTGTGCTGTTACGTCGGCGGCAGCGGCAACAGCAACTTCAATGAGTTGCGTGCCGCTAAATGAATTTCACCGCATCAGAAACGGGCTATACAGAGCACCAGCAACGGGAGTTCACACTGAGGCGACAAGCCATGGGATGCCTCCTGACAGAGCGTTTGGCACGCTTTTGCCCGGAGTATTGCGGCAACTCGACGTGCTGTGGACTCTACAAATTATTGGCAGTCCCCTGCAGAAATATTGAGCCTCTACAGCCGTCAAGAATTACGAAAGTGTTGGCAGTACAGAACTTTGTGCACGAACTGACCTATCGGTTATGCTCCATGAATGTTAAATGGGATTCATGACGGGCAATCTGGGTGGCAAAATCATACGATCGAATTGTCCAGAATGTTCCTCAAACCAGTCATGAACAACTGTGCCCCAGTGATGTGACATCGTTACTTGGGAACATGATGTCCTTGGATGATGGAAAATGGTATCAGTCTAATGTAACAATTTCCTGTAGAGAGGTTCATTTGGACCGGAGAACACAGTACCTGAACTCACAGCCCACATAATTATGGAGCCATCTCCAGCTTGCACAGTGTCTTACTGACATGGGTCCATGGCTCTGTGGGGGTCTGCGCCACACTCGAACCCTACAATCAGCTGTTACCAACTGAAACTGGTTGTAGCTTACCACGCCATGGTTTCCCAGTCGTCTAGATGCGAACCGATTGTCAAGAGTCCACGAGAGGCGCTGTAGTCGATATGCTGTCAACAAAGGCACTCGCGTCGGTCGCCTCTACTGTAGCCCACTAACACAAAACTTCGCTGCGCTGTCTTAAGGGTTACGTTCGTCGTACGTCCCACATTGATTCTTGCGGTTATTCCACGGAATGCTGCTTGTCTGTTAACACTGACAAATGTAAGCAAACGCCGCTGGTCTCGATCATTCAGTAGAGGCCGTCGGCCACTGCGTTGTATGTGGCGAAAGCTAGAAACCGAAATTTATTCTCGTCACACTCTTGACAGTGGATCTCGGTATACTGAATTGCTTACAGATTTCCCAAATGGAACGTCCCGTGTGCCTAGCTCCAACTACCACTGCGCGTTTGAAAGTCTATTAATTCCCGGCGTGAGGCCGTAATGACGTCGAGAACTCAAATGACTGCCCTGAATACGGATTACAGCTCCGCCTTTGCACTGCCCTTTCATAACTTGTGTACGCAATGGTACTGCCATCTGTATTCGTGCATATCGCTATCCCACGACTTTAGTGACCTCAGTGTATAGCGTAGGTTCTGTATGCACCGACTTACGTCCATTTTTTGAATGATCTGATTCTGCAGTCTTCGGAAGACACACGGGTAGAGGAAAGGCGCCTATTATGTGATAGTTCCCTAATATGAGACACCCCAACTGTGCTCATGTTAGGGGTTGCACTCTGGTGGAGAGTTTCTTGAATACGTCTATTGCGTGCCAGACGACGACACAGCGAGTAGGACGCCATAGTTGAGCCGTACACAAATTTTGTATCAACCTCTACGTACTGAGTTTTTGCGACAGCGGCGTTAAGACAATATTTCAGCTTAAAGGTGAGTGGATATTACTGTACTTTTATTGTTATTTGTGACGGTATTACCTATAATCATTGACAATTAAGTTCATTTTCCAACGAACGTTGTTAGCAAGTGCGTGACTCTTAGCGTAAGATGGCGAAATTCCTAATATGCGATAGTATGGGGATCCAAATACGCGACAGTGTCGCATATTACGATACCTGTCGCATATTGGGGGAACTCGTTCTCTCACGATTTGTTATATGCAGTTTACGCAATACTATCATGAGATAACAATATTTTATCATCTACTGTAGTAAAATTCTGGCAACTGCGTTTATTTTAATTCGATTAAATTATCATAAACAGGGATTGCTTTCACTAGTCTTATGATCAGAAATTGGAATGTTTTTTGGAACTTTCTTACAAGGCAGTATTTTGCTCAGAAGTTGATCACTATTACTCTGTTCACTGTACTTATAAAAAAATAATCTAACAAGTAAAATCATAAAGTTGAAGTCCTTTAAGAAGTACGTCTAATTGTATTTATTCTTTGTAGATGGCATTAGCACCTAAAAGGAAAACGTGGGATAAAGCCGCCATGGTTCGTGCCATTACATGTGAGAGAAAAGGCGAGATGGGGTATTTAACAGCCTGAAAAGTTTTTGCTGTACCAAAACGTAGTTTGGAAAGGTATGTGAAGGATAAAACTCGTACACTCGAGAAGATGGTTGGTGTTAATCTTGGCAGAAGGCCTTTTCTCTCATCTAAACTTGAAGATGAACTAGTGAAATACTACCTTGCAATGGAAGAGCGATTTTATGATTTTAAATGTAAGGACATACGAAGCACGGCCTTCCAGTTAGCTGTCACGAACAGGCTGAAGAATCCCTTCAGTTCGGAAAAGGCTTCAGCAGGAAAGAAATGGCTCCGAGCTTTCCATAAGAGACATCCCATTTTATAAATGAGAACTCCTCAGGGTCTTGCAGCAGCAAGAGTGAAAATTTTCACTCCAGAAAATCTGCGGAGATTTTGACATTTACGGGTCTGTGCTACCTGAAGTGAACCATGACCCGCATCGAGTCTTAAATGTTGAGGAAACTGGGGTGACGTCTGAGCAGCACAAACACAGCAAGGTTATTGCTATGAAAGGGAAGAGACAAGTTGCTGCCTTGACTTCAGCAGAAAGGGGAAACCTCATCACAGTTGTAACGTGTATGAACGCAACTAGCACTTATGTTCCACCACTAATCGTCTTCCCAAGGAAGAATATGAAGCAGGAATTTATGGACAGTGCACCTGCAGGATCAATATCAGCTTGTCATCTAAGTAGCTGGATACAAATTCACATTTTTACTCAGTGGTTTGATCATTTTGTGAGTCATGTAAAGCCATCTTCAAATGACCCTGTAATTTTAATTCTTGATGGGCATTATTCCCACACAAAGAATCTCGATGCGATAGATAAAGCACGTGAAAACAATGTTCATGTTGTATGTTTGCCACCTCACACAACGCATAAAATGCAGCCACTTTACGTTGGATTTATGGGGCCTTTGAAAACCTACTATGCCCAAGAGATAGAAACGTGGTTGGCAAGTAGCCCAGGTCGTGTTATAACCCCATTATTAATAGACAGGTTATTTTGGGCAGCTTACAACCGAGCAGCAACAATGGAAGCATCTGTGAATGCTTTCAGAAAAACAGGTCTCATCCCATGCAACAGAAACATCTTTAGGGAACATGAATTTTCAATTCATCGCCATGCTGACAGCAGAAGAATCGTCTAGTGACTCGGCATCCGATGTCCATCTTGAGGACAGTGGGGATTCAGGCAGCAGTGACGACGATGACGCAGCGTGTCTGTTCTGTACTGGGCGCTTTTCTGAATGCAAACACGAGGAGACATGGGCACAGTGGACGAAGTGTTATCGCTGGGCTCATGAAGATTGCGATGTCACAGAAGACAATTTTGTTTGCCGAGGATGTCGTAAATATAAACCTGAGTAGTGTGAAATGAGTGAAGGATAACAGAATTGAATGAACATGTAAAAATTGTATATTCATGTTCATATTCTGTAATAAAATAATTAAAGAAAAATATTATTACGGTCTCATATTAGGAAACCTTGATCTCATTTCTACGAAATGCCTTGTTTGTGATGTATATACTACTCTGAAATATTATTATTGCAAGTACGATAATTGTATGATAAAATTAAACACTGCAAGATATTAACATCATAAAAAATAAAATTGCACTTAATTTTAGGTCTTTTAAATGGAGTTACAAAAGTGTCATATTAGGCACCTTTCCTCTACTTAGTAACAGCGCTGTATTCCCTGAACGCTAGCTACGCTACCCAAACGAGGCTCCAGACATGGCCAGATCTCGGAGCCAGCCACGCGGTGGAGGCCCCCGACTGCAGTTTAACTTCAAACCGCCTTCTGAATACTGCAGATGTACCCCCCAAGAGAAAGCGGCAAAGACAAGCCGTTCCTGCACGCCGAGAAACTGTTACTGCACCAAACATTTGCGCCTGAAACAGGCATTTAGCCACCAGATAATTTGCTCCAGACCTTAGGCCGTGTGATTGCTTCGGCGATGCGAAGTGCTGGCCAAGAATTGGGCACCGCCAAGCAACCTTACGGCGGCGCTTGGATAGGGTGACACGGGCTCTGGTTAATCACTCACCAGGCGATTCTCTCCGATGAAGTTGTTTCCTGTCGCGACGGGAACAAGAGTAAGGGATGTGAACTGGAGGCGAAGCGCCACACTGGGATGAAGCTCCCACCTGTGGCTGTCGCTGTCGCTGTGGAATGGGCCGAGGGTGCTGGTTCCTTGCAGCTGCAGTTGTCGCGGGCCACACTAGGCTGTCTACACCGCCTGCTGTGAAGCAAATTCCAGGCTTACTGTACTTCCGTCCGTATGCCATAATGCCTTAAATATCATTCCAGTCGTTCATTTGGATAACTAGCTAATAACAGCATTTTTTCAACGGTACAATCACTTGCTTCCTTTATTTTGTAAATTAGTGTTAATTATTAGCGACAAAGCTGAAACATGCTACAAACATTAGGGTAGATAGGATACAGGCGGAATACCGTCAGACATTCAGGAAGAATGTAATAATTAAAATTCTAAAGACAGCAGATCCAGACTGGAGCGAATATTATTGAACTATCAGCTTAATAAGTTATGGGTGCCAAGTACTAACACAATTTTTTTTTTTTTTGCAGGAGGAGAGAATATATTGTAGAAGCCGACCTGGGAATATTTGCATTCCAGAGAAATGTAGGAACACGCGAGGCAGTACTGACCCTACAACTTCTCTTAGCATATACTTTAAGGAAAGGCAAACCTACGTTTATAGTACTTAAAGAGTCAGAAAAACCTTTTCACAATGTGCACTGGAATACTCGCTCAAATTCTAAAGGTAGCAGGGGTAAAATACAGGGAGTGAAGGCTACTCACAATTTGTACAGGGACCAGACGGCATTGAGTCGAGGGGCACGAAGGGAAGCAGTGATTCAGAAGGGAGTGAGACAGGGTTGTAGCCTATACCCAATGTTACTCAATCTCTATATTCAGCAGTAAACAAACAATTTAAGTAGGTATTAGTCAAGGGAGAAGAAATAGAAACTTTGAGGTTTGCCAATGATACTTTGTCAAATACAGCAAAGCACATGGACGAGTAGTTTAACAGAATGGACATTGTCTTGTAAGGATATGAGATAATCAACAAAGCAAAATAAGGATAATGGAATGTACTCGAATTAAATGACGTGATTCTGAGGGAATTAGATTATGAAATGACACAAAATAGATGACTTTTGCTAGTTGTGCAGTAGATTAACTCACGATGGCCTATGTAGACAGACAATGGCAAGAATAGGATTTCTGAATAAGAGAAATCTGGCATAAAGAATAAATTTGTCAGGAAGCCCTTTCTGCAAATGTTTGTATGGAGTGTAGTCATTTATGGAGCGGAAACATGGCCGATAAACAGTTCAGACAAGAATAGAATTGAGTCTTTTCCAATGTGGTGCTACAGAAGACTACAGGTCAGATGGATAGATGAATTAATGAACAGAATAGGGGAGAAAAAATTGTGGCACAACCTGGCTAGAAGGGATCAGTTGACAGAGCACATCGAGACATAAAGGGATCAGCAATTTAGTATTGTAGGTCAGTGTGGGGGTGAAATCATGAGGCCAGAAGATGAATACAGTAAGCAGATTCAGAGGATGTAAGTTGCCATAGTTCTTCCAAGATGAAGAGGCTTGCACAGGATAGAGTAGCTTGGAGTGCTGTATCAAACCAGTCTTTGGCTTGAAGAGCACAACAATAATCCTGAAGTTTCGTGTGTAACAATAGTTCCCTGGCCTAAGGTCTGGTTTCTATACAACTTGTACATAACTTCTCCTTCCCTGCCACTTTAGTTCCTGTTGTGGTGTAATAATTGCATTCCATCATTTTAGTGGGCATATTTAATCTCAGAATGACAATTCATCTTGTCATATGCTAGTTGCAACAACACTAAAAAGCTCATTTTTGTCGCAAGCATTGGCAGTTTCCACTTTGTCGCTACTTTACCCGGCGTCATGTCGCAGTTAAAATCGTTGTCACCTATATCAACGGCAAATACTGTTGAATGGAGGAAATCTGTCAGCGTGACACTGGTCTGAAAGCTGCTTGCTGCTGCACTGACTCAACACCACGATGTCATTTAGACTACCTCCCATTTCCCTTGTTCACAACTATTTACATTCATGGTGTTATGCGGGCTGTAAGAAGCTGATGGACATTGTATATATTTACTCAAGGCTGTTTTTTAATTTTCTTTGGACTAAAGAGATGCACATAAAAGGTCTTTCCTGCTTTCTTCCCAGTAGCTTTTGTTTCGCTAGGTTTTATTTTCCTTCATCTGTCTATATTGCACTACCTATTTCTTTTTTAAGCTGCTGTAACTTTTTATATTTGCTCAGAACTTTATCTCCTGTTCTTCCAAATTTTTGCTTTTTCCTCAGGTTGCTTTAACTCTGTTGATACACGCCACTTAAGTTTCCGGGTTTGTCAAAGTAAATTTTCCTCCATCGTTTTCAGTCCTCCATGAAAAAGCTCTTCCCTTCTTCAGTGGCTGTTTCGTTGTTTATTATGACTGGCCTTGTATTTGGCAACATAACTCATCAGTAACACAGCGGATGGGCTAAAGGCCAACAAAAAATTAGTGAAATTTCCAAGTAAATGGAAGGAAATGTCATGACACAATTTACAGCGTGGCATCTAGACATATACTGGTTTGGCCAAAATAGTTTGGTCTGTGTGTATATAGTCATCAACCCTTGTTTGTTTGGTTCCTGTTCATCTTAAAAATGCCGCTATACTGCTCTTTAAAGGCCTTTGCCAGCTGATATAATGCCGGTGCTATCAGTAAACCTCAGTTATTTGTTTCTGAACATAATTCCCTCTCCAGATTTGTTGGGCTTCGTTTATTGATTACATAATGTACAGCCTGAACAAGATCGGTGGTAGGCTACAACTTTGTCCCACTGATTCACCGTCATGTCCTTAGATTCATACAACTAAGGTCTGGTTTCTATAAAACTTGTACAGAACTTCTCCTTCCCTGCCTCTTTAGTTCCTGTTGTAATGTACTCCAGTGATACTGCCAAGATACCTCTTCAGACAGGCATATATTTCTTTACCCTATATTCTAAACAGCTGTAGTCTCAGCATCACCTAGTGTGTTCCTACATTTGTCTGAAGCCCAAACAGATCTTCCCCCAAGGTAGACTTCTACCAGTTTTCTATTCCCCTGTAAGTGGGTAGCGTTTTGTAAGTATGGCGTAATAAACGGATGGTCGGCTACTACTCTCACGTGTTAGCATCTGCCTTAATTGGAATAGCCTACCCAGGTGGGAACCTCGTTTCAGGCACAAGTGTGATGGAGCCAGGCGTCCACCCAGCTGTGACTTCTCCAGAAGGGCAGGAGGAGCCCATGGATGTAGAGCAGGAGCGGTGCTTCGCAAAGAAGTTTCCGCCACTGGCGCAGTTCCTGCAACAGCAGCCAAGGCAGCAGGCAGGCGACGCAAGCAGCTCCGAGCCGATGGAGGAGGAGCAACCTCTGCCAGAAGGCTCCAGCAAGAGGTAACTTTCTCCAGTACTGCAAGACAGCATGTTCGTTCCACACTTCACAAACTGTACACACGTAAAGCCATATATTGAAAGTTAAGGGCACATTTATAATCAGCCACGCCACCCACAAGTTGTACTTTGCAGCTATTAACTGGTACTTTCACTGAACACATTAATAATATTTCAACTATTACAAACATGAACAATGCTGAACAAATTGGTGGCAAAAAAATGTTATCACTCAGATTTCCCAGAAATCACTGGAACATTGGCATGTAATTCATACACAAACTCCCCATACACTGGACAGAGCATCTTAGGTACTTTTTGTGGGTTTCTTGAGAAAAAAGTAAATGTTTACCCATCTTTTTGCAGTTAACCTTCTGAGAATCAGTTTTCCTGATAATGTTACCAGTGTGCGTTCATAGATGCCCTCCCAACTTGCTCATTCCTTTTCTTGTTTTTCCCTTATGGATGTGTACAGCCTTACTTCCTTTCTGTGTCGCAAGTTTAAGCATAAACTACCCTTTGCCCCTGACTTTCCATCAGATGGTTTCCTTGGTGCAGACTCTGCTTGGACTTGGTGTATGATTTGGGGCACGAGTTCACACTTCCGACAACGTTTCATTAAAAAGACGCGGTAAATATCTTTGCATCCTTCCCTTTAATAGAGTAATACACCGAAAACCCAGCACATTAGCTGTCCTGTTGTGGGGAGCAATCGTAAATTACCTGGCTAGTGGCAGCCCTCGAACCAGGCACCAATCGCATTGTTGGTGCCTGAGCTGAAAACTCTCCATATGTGGCAGTGTGTGCGCCTGTTGTGGCTAGGGCGTGCGACTCTGACAAACGGTGGTAAGTTAGCCATTACTGAGGGTGTCTGGCGTCCATGAAATCTCCCATTCAGAGTGGGTGGCACCATGGCGGATGAGCCATAAATAAAGTTCTCCCACTGGTGCCCATACAGCCCCAGCAGTCTCTATAGAAGGAAAGTTCTCGTTTAATGCAGATAATCTAACCTAAAATGTTAAACTAGATGGATATCCTATGGCAGGAACATGGGACTAAGTGGCAAGCACAGAAATACTCCCCCCCCCCCCCCAAAATACTTAGTTTGAACATGGACTGATAGGGATTGCTTCCTGAACACAAAGCCCCTATTTTTTGTGGAAATATTAGACAAGTTTCGAAGGGTGGCAGCCATCTCTAAAATGAAGTGGCTTAGCTTTGATCAAATCAGCATCCCCTGCCCCGTTATGGGCGTGGCTCGCTTGTAACAAGTTGGGTGACATAATGGTGACTGTCACTTCCCATAATACTCTAAATATCGTTCAGGGGATCATTTTTCAGAGCCCTGCTTTTGCAGTCTGGTGATAAGCTACGGACCAACTTGAAGCAACAGGGTGTACACTTTGTCCATCGTGTCCATAGAAACCAAAGGACAAACAGGTTGCTACCTTTGCCTTTATCTTCGCCTTGCTGGGCGATTCATTGCCTGAAATGATAAAGGTGATGGTATACCAATATGTCAAATGGTATGCTCAGCCCCCCCCCCCCTCCCTGTCCTCGTGCGGTGCTTAAAGTGCTTGAAATATGGGCACATCTCTGCAGTACACCCTAGTCCCATCTGTAGATGTGCATGTGAACACTCCTTGCGTCCCTTACCCCATCTGAGCCAACTGTAGAAGAACCATTATCCCTGCCTACCAGATTGCACAATTTACAGAAAGAGACGAAAGTGAAAGAACGTAAGACTTCGGACAAACTAACTTAACAAGAAGCTATGTAGTAGTATGAGCAGTTGCACCCAGTCCGTGCTGTAGCTCTGACAATGTCGAGCGCTTTGGTGACAGTACTCCTGCACTTTAAATCTTCTATATTGGCCCTCAGGGTGGCTTGACTAAGCCTGCTCGCCTTGTGGTTGGGGACTCTACTCCTGCTACTTTGTCCACATCTACTTTCGGAGCATTGGCCTCCCATTCGCTGGAGACATGTTACCACTTCCCAGTCAAACAAATCACGTTCCTCCTGCCTCTTGCCAAGAAGGTGTCCTTGGACATACTTCCTCAAGGCTTCTGCCAGTCTACAACTAGATACCAGTCAGGGCTTTGCGATAATCACCATTAACTGAAACTGACGCAGAGAATCCCTCGCAATCATCTAATCCTCTAAGCAGAGGAAAGATAAGGAAAAGTTCTCAAAGGATTAGTTCCCGCTGACCCCCAGGAAAACACATGCCACCTATTCCATTCCTGTGGCCGAGGTGGAGATTCTGGCGGCGCTTGAGACCCTGCATCGTACTGTGCAATGGAACACACAACCTGTGTCTCTCCCTTAACCCCTCAACCAGTGGCACCAGGTGACCCTAGCTTATAAACTGCCTCCTTGGTCCTTTCATGGTCTCGCTGTGCATCATCCTCCAGTGCAGTTGTAGTGGTTTCTTGCAACACCTGGCAGAACTAAGACATCTTTCAAACACATCACCTGACTTCATTGCCCTTAAAAGGATGCAATAGATTTTGGTCCAAAAGATCAATTTTTCAAAAATACTTCCTTGATAAACACAGTTTAATCTGTTGTGTGAATTTTATATTGATAGCAGGTTTAGAAATGCCTTTAAATTATTAAGGGGAGGGGGATGTAACGGTAAATGTTAACATTTGTTTAAAAATCATTACAGCCATATTTATTAATGTAAAAATGTAAAATTTTGCATGTGTAAAGCAAAAGAGCTGTTTTAACTAAACAGTATAATAAAATAAGCAATATTAATATTTTGTCGTTCTTATAGACAGCCATAACAACGAAAGTCTACAACGATGAAGATGGTAAGAAACTGTGGCAAGAAAAGCATTCAGTAGCATGCTCTAAGACTTAGTGGCTCAAGTGGGGGCACAGAGGCTGCTGCAGTTCTCCAGATATGAGGACCTGTATGGTGTTACATACAGTAAATACCTCCGTAATGGGTACTCCTCTTTGTTCAAAGCTGTAACAGATAAAAATTCGTACAACAATAGAAAAGTTGAAATGTTTGCCACATCCACAAGAGGCTTCTTGGTAGGCTTCGTCGCTTGCTGAAAGAGAAGAAAGGTGAAGTGCTTGAGGATGGAAAACCACTAGGTGAAGGCAGCCTTACTCTGAAAGAAACTGATTTTCTTTGTTTTATGGAAGAGCTATCAGGAAAAACGAACACAATTTAGAGGCAATGATGCCTGCTGCTTGAGCAATTTTTTTTCCACGAACTATGCACTGGCCAAATACAAATGCACAGTCTGTGTCCGAAAGACTATTGGTGTAAGTTCAACAACAGAAATGAGAAGTCTTTACATAAACTCATTACCAGAACATGTTTTGAATGCAATTAATCCACTTTCAGGTTTCTTGCAAATCCTCATTTATTGGGGAAGTGTCTTCACGGAAAGAGGCAAAATGCAAACGAGTCTCAATTTAATTTGGATTAGATGTTCAAAAAGGACATTCTGTGGGTTTGAAGTACTCATAATAGATGTCTATAATGCACTTTTATATTAAAATAACGGAAATTGAAGTGTTGAGAGTTCATATAGATCCTCGTGTGTTTACAACAAAAGCATTTTACACCATCGACGAGAGCAGGGTCAAGAAAGCTAACGGTCAGCGTCTTACCTGAAAATATAGACCAGGCAGATTCGAAAAGGAGAAAAGAAAAACCTGGAGGATGAGGTAAGCTTATTACATGTAAAAGTAAGAGGAGAAAATCTTTTAATCCCATTTTCTCTCTTCCAAATTTTGAAGTTATTGGAAGCCTTTCTCAATGTATATGGGCTAATGCTACGAAATTTTCAGGAACTGTTCGCAACGTGTTGCTGTCTCTGTGGAACTGAAAAATATGAGATCCTGCAATGACATTCTGATTATTAGATGATTATATGCAGAAAAAAGTTAATTTTGGATGTACAAAATTAAACCTCTATTAATGACACAATTTGTACAATAAATTAATAACTGTAGTTCAGTGGTCTTACAGCCTTCTCAGGACACAATAAAACTATCAGATTAATTGCATGATTTGAGTTACGGCTTTTTATAAAAGACAAATTAAATTCAAATTTCTGGATAAATAAGAGGGTTGACTGAAAAGTAATGTATCCACCTTCGTAACTAAACAGTTGGCAGCATTTGTATGCGGCAGGTACTGGCTTGTTCCGTAGCCTCTTCTCTACAACTCCGGTTGGCGGAAGCCTCAGCATTGAACGGTTGTTGTTACAGTGTAAAGTATGGAACCCTGCGCAGAAGGTCGCTCAATTCCTTTTAAGCAACGTACAGTCATTGAATTTTTGACAGCAGAAGGTGTCACCCCAAAGGAGATTCATCAGAATGAAAGCAGTTTATGGTGATTGTTTTGAGTACTGTGCGTCGTTGGACGAGTAAGTTCAAAGACGTTGAGGTGGAACATGTACCTGGGTGACAGTGTAGGACATCCTGTGACAGCAATCAGTTTCAAAAGCATCCTCCACACAGTCCAGATTTAGCACCGCCTGACTTCTATCTGTTCCTGATAATGTCCTGCAGAGACAACATTATGCTTCTGATGAAGACGAGGGAACTGAGAGGCTGTGGTTGTGGAAAGTATCGACTTCTTCGGAGACAGCTTCAGAAAACTTGTTCATCGTTGGCAGAAATGTCTCCAATTTACCTGAGGATTATGTGGAAAGTGCTTATCGGTAATTAAAGACAACATTCTAAGGTTTATTTCTGCGCTTGATTTATTAAAATATTCCCATCCAAACCCAATTAACGAAGGTGGAGGCATTACCTTTCATTCAACCTTCGTATTAACCCTACATATTTTGTATTTTTCGGTTAAAACGCAGCTTTTTTGCTTTACCCATAAAAATTTTAGATTTCTACATTAATAAATATGGCGGTAACGGTTTTTTAAATAAATTGTAGGATTTGCCGTTACATTCCCACTAAAGAAGACTGTTTCCAACAACATGAATACCAAAGATATTATAATACTCTTGTTGGCTATGAAAGGGTGTCGGGCAGAGTTGGCACATATGTTCTAGAACTATATAGCGAAGTTCTGCATCTTAGTACACCTTTGGAGGCAATGGCTGTTTCGGTAAGGATACTTCAGAAAGTTACCATCTGCAATGTTTACCTTCCTTCCGATGGTGAAGTGTCACGAAACATACGGTTCATATTGGTTTTCAGTTCTCCACTCCTATACCAATCTAGGGTGATATCAACGCACGTAACCCTTCGTGGAGTGTAACTACTATCATCATCAGTGGCCGCTGCATTAAGGACATAGAAAATCTACTGGCAGAACTTTAACGTTGGCGGTACCCCCACACTCTTCAGTGTGGTTCATGGAACTTCGACATTGTCCTTTCCATCTGCAGCCCTTGTCTTTTCCTGTCCATCTACTGAAGAGTCCCCATTGACCTGTGTGGTAGACCACTTTCAAATCTTCCTGTCGCTCCAGTGGACGCCTACCCAGATTGCCTGTCGCACTTGGCCCCCTACTGCACGAAGATACTGATGATGGAGTCTAAGAGTACAACTACAGTCACTTGCTTGGCAGCTGGTATAGCAAGCAACCACTAGTTTTTTTGGCCCACCCCATTGGAATAAAATATCTTGATCACCAGGTACCAAACAGATCGTAGGTGGGCTCCCCAATGCCATGATCGTCTACTATCGATGGAGCACCTCATTACCTTTAAGTGGCTCCGTGCCTGGTTCCGCCACTTAATAAAATGGATGTGAGAAAGCTGGGAATGTTATGTTCCAACCATTGGACCATGTACTATATACTGCACCTCTCCTTTGCAGGTTTGGACAAAGACGAGAAGTTTCTAGAGATAAAACACCTGCAGATGTTCCTGGTATTACCTTGAATACTGCTGTCTACACTGATACAGACGCCTTTGCTGAACATTTTGCTCTGAATTATGCTGGAAGCTCAGCATCTGAGACTTACTAACCTGCCGTTTACATTGAAACAGCAGGTGAAATGAAAGCAGTTATTTTCTACTACACGCTGCTTGGAGCCATCCACAACCTAATAATGAAGCACTTAAAGTGGATTGTAGCGTCATAGCTTTGCCACCTTGAACTGCATCTTAAGACAGGGTGAGAGTTCTCACCGCAATGGCCAGAAAGCATCATCATGCCAACACTGAACCCGGGCAAGCACCCTTTAGAGATTGACACTCATCACCCAGTTTGTTTCACCAATGTTCTGGAAGCTGCTTGAAAGCATTGTGAGTTATCAGCTATGTTGGCTCCTTGGGTATCGATTTCTTCTAGCTCTGTCCCAAGATGACTTCCACAAAAGCCATTCCATTACTGATCAGGTTTACCTGGAGTCTGCCACCCAAACGGCTTATAGCCGTCTTCTTCGACCTGCAATATGCTTATGACATCCCATGGCAACGCCACATCCTCTCTACGTTGAACAAATGAGGTCCCCTGGTTCTGCTCCCTATTTTTATCTAGAACTTATTGCACCATACTTCTGGATTAGAGTTGGTGCCTCCCACACTACCCCCATATCCAAGAGAATAGGGTCCCACAGGGCTGGGTATTGAGTCTCTCTTTCTAGTAGACAGGGGTCTAGCAGCAGCTGTGTGGTCCTCAGCATAACTATCTTTAAATGCTGATAACTTTTGCCTCCACTATTGCTCCTCTACTGTGGATATCGCTGAACGTAGACTGCAAGGCGCCATATGAAAGGTGGAGGCACGTGGCCTCACCCATCGCTTTCGATTTTTCAGCTGCCAAGACTCACACCATGCAATTTTGTTGATGTCGTTCTATTCACCCATGACCAGAACTTTACCTCGAAGAGCAGCTACTCATTGTGGTAGAGACTTCCCGCTTTCTAGGACTGGTCTGAGATGCACAGTTGCGAGCAATTTCCCATCTTCACCAGCCTAAGCGAAAGTGCTTTCTGCGCCGTAATACATTTCAATGTCTCAGTAACACCAGCTGGAGTGCAGTTCGCACTACCCTTCTGCAGCTTTACAAAGCCGCCATACAGTTCTGTCTTGATGGGAATGTGGCATACAGTTTGGCATTGCTCTCAGCATTGCGGATACTGGATCTGATAAACTGCAGGGTTAGACTTTGGACAGAGCCTTTCGAACTAGCACTGTGAATTGAGACTGGCGTATCTCCATTGCAGATCAGGCGCCAATAACAGCTTGACTAGTAAGCTACACATGCTCACAGTTCCCACAAGTATCCAAACTACCGTCTTCTCTTCCCAAATATAAAATCAATTTCATACAATGGCGGCCCCGATTTGGGATTATGATCACAATGTGTGTCCCGTTCCCCTCTCTGAAGTCCAGTTGTTTCCTCTACAACCTCTCCTCCAAGGCCACTGACACATCTTCGTGGTGCATCCCACAGCCACAGCTTCTTGACATATAACAAGGTTCTTAAGACTCAGTTCAGCCTGAGGCCCTCTGCCACCAATTTTTCTCCATCCTTTTGCGCATCCTAGGGCTCAGAAGCAGTCTACACTGATGGCTCGATGGTTGCTGGTTATGTAGGCTTTACTTGTACTCATGCAGGACATAGCGAACTGGTCTGCTTGTCAGATGGCTGTAGTGTTTTCACTGTATATTTGGTAGCCATCTGTTACTGCACTTGAGTCCTTTCTCATCTGCAGTCACTCCTCAAGCAGTTAGCAAGCTCTCGAACAGTGTTACCCTCTCCAGCCCTTACTCGTTGCTATCCACGTTTCGCTGTATGCACACTTCACCAATGTGGATGCTCAGTGAATATCTTCTGGCACCTGGGCCACGTAGGGACCCTGGGGATTGAACTCTATGATCAGTGAAACTGGCTACCAGTAAAAGCCCTCTCTCGAAAACCATTCAGGAAACAGACCTTCGGTCAATATTACACCATAAACTCTTAGGCATCTGTAATGCAGAATAACTCACTCTGATTTCACCAATCAAACTATGATAAAGGAGTTACCAAATCAGTGGAGGTCCTCCATGCTGGCTCCACATTGGCCATACCTGACTGACTTGCCCCAATGTCCTGTTGTGTGGATCTGCACCACTGTCGTTGTGATTACCTTTTGATGGTGGTAGTCATTTTGCTGGACTGTCTCAACCTATGTGCCCTAAGGTGTACTTTCCCCCAGGGGCCCCATCTCTCTCTGGTGTCTTTATGCTTGCCTACCACCATGAGGCCACAGCCTTTGAAGCATCTGCACCTTCCATGTCTTTCTGCTGTTCCTTTTTCTCCTCCCTTGAGGAACTTGTCTGGGGTATTTTTGGGAATGTATTCTGATGTTTCGATAGTCTGACATCAGAATGGTCCCTCAACAGTCTCATCTCTCTTTCTTCATTCTCCATCTTATACCTGTCCTCCACTTCGGCGTTTGAATTTCCTGTCTTCTTCTGCATTCTCAAAGGCCAGCCCATGCATCTGATGCATAACAGATGACTGGGTAATATGTAATTCCCAGCACCAGGTCGACAAGTAGGGCTCACACGTATCCCCTAGCATAGACCAGGGCCAGGGAGGGGTGACTGCCTGAGCTGTTACTTTCCCAAACTGTCAGTTTGTCCCCGTCAGGAGTTTGGGAGGCATGACCTGAGGTTTGAACAATCACCTAAGGAGGGTGTGTCCCATTCTGGAAGGGGCCCACAGTTGGAAGGAGCACGCCGTCACACTGGCGATCAAGGGGATTTCCTCGCAATCATCTGTTTCTGTCCACTAAACGTAAATGGAATGAGGCGAAAGATTCAAACTCTCCCAGGTGCACCTCAGTTCTTCATGGTATCATCTACTTGAGGAGGTCAAGCATTTGCTATGATAAGTCCATTTACTATTCATAAAGGTGTAGATGCAATTGGTGGCCCTGTGAAATCTTATGGGACTTCGCTTTTTGAAATCAATAGCGATTTTGAAGCCCAACAACTGCTTATAGCTTCTTTCCTCCACAGCTATCCTGTTAGTGTTGAGGCCCATTGAAAGCTGAATTCTTCATGTGATGTTATATACACTTGGTTGCCCAATGATCTGACTGAGGGGGAAACCAAAACTGACGTCACTACAGTCATCACGTAATGAAGTCGGTTGACACCACCTTAATTCCTACGCTCCATCTTTCTCACTTTCGATCGAGTAATGTTTCAATCAAATATCAAAGACTATGAAGTCATCACAGTCTGACTGTATATTCCAAACCTGATGCAGTGCCACTGGTGTCAACGCTACAACCACACTCGAATGTCCTGTAAATTTGCCAAGTGTTACTGGCAGTATAGATGTTGGCCTCCTCCCTGCTGTAATAATTTTGAGAGAGGCCATGTTGCCTCATCCTCAGCATGTCCTGTGTATTTCGATGAGCAGGCTTTCCAGATCTGGCTGAAAAGTACGTTACTGTCTCTCTGATGCTTTTGGCTAATCGAAAGCCCAGCACTTTACCATCTGGAATTTACAGTACCACTCTTGCTAGGCCTCGTTCCACGAATGACATGGCCACGCAGAATTGTAACCTCAAATACAGCACTGCAGTTACCAAATCACCCAGTATCGTGGTAGCATCCACATCATCTCTTCCAGCTGGGTACGAAGGCAATAAATTTTCGCCCTCGCTAGTAAAATCCCCTGCTTCTGGCAGAACAAAAACACTGCTGCGAAGACTTCTTATGTCCCTCTAGAAAATAAGCATCTGTCTCTTCAACTGCCAATTGCAAAGGTCCTAAAAATCAGACAATATTTTCCTTCCCTGACCCACAGATCTTCGGCGGTTTCGCCGAATGGTACAATCACCCAGCCAACCACCATTCCGCCGGTCCTCACCAGCTACAGTTTTTGTGCCCTGGAATCTGCAGGCAGACCCAGTGAGTGTGCTGACACCTCTGTAGATCACATGGCACAGGATCCTCCAGCCTCTGTGCCCTATTGAAGTGAAGTGTCTGCGAAGGCTGGTACTGGGCAGCCACTGAGGTGAAATCCTTTCATTTTTCCCTCTTTTCCTGCCATGAATCTTCTCCAGTGGAACATTTGCATTCTCAAAGCCAACAATGAGGAATTACAGCTACTCTTAGAATCACAGCATCTACTTCTTTGCTGCCTTTGACCTCCTGCATATCTTTCTGGTCTGCTTTGACCTCATCTCCCCCCCTCCTCCTCCTCCTCCTCCTCCTCCTCCTCCTCCTCCTCCTCCTCCTCCAGGACGGTATTGCATCTCATGGGACAGTCACGCTGGTAATCTTGAATGATATTCATAGTAAAGCCATCTCACTGAATACGTGTCTACAAGCTGTCGTCGTCCACATCTTCCTTCCCCTCTTCATCTTTCCTCTTCATACCATCTACGTCCCTGTGTCATTTAGTGCCACGAGACTTCCTCTAGTTTACTGAAAAACTTCCTCACCACTTTTTAGTGCTTGGTGACATTAAGGCACACCATCCCCTTCAGGGCTCTTCCACAACCTGAGATAGGTGCTCTCTTGGCTGACCTCAATAAGTTTGTCATCTGCCTTAACAGTGGAGTACCCATAGTCCTTCCAGACTCGATGCAGACCTATTCCCATTTGGGTTTCTCTTTCTGCACTGTTCAGCATACCCCTTGTCTCGAGTGATCCATTTTGACACTCTAGTGACTATTTTCCTGTTTGCCGACACTGACCCCACCTACGTGAAAACCCAACTGGCAGCTTTCTAAGGCTGACTGGAGGCTTCACCCCCCTGGTGACCTTCGACGAACATCACTCCCCCTGGTGACCTTCGACGAACATCATTTCCCCAGTTGTGATGACCAGGCAGAACACATGGCAAACATTCTTAATGCAGAACATTCCATTCCTCACACTTCATATTTATTGAGCTGTGAGCAGGTAAAGTACTAGTTCATGAAATGTGGAAGGGAGCTGGTGTTGAGTGGAAAGGTACTGAGGCATAATGAATTTCTTTCTAAAAACACTAATGAATTTATTTTTAAAAGGCAAAAGTCAAAGATTGACATTAATAAATTGCCTACAAACTGAAGACTAAATTTCAATAACACAACTGATAAAACGCCTCAAAATGGCAACAGTATAAAATCACTTCCTTATAATAAAGAATATTAAATAAGGTAAAAATAATTTACCTTTCAAACAGCAAAACATATGATCAAATGAATGTCACTAATATTAGCCATCGGCTATTGTCAGTAATTAACAAACTGCAATTGTCTTCGAAGTAGTCAAAATGATTGACAAATGTGGTGAAAATTTATGACAAAGCCGGCGGCAGAAGCAAAGCCAGCAGCAATAATTCTTCCTTCTCTACGACCATAGGACAGCGGTTGCCGCTACCACATACTAGAAACCCTCATTACAAATGTCAATCTTGGTAGACAAGCCTCTTTAACTAGATAACAGTTAACACGAGATACAATCACCCATCCTGTAAAACACACAACTCTTTAATTATTTAGTAAAAACTAAACAAACTAAAAGTGTAGAAAAGAACGAACCTATTGAGGCGTAAAATTTTTCTTTAGATATTTTTAGTAGATGCAAACAATTTAGTAAATAGCTCGTGACATTAGCCAATGGGTAACTATAGACATGCCTCAGAAATTAGGTAGCTAGATTAAAGTTTTCACCAACTATAAAGTACAAGTGGTATATCAGAATTAAATCTGCATTCTGTACCCTTAGATTCTAAAATCAGTTTGTAATAGTGACAGCCACATGCCCACATACACTTTGACAGAAATGAACTCGAGTAGTACCACACACAACCTTCATAAGTAACACATTTATATATGTAACTGTGTAAAAACAGCCACCACGCGACACCAAGTGAAGTGTACACTAATCGGATGCTCACGGTGATTTCTCGTAAACACTTGCTCAGAGAGCGCCGGGAGAAGGATGTAAGAAAGATTACTCATAGTCGGAAACCCATGGGTATTATTAAACAGGCGCCACTGCGTCTAGTACTTGCAAGGGTGAGACCGGACTCCAACCCGGCACCACAATACAGAAACTACTTGCAACTTCAATAGCAGAGGACACTCCGGATACTGTGCGTCCTGCCTAAGAATGTGGGACCTTTTAACCAGCAATGTTCACGGCTGCGACCAATACTCGGCCCCGCCACACCCGCACTGAGCAAAGGCACCACCCTTGCCAACGGGCCGCGACTGACGCGTGGCACCTCATCACACCGCCTCGGTCGCGCTCCTCGCAGCCCGTGTCGCCCCGCCCTCGCCTCCAGGCCGCTACGCCCCTTAACTACCTTCTCCTCCGACCTGCCCTCTACCCGCGACAGTAACGCTCGATGCGCTCTTGCGGCCAAAGGGATTCCAAATCCGCGTGAATGACGCGAAATCAAATTCGGGCGCACTGCACAGTTTGGTCTCTATTAAGCGAGCCAACCAACCAGTCTTAAATACTTCCACTATGCCAAACAAAACAAAATCAGTGCCTCGACTTTGAACGTTTTTCAGCTGTGCAGTCAGCTTCGCAGTTAAATTTTCAGATTAATCTACATTAAAGTCCATTGCAATATCTATCTCTGAAGGCAATCTAAATCTGAAGATCAGATTTAAGAACATGGATCTATGAACTGCAGGACAGCTGGGAGGCAATTTCGGTGTAGGGGAACACTGGCAAGAAGTCACAAATTTTGCGACGTGAGAGTGGTGGATACTGGAAACTCCTGGAGCAGATTGCACCAAGCCTCCATGTCTTGAAAGACATTTTGCAGAAAACGTGCCGACGGCACACTGTGCGTTGGTCACTCCCAACATTCCGTTTTATCTGATCAGACGGAGGTTCCATTATCCATGCCCCGCCCCGTCAAAGGACTCGACTTCCAATCGACAATGGACCTAACCCATGTGCTTGTCTTGACTAGACAGAAAAATCGGCCTCGCGTCCAACAGACGTACCCTCTGGGCTGGTTCAGATGTTACCAACACAGATTAGTGCCGCATACCTGTCCTGCTGCTAAGGCCACGTTATACACGAGCGACAGAAACAGAGCGTGTGGCAGCTTAGTGACAACACGACCGCAGGTGTAGTTCCGGAAGTGTCCTAGGTCGGCGACGTCTGCAGCGCAGTTTGCCGTCCGCTGTAGTTTGCGACATTTGAATTTAAACGTGTCTAAATCTTGTCACTGCAGCGTGCCTGGCAACCGACAGCGGCAGTTAAGTCTTTTAGACGCAGCGCTGGAGTGGACGCGCAGTCTTCTATGTCAGAGTTTAAGAAAATTTGGTGACAAATCTCAATTCATTAGCGCCTTACAGCTTCATACCTTCACTTGATAAAGGACTGAATTTATTTTATTTATTACGGCTCTGCACGAAACGAAGTAAATGATTGCTCGAAGTTGAGTCTGCAGAGATAAAAACGTGCTACCTAGACTTTGCGTGCGGTTTGTGGCGGACGGGTTGAATTTCGTCCGTGTGCATCTGGAATCCTCATTAAATTAGTCATATTTCATAAACGGTTAAAGATGACCAGTTTTTTTAATGAATAACACCATGCAAAGAGTACGTTTCTTATATTACTAATACTCGAAACGTTTTGGTCAAATGTTTGAGTGGAGTGACAGGGCTCCCTTGTAAATTACAAAGTGTGTTCTTGCCCAAAGTTTGGGCGAAACGATGGGTGGGAATCGGACAAATGGGCTGTAAGATTCATCAGTGTGAGGTCTAGTTTTGCAAATAAATGTTTTAAGAGAATCTCGTGGTCGTGCGGTAGCGTTCTCGCTTCCCACGCCCGGGTTCCCGGGTTCGATTCCCGGCGGGGTCAGAGATTTTCTCTGCCTCGTGATGGCTGGGTGTTGTGTGCTGTCCTTAGGTTAGTTAGGTTTAAGTAGTTCTAAGTTCTAGGGGACTGATGACCATAGATGTTAAGTCCCATAGTGCTCAGAGCCATTTTTTAAATAAAAGTAACCAGGGCAATTAATAAATAATTTACTTAGTTGCTCAAAAATCAAATATTTTAAGAACAGCTGCTGCTACCTATGTACATGAAATGTCAATGTTCCTCTGCACGGCCCAGCTATTTTTCACATAGTATCATTGGCGAGGTACTTATCAAAAGGCTTTAGTCAAATGAATTATAAAGGCACAAAGGAATTAGACAACTGCTGCGAGCGGACATTGATTTAAATCAGTGTAAAACGTTGGGAATTTGTCAGATGATTCCAATCTGGGTCGCCCACTTGGCAGATGCGCTGACCACTTCACATCGAGACACAGTGGTCGTCTGAGCTGCACGGACCGCCACAGAACGCCTCTCGTCAGACCCAAATTCTCAACTTACCCACACTACTAACGTAGAGCCCCTTGCCCACCATCCTCGTTACTCGAATTTCACCGATTCTCGGAATAGTTAGAGCACGGTGTGCATCCGCACCAAAGAGGTCACTGGCCGCCCTCGTCTTACTTATGTACATGCGCTGTCTGCTCTTTGGGACATGTCAGAAAGACACATGAATAAATTTGTAAAAGTAGGACATGCTAAGAACTGAAGACGCTTGAAGCCAAATGAGGTCAGTGAGATCACGCTTTCCGAATAATACTTGGAAATAAAAAGTTAAAAAATCGCTCAAATATTTTGTCAAATAATTCGTTCAATAGAAGTAAGAAACAAAATAAGTATTGGAAATGCCTTTCAATGGTGCTCAAAATGATGTAAAGTAAATGACGTTCATTGGATGTTTCTCTAATTTTT
Source organism: Schistocerca nitens (assembly GCF_023898315.1). Lineage (NCBI taxonomy): Eukaryota > Metazoa > Arthropoda > Insecta > Orthoptera > Acrididae > Schistocerca > Schistocerca nitens. The sequence goes on along the minus strand of NC_064620.1, from coordinate 615,891,848 downwards.
TATTTTTAACATTTAGAGAAATAATTTCAGGAAAGGTCTGACTCTCAAATGTTTATGCTTTATTTATCCAGACTTTAGATTTAGTGAAAAACTTGACAATAACAATGATACTGCATTGTTCCCAGCAATCAAATGTCAATAATATTTCTTGGTTGTTCAATGTTCCGCATTTAATGTGATGTATTGAGACAGGTGTGTACACACTGTAAGAAAAGTACTTCATCAAAACCTACAAAAATATACTTTGATATGCGGTGTAGTGTGTGTACGTAAAACTCGGCACACGCAACAGGTGACAGGATCATAGTGACATAAAGCTGAAGAGCCACAATGATGAAATTGACTAGTCGGCCCTACTGCGGATCCATGGATCCCTCCACATTAGTGGCAGCCACTTTGCTGTATTTCAGATACTCATTCTCTTTACTTACTGGTTGCTGAATGTTTGGGTTTAGATGAGACATCTTTCCTTGGTAAGATAGTCGAACGTATCTGTGCTGAGTCCCTCACATGCCAAGAGTTTGTCTGACGGTCTTCATAGCTGATGATATAGAAGCTTTCTGCGAAGGTGCTTTGTACAGTTTATACACAGCTCTCCTGTTTCCCCTCGTCTTCCAAAGTAAAGCTAATTTTGATGCTTTATTCTCGGTGTAAAACATTCAACGGTTTGTAGGCGACATTTTTTAAGAAACGGCTGGTCGGCTCTCGAAGCTGCAGTTCGTCGTTCGCTCGCACAACTGTGGACAGTGTGGCCCAATGTTTCTACTTGCAGCAGAAATGCCACACATCCAGCCGTCGCATGCTGTTGGTCGCTTCTGCCTCAGGCGTGAGTTGGAAGATCCATGCGGCCAGTCCCTGCTTTCTCCCTTCTCCCTTCTCCCTTCTCCCTTCTCCCTTCTCCCTTCTCCCTTCTCCCTTCTCCCTTCTCCCTTCTCCCTTCTCCCTTCTCCCTTCTCCCTTCTCCCTTCTCCCTTCTCCCTTCTCCCTTCTCCCTTCTCCCTTCTCCCTTCTCCCTTCTCCCTTCTCCCTTCTCCCTTCTCCCTTCTCCCTTCTCCCTTCTCCCTTCTCCCTTCTCCCTTCTCCCTTCTCCTCCCTTCTCCTCCCTTCTCCTCCCTTCTCCTCCCTTCTCCTCCCTTCTCCTCCCTTCTCCTCCCTTCTCCTCCCTTCTCCTCCCTTCTCCTCCCTTCTCCTCCCTTCTCCTCCCTTCTCCTCCCTTCTCCTCCCTTCTCCTCCCTTCTCCTCCCTTCTCCTCCCTTCTCCTCCCTTCTCCTCCCTTCTCCTCCCTTCTCCTCCCTTCTCCTCCCTTCTCCTCCCTTCTCCTCCCTTCTCCTCCCTTCTCCTCCCTTCTCCTCCCTTCTCCTCCCTTCTCCTCCCTTCTCCTCCCTTCTCCTCCCTTCTCCTCCCTTCTCCTCCCTTCTCCTCCCTTCTCCTCCCTTCTCCTCCCTTCTCCTCCCTTCTCCTCCCTTCTCCTCCCTTCTCCTCCCTTCTCCTCCCTTCTCCTCCCTTCTCCTCCCTTCTCCTCCCTTCTCCTCCCTTCTCCTCCCTTCTCCTCCCTTCTCCTCCCTTCTCCTCCCTTCTCCTCCCTTCTCCTCCCTTCTCCTCCCTTCTCCTCCCTTCTCCTCCCTTCTCCTCCCTTCTCCTCCCTTCTCCTCCCTTCTCCTCCCTTCTCCTCCCTTCTCCTCCCTTCTCCTCCCTTCTCCTCCCTTCTCCTCCCTTCTCCTCCCTTCTCCTCCCTTCTCCTCCCTTCTCCTCCCTTCTCCTCCCTTCTCCTCCCTTCTCCTCCCTTCTCCTCCCTTCTCCTCCCTTCTCCTCCCTTCTCCTCCCTTCTCCTCCCTTCTCCTCCCTTCTCCTCCCTTCTCCTCCCTTCTCCTCCCTTCTCCTCCCTTCTCCTCCCTTCTCCTCCCTTCTCCTCCCTTCTCCTCCCTTCTCCTCCCTTCTCCTCCCTTCTCCTCCCTTCTCCTCCCTTCTCCTCCCTTCTCCTCCCTTCTCCTCCCTTCTCCTCCCTTCTCCTCCCTTCTCCTCCCTTCTCCTCCCTTCTCCTCCCTTCTCCTCCCTTCTCCTCCCTTCTCCTCCCTTCTCCTCCCTTCTCCTCCCTTCTCCTCCCTTCTCCTCCCTTCTCCTCCCTTCTCCTCCCTTCTCCTCCCTTCTCCTCCCTTCTCCTCCCTTCTCCTCCCTTCTCCTCCCTTCTCCTCCCTTCTCCTCCCTTCTCCTCCCTTCTCCTCCCTTCTCCTCCCTTCTCCTCCCTTCTCCTCCCTTCTCCTCCCTTCTCCTCCCTTCTCCTCCCTTCTCCTCCCTTCTCCTCCCTTCTCCTCCCTTCTCCTCCCTTCTCCTCCCTTCTCCTCCCTTCTCCTCCCTTCTCCTCCCTTCTCCTCCCTTCTCCTCCCTTCTCCTCCCTTCTCCTCCCTTCTCCTCCCTTCTCCTCCCTTCTCCTCCCTTCTCCTCCCTTCTCCTCCCTTCTCCTCCCTTCTCCTCCCTTCTCCTCCCTTCTCCTCCCTTCTCCTCCCTTCTCCTCCCTTCTCCTCCCTTCTCCTCCCTTCTCCTCCCTTCTCCTCCCTTCTCCTCCCTTCTCCTCCCTTCTCCTCCCTTCTCCTCCCTTCTCCTCCCTTCTCCTCCCTTCTCCTCCCTTCTCCTCCCTTCTCCTCCCTTCTCCTCCCTTCTCCTCCCTTCTCCTCCCTTCTCCTCCCTTCTCCTCCCTTCCTCCTCCCTTCCTCCTCCCTTCCTCCTCCCTTCCTCCTCCTCCCTCCTCCTCCATCCTCCTCCCTCCTCCTCCTCCCTCCTCCTCCTCCCTCCTCCTCCCTCCTCCTCCTCCCTCCTCCTCCTCCCTCCTCCTCCTCCCTCCTCCTCCTCCCTCCTCCTCCTCCCTCCTCCTCCTCCCTCCTCCTCCTCCCTCCTCCTCCCTCCTCCTCCTCCCTCCTCCTCCTCCCTCCTCCTCCTCCCTCCTCCTCCTCCCTCCTCCTCCTCCCTCCTCCTCCTCCCTCCTCCTCCTCCCTCCTCCTCCTCCCTCCTCCTCCTCCCTCCTCCTCCTCCCTCCTCCTCCTCCTCCCTCCTCCTCCTCCTCCCTCCTCCTCCTCCTCCCTCCTCCTCCTCCTCCCTCCTCCTCCTCCTCCCTCCTCCTCCTCCTCCCTCCTCCTCCTCCTCCCTCCTCCTCCTCCTCCCTCCTCCTCCTCCTCCCTCCTCCTCCTCCTCCCTCCTCCTCCTCCTCCCTCCTCCTCCTCCTCCCTCCTCCTCCTCCTCCCTCCTCCTCCTCCTCCCTCCTCCTCCTCCTCCCTCCTCCTCCTCCTCCCTCCTCCTCCTCCTCCCTCCTCCTCCTCCTCCCTCCTCCTCCTCCTCCCTCCTCCTCCTCCTCCCTCCTCCTCCTCCTCCCTCCTCCTCCTCCTCCCTCCTCCTCCTCCTCCCTCCTCCTCCTCCTCCCTCGTCCTCCTCCTCCCTCGTCCTCCTCCTCCCTCGTCCTCCTCCTCCCTCGTCCTCCTCCTCCCTCGTCCTCCTCCTCCCTCGTCCTCCTCCTCCCTCGTCCTCCTCCTCCCTCGTCCTCCTCCTCCCTCGTCCTCCTCCTCCCTCGTCCTCCTCCTCCCTCGTCCTCCTCCTCCCTCGTCCTCCTCCTCCCTCGTCCTCCTCCTCCCTCGTCCTCCTCCTCCCTCGTCCTCCTCCTCCCTCGTCCTCCTCCTCCCTCGTCCTCCTCCTCCCTCGTCCTCCTCCTCCCTCGTCCTCCTCCTCCCTCGTCCTCCTCCTCCCTCGTCCTCCTCCTCCCTCGTCCTCCTCCTCCCTCGTCCTCCTCCTCCCTCGTCCTCCTCCTCCCTCGTCCTCCTCCTCCCTCGTCCTCCTCCTCCCTCGTCCTCCTCCTCCCTCGTCCTCCTCCTCCCTCGTCCTCCTCCTCCCTCGTCCTCCTCCTCCCTCGTCCTCCTCCTCCCTCGTCCTCCTCCTCCCTCGTCCTCCTCCTCCCTCCTCCTCCTCCTCCTCCTCCCTCCTCCTCCTCCTCCTCCCTCCTCCTCCTCCTCCTCCCTCCTCCTCCTCCTCCTCCCTCCTCCTCCTCCTCCTCCCTCCTCCTCCTCCTCCTCCCTCCTCCTCCTCCTCCTCCCCTCCTCCTCCTCCTCCTCCCTCCTCCTCTCTCCCTCCTCCTCTCTCCCTCCTCCTCTCTCCCCCCTCTCCCCCTCCTCCTCCCTTCTCCCTGGAACGGCGGTCCTACGCTGCCCGGCCCCCACCCTCCACTGACGAGCCCGTGAACTGTTGTGCATTGGAGGATGCGGTGAAATCAGGGGTTCCAGGGCTCTCCAGCTACACGACACGTTTCTCAACGTCGCTGCGGCTGAAGGTAGCGCCTTCATGCCTGTGAAATGGTTCAGCGCAGCCTTTCGTTCCGCTCATTTTCTGCGCCAGTGAGACATCAGCCATATCTTAGGAACGATGACAGTAGTCTCGTGTCTCGTGTCACGTGAACGAACAGCTGTAAGTAGAGGCGGTGTGTCAACAAACAATGCTGCTTATACGGCAAAGTTGAACAGTCGTGATGACATGTACTTAGGGTCTATGCAGCTTGTGGTATAATTCTATTCGCATAGCCACACTTTTCATAAATCAGCGACCAATCAGTGTATTCCAGATAGGCTGTTTCGGGTTGCTTGTTCCTCATAACACAAATTATGCGCCATAAAAGGTGGATTTTATGTAACGTAACACTTTTGGCCACTACATAAAACTGTTCCAAACCCACCTGTCTCATTCTATATCGATCTTTGTTACTTTTCATGAGTTTTCTTGATGAGATTGAACTTTTACTTTGGTTTGTCTTTTTGTAACTATCCACAGACAAATGTTAGAAAAACTAAGTAAGAACATACTGTTGTTCCCAGCGACATAATAGGTTCTGGCGGCGGCGGCGGCGGCGGCGGGGGTGGGGGAGGAATGGGTTGCTAGTCTAAACCCATGTCACTTATCTCCAAAGTTCATGAATATTTCAACTTGCGATTACAGTACGTTGTCTCCTTGTAAACTTAGCTCTAGCTTTCAAAGTTTAACATGGACTCCGTATCACGGTGGAACGTAGCATTTTTGACGTGAGGGGAAAAATTTGTGAATTAGGACTGACTGCGTGAGCAATAGCGTCGTAGAAGCAGCGCCAACTGCGAGAGCCACAGAGCCACAGTGTTGTAACGCTGGATACTACTGGTTTCCACTCCCTGGCAGCAGCCAGTAGGGGAGTGGGAAGCGAGAGGGAACTCCAGGGGTAAAGAGTGGTGTGTCGGCATTCCAGTGACCAAAAAATAGTCATTGAGCTGTGCTGCAGCTCGCCTTGGTGCTGTTTGTAGGTTTCCGCCCTCTGTTGGAGGCCAGACGGTATCGTATAGTTGGCATGGTTGCTGTTTTGTCTCCTCGTGTTGACTGGCGCCCCTCGGTTTCGCAAGCGTTGCCTGTCCTCTAGTGGCGGCGGCGGCGGCGGCGGCGGCAGCAGCGGTTATCGATATGTAGTAACTGTTGCCCTATCTTTGGGGCGACGTCGTTTTGCCGGGTCGTGAGTGTGGCGAGTTCGGTTGGAGACTGAGGAGAAGGCAGCTCCGCGCAGTGCGTGAACACGCCGGGACCGCTGGCAGCACGCGTGGACAGCCGGCTGGAAGGTCTGTGGTCACGAGGGTGCACGACTTCGTCTTAAACCGGATCCAGCAAGCTTTAAGATGAAAGCATTTCTGTCCAAGTAGACAAACCTCCACCATTGTGACATCTCGCGATTCTACAGTGACTGGACATTTTGTTTTGATCCACCTACCGCTTTAACAAGAGACCAAAATTTCTTAGGATTTTCTGCAAAGTCAGTACATAGAACTTTACTTTAGAGTTCATTGAACGCCTCTCGCATAGCCCTCCTCACACTACATTTCGCTTCGCGTAATTTTTGTCTACAGGGCTTTATCTATGTTTATCTTTGCTGTGAAGTTCCCTTTGCTTCCGCAGCAGTTTCCTAACTCGGTTGTTGTACCACGGTAGCTCTTTTCCATCTCTTACGTTCTTGCTTGGCACATACTCATCTAACACACATTGTACGATGGTTTTGAACTTTGTCCACTGATCAACACTATCTGTACTTGAGACACAACTTTTGTGTTGTGCCATCAGGTACTCTGAAATCTGCTTTTTGTCACTTTTGCTAAACAGGAAAATCTTCCTACCTTTTTTAATATTTCTAGTTACGGCTGAAATCATCGATGCAGTAACCGTTTTATGATCGCTGATTCCCTGTTCTGCGTTAACTGTTTCAAATGGTTCAGGTCTGTTTGTCACCAGAAGGTCTAATATGTTATCGCCATGAGTCGGTTCTCTGTTTAACTGCTCAAGGTAGTTTTCAAATAAAGCAGTTAAACTCCCAGTCTATATCCGGCAAATTAAAATCTCCACCCAGAACTATAACATGGTGGGGAAATCTACTCGAAATATTTTCCAAATTATCCTTCAGGTGCTCAGCCACAACAGCTGCTGAGCGAGGGGGCCTACAGAGACATCCAATTACCATGTCTGAGCCTGCTTTAACCGTGACCTTCACCCAAATTATTTCACATTTCGGATCTCCGTCAATTTCCTTCGATACTATTGCACTTCCTATCGCTATAAACACGCCTCCCCCTTCACTGTCCAGCCTGTCTCTGCGGTATACATTCCAATCTGAGTTTAGAATTTCATTACTGTTTACATCTGGTTTCAGCCAATTTTCTGTCCCTAGCACTATGTGGGCATTGTGACCGTTTATTGATGAGAGCAGTTCTGGGACCTTTCTATAGACGCTCCTGCAGTTTACTATTAGCACATTAATATTGTTATTCCCTGTTGCATTTTGCCCACTCCTACCTTGACGCGTCTCAGGGGGCATCTTCTCAGGCTTAGGGAGGGAATTCTCTAACCTAAAAAACCCCCATGTGCACTCCACATGTACTCTGCTACCCTTGTAGCCGCTTCATGCGTGTAGTGCACGCCTGACCTATTCAGGGGGATCCTACATTTGTCCTCCTGATAGCAGAGGTCGAGAGTTTTGCATCCCAGATCTCCGCAGAATCGTCTGAGCCTCTGGTTTAAGCCTTCCACTCGGCTCCAAACCAGAGGACCGCGATCGGTTCTGGGAACGATACTACAAATAGTTAGCTCAAATTCCACCCCGCAAGCGAAGGTTTTCGCCTTCACCAACTCCGCCAACCACCTGTATGAACTGAGGAAGACCTCTGAACCCAGACGGCAGGAGTCATTGGTGCCAATATGAGCAGCAATTTGCAGTCGGGTGCACCCAGTGCTCTCTATCGCCGCCGGCAGGGCCTCCTTCACATGTAGATGAGACCCCCGGCAAGCAGACAGTGAACACTGGCCTTCTTCCCCGACCTTTCCGCTATTTCCCTAAGGGGCTCCATCACCCGCCTAACGTTGGAGCTCCCAATCACTAATAAACCCCTCCCCCATGTGCCTCCTCGGACCTTGCTGAAGGAGCGGCCACATGTCCACTCACAGGCAGAGCGGGTGATGCCACACGGCCAGCCTCCACATTGACCCTCCGCCTCGTGCGCCGCTGAACCCGCCACTCCCCTTGGGGAGAGGGTGGCCCAACTGCGCCCTGTACCCGCGAAGATGCCTCGACAGCAGGGACAGTGGGTGAAGCATGTAACACCCGCTACATCTCGTTCCATGGACGACATCACCATAGACATGTGACCTCAGATTTAGCACTGCAGTTGTGAAATCGCCCAGCTTCAGGACAGCATCCCTGTCTCCTCGAGCTGTGCATCAAGCCACCAGACATTCTCCTCATGGCGCGAATCCACCAGCTACACAAGCGACTGGCCAGAATGGACAGAAATACTTTGGTGAAGACTTCATACATCCCTGCAGCCAACCAACATTTGAGTCTTCCTCTAACAGGAAAGGTTCGAAGAAGTCAAAGGCAAACAGTCTTCTCCTTCAGACTCTGATCCTCTTAGATGGTGTTGCCGAATGATACTCCCGCCTGGCTGACCTTTGTGTCGTTGTTGTGACCACCCTCTTTCCAGCCTTGGACACCCCAGGTTGTCAGCAGGTGAATGCCAACGCTTCTGTAGACCTCATGGAGCCAGCAGCTCCTAACTGTGTGCTCTGTAGCAGCGAGTCCTCCAAGGCTGGCACTCGGCAGCAGCCCAGGTTACTACTAGTAATTTTCTCCTCCTCACGTCCGCTTTGAGCTCTCTGATTTCTCCTGGCCCATTTTGACCTTCTCCCAGAGGTCGGCATTCCATCTCATGGGGATTCATGCTACTCATACAGGATGACGTTCATAGCCAACCCACCTCCCTGACTACATGCCATCAGACTGTTGCAGTACGCCTTTTCTTGCCTCACTTGACTTTTTCCATTCATACTGTTCACGTCTGTCCGTCCTTAGATATCCCCAGCTTACTGGAAATCTGCCTCACCCCTCTGTGCTCCTCAGTGATTTTAATGTGCACCACCTCCCTTTGGGTTTCTCCCAGAATCGGTAGAGGTGCCCTTTTGTTTGATATTCTCAATCACCTTAACCTCTTCTCCCTTAACACAAGAGCACCCACCTTCCTTTCAGACTCCATGCACACCTTTCCCTATTTGGACCTTTCCTTCTGCACTATCCAGCTTGCCTATAGTCTAGAGTGGTTCATTCTGACACATACTCAAGCGACCGCTTCCCATACGCTATCCATTTGCTGACTCCTACCCTACCTACATACACACCCCAATGGCAGCTTTCTAAGGTCGACTAGAGACATTGCTCCTCCCTGGCGACCTTCGACGAACATTTCCCCTGTTGCGATGACCAGGTGGAATATCGTACAGACGATATCCATACCGCAGCAGGATGCTACATTCCTCGCACCTCGTCTTTAACACGCCATACTCCGATTCCTTGGCGGACTGTGGCGTGCCGCCACCCAAATTACGTGCGAAAACTTGCTCTCCGCCTTTTTTAACCATCATCCTAAGACGACAAAGTGCGTTCACTATTAACAGTTGCGTTTAGTGTAGTCGCATTCTTCGGGATAGCAAAGGATGCTATCTGGATTTCATTTCTAGTTCTTTTAACGGTTGCACTCCATCTTCCGTCATGTTGGCCATTGGCCAAGCACTAAGATCTCTGTGGGACCAAGATCAATTTACCAATTTCCAGCATGTCAGTAGCAGACGTCATTGTGGACCATATTGCTATCTCCAAAACCTTGGGTCGCCATTTTGCGGAGATTTCGAGCTCCTTCCACTATCACCCTGCCTTCCTCCATCGGAAACGAGTGGAGGCGGCTCGGGCGATACCCTTCTCAGAATCGTGAGTGTTACAATGGCGGCTTCACTATGAGGGAGCTAGATTATGTTCCCACTTCATCCCAATCCTCAGCCCCAAATTCCAGATGATGCTAACATTCAGATGTTGCGGCACCTTTCTCTTGCGGGCAAGCTCTTCCTGCTTAATATGTATTAACACATCTGGGCAGAGGCCACATTTCCCAGACTGTGGAATGAAGCCACTGTCATATACTTAAGCCCAGTAAGGACAAACACAGTCCTAGCTACCGCCCCAGTTCTCGGACCGGCTGTGTTTATAATGTGATGGAACGTGTGATTCATGCCTGGCTGATCCGGTGACTCGAGCCTCGCTATTTACTAACGACTACACAGTGTGGATTTCGAGCGCGCCGTTCTGCAGTTGATCATCTGACCCTTTGTCCACCCATGCCGAGTGTTTTTCTGCGGAAATGCCATACTGGCCGTGGTTTTCGATTTGGAGAAATCCCAAGACAAGTGATGTAGTGCTGGTATCCTCCATACTCTTTACACTTGGAACTTCTGGGGCAGCCTGCCCCACTTCCTTGAAAATGGTGTGCCTCAGGGCTCCGTCCCGAGTGTCGACCTCTTTGCCATCGCCACAACCTCATAATGGCCTGCCCCCCTCCAGCTATCTCCAGCTCCATTTTCGTTGATGATTTTGCCATATAATGCAGTTCTGCACGGACTAGTCCAAATGAGCTGCGTCTTCAGCCATGTGTCGAACCTCTAGACTCATACAGAATCGAAAATGACTTTAGTTTTTCCACTGAAAAACCCGTTTTTATGAAATTCTGGTGGCGCAATAGGTTCTTCCATCGTCTTTACATCTTGGGGCCCGTTGTTCTTCCGTTTGTTGAAACTACGGAATTTCTGGGGTTTATACTCGGTAGGAAACTTTCTTGATCTTCAGACGTGTCTTACCTGGCAGCCCGCTGTACGCGGTTCCTCAATGGTACTTCCTGGGGTGCAGATCGAACCACCCTCTGCCGTTCGGACCATGTAATATAAAAATAAAATTAAATTAATAATTGAATATAATTGAATATAATTGAATATAATCGAATATGATTGAGTTGTTAAAATGTCTGCTTATTTTAACTGTTCTTGGCTATCGGACGGAGCTGACTTTATAGTTGAAGCTGCAGGCGGTGGCGGACTACGGGAGCACCGATGCTTGTCATAATCACGAAAATCCTCTCCCTGTAATTTTCCTCTTCACTTTAATAAATAAAATCCGTGATAATGTTTAACATCATAGTATTCTAGCGCACGCGCACGCGCGCGCGATATCGTAATACTTCATACCTAAAATCGCACATCCTCATCGTCCTACACATGAGAGAATCTGTGTGTCTGTCTAAAACAAAAATCTGTACAAAAAGTCTTCACTTGTCTTCACCTTACAACTTTGCTAATGCCTCTGTCCGATCGGTGTTCCATTTTCGTTTTGTTCTTAAATAAATATCAACTTTGTAGGCGTGCAGGTGGTCTTTCATCATATACACTCCTGGAAATGGAAATAACACCGTGAATTCATTGTCCCAGGAAGGGGAAACTTTATTGACACATTCCTGGGGTCATATACATCACATGATCACACTGACAGAACCACAGGCACAATGTCGGCACTAGTACAGTGTATATCCACCTTTCGCAGCAATGCAGGCTGCTATTCTCCCATGGAGACGATCGTAGAGATGCTGGATGTAGTCCTGTGGAACGGCTTGCCATGCCATTTCCACTTGGCGCCTCAGTTGGACCAGCGTTCGTGCTGGACGTGCAGACCGCGTGAGACGACGCTTCATCCAGTCCCAAACATGCTCAATGGGGGACAGATCCGGAGATCTTGCTGGCCAGGGTAGTTGACTTACACCTTCTAGAGCACGTTGGGTGGCACGGGATACATGCGGACGTGCATTGTCCTGTTGGAACAGCAAGTTCCCTTGCCGGTCTAGGAATGGTCGAACGATGGGTTCGATGACGGTTTGGATGTACCGTGCACTATTCAGTGTCCTCAACGATCACCAGTGGTGTACGGCCAGTGTAGGAGATCGCTCCCCACACCATGATGCCGGGTGTTGGCCCTGTGTGCCTCGGTCGTATGCAGTCCTGATTGTGGCGCTCACCTGCACGGCGCCAAACACGCATACGACCATCATTGGCACCAAGGCAGAAGCGACTCTCATCGCTGAAGACGACACGTCTCCATTCGTCCCTCCATTCACGCCTGTCGCGACACCACTGGAGGCGGGCTGCACGATGTTGGGGCGTGAGCGGAAGACGGCCTAACGGTGTGCGGGACCGTAGCCCAGCTCCATGGAGACGGTTGCGAATGGTCCTCGCCGATACCCCAGGAGTAACAGTGTCCCTAATTTGCTGGGAAGTGGCGGTGCGGTCCCCTACGGCACTGCGTAGGATCCTACGGTCTTGGCGTGCATCCGTGCGTCGCTGCGGTCCGGTCCCAGGTCGACGGTCACGTGCACCTTCCGCCGACCACTGGCGACAACATCGATGTACTGTGGAGACCTCACGCCCCACGTGTTGAGCAATTCGGCGGTACGTCCACCCGGCCTCCCGCATGCCCACTATACGCCCTCGCTCAAAGTCCGTCAACTGCACATACGGTTCACGTCCACGCTGTCGCGGCATGCTACCAGTGTTAAAGACTGCGATGGAGCTCCGTATGCCACGGCAAACTGGCTGACACTGACGGCGGCGGTGCACAATTGCTGCGCAGCTAGCGCCATTCGACGGCCAACACCGCGGTTCCTGGTGTGTCCGCTGTGCCGTGCGTGTGATCATTGCTTGTACAGCCCTCTCGCAGTGTCCGGAGCAAGTATGGTGGGTCTGACACACCGGTGTCAATGTGTTCTTTTTTCCATTTCCAGGAGTGTACTTACACAACCGGTCCACTGCTTCGAACTAGACTATAGGTGTTTCGTTTATGCATCTGCACGTGCGTCGCTCTGACGCCATGCCGATACTATGCAACATCGTGGTATGCTTCGTCACTTGCACCTTTTACACTAGCCCGGTGGAGAGTCCGTATGCAGAAGCTACCACGGTCCTGCTGCCGCGACTTTATCCTCAGCAGGTATGCATGCCGTTTGTCATGCTTGGCTGCCCATCCTATGCCTCCTACTTTGACCGCCAGTTTGGGGTGTGTCCGTCTTCTCTGTTACCCTGGAGTTCTTTCGGCTCTTACTTCGGCAGCTTAACTTGACGCCAACTGTAATGTTCCTGGTGGGTGTGAACCCTCCATGACCTTGGCTTCGTGCGGTGGCCAGTGATCACCTTGACTTTCATTCACTTACTAAGGACACTACTCCAGCATCGCTCTACCACCTTCAGTTTCACGACGTTCGCGATAATATCTTTGTGTAGACTGATGGCTCTCTGGCATCAGTGTGAGGTGTGCCTTCGTCATTGGCTTCCAGAGCACTGCTCAGTATTTACAGCAGAGCGCTTCGCCCTGCATCATGCCACGCAGTACACCTGACGTCACAGGATTTTCCATTGCGTCACCTGCTCACACTCGTGGTGCCCTTCATAGCCTCCGTGTGCAGTACACCGTCCATCTCTTAGGGCAATGGGTCTGGGAAAGCTGTCACCTTCTCCCTGTTGATGGAACCACTGTGATGTTTATGTGGGTTCCTGGTCAATTCGGTCTGACAGGAAACGAGGCCGGTGACGCTGCTACAAAGGCTGCAGTCGTCGTACCTCAGCCGGATACTTCTTACATTCCCTCCGATGATCTGTCTGACAGCAGGTGGCGTTATTTTGACACCACCACTGGTCTTCCCCTCAATACAACAAGCTCTGGGTTATTAAGCTTCTCCCAGCGGCTTGGACAAACTCCTCTCTGTCCTCTAGCCGGGAGATCATGTTAACTAGCTTGCGTGTGGGGGCACTCTCTCTTCAGCCATCGCCATTTTGTAAGTGGTGGTCTCCCACCACTTTGTCCACATTGGGCTCAACTTTAGACTGCCCGCCATTTCCTGACGAAATGCTTTTTTTTAACCGCTTACGATCCCGTTTGTTTTTGCCGGCTGAGTTATCGGTCGTTTCAGCGAAAGATGCGCCGTCTGTCGACGGCGTTTTTATCTGTCGTAGACATATAGCGAAGGCCATTTAATTTTTAGTTCTGGGCCTCCGTTTTTGTCTACGGCGTATTTTATAGACCTTTCTCCACGTCCCTGTTTTTAGCTGTCTCCTCTTCCGTTGATTGGAATTGGCGTGTAGTCGTTTTTAACTCTTCTGCCTTCGTGTTCTACAGCTTTGACCTGGGCACGAATGACCCTAGTGTTTTTTTGCGCCCTAAAAGAAAACAGTCCGCCACACATACCAGATAAGAAGCTAATTAATATTGCGTTGTCGTGCAGTCCTGACCTATATTTTCGATATAAAGTCTCTACCGCATCGGCAAATCAGTTTAAAAAAATTTGCGGACTTTGTACAGGACAGACAAGTAAGCGACCAAATAAAATCATGCTAAAAGACCTTTACATACAAACTTGGCTTACATCTTCAGCTACAAACGCACAAAAGCTCGGTATAACCACGGGAATGTTGAAACTTGGTACCTACGTCATTCATGTGTGGCTTGAATTAATGCATATATATATATATATATATATATATATATATATATATATATATATATATATATATAATCTTACTGATGTGCTCGCGTAGCCTGTTCATGTTTACAAACTGCAACATCTGCTATACGTTTTACTCGAAGACCATAGAACCATGGGCGATTCCCAAAGGTACTTCTGACTGAAAAGCGAGCGAGTCTGACACCTGCAGTCAAAGGATCTGGCGGTAATATTTCCATAAAGTCATCCCCTAATACAATTCTTTGTCTGAGAAGTAAAATATCAATTTTCATAATTTAGCTTTATACGTTTTCTAATACAATATTTTCTTAAAATTTCTCATCCCCTATTTCAGTGCCAGTATTCAACCCCAAAAAACAATGCTCTTATTTTTTATTTCCAAGCGAAAAGTCTAATTGAAATTTTCATAATTTAGCTTTAAAAATGCTTTCATAATAAAATGTTTGCATAAAAAGGTTCATCCTATATTTCACCCCCTTATGGGGATGAATTACTAAAGACGCTGACGAACTTTTATTTGTAATCCAGAAATCACCCTAATTTTCGTAAAGGTACCTCCAAAAATAATTCTATACTTAGTCAGTGATTCATGTTTCAAAAATGTTGTAAGAAAGATTTATTTCTGACTAAGAAATCAAATAGCAGTTTTCGTAGATCCAGCTTCAAGCCTAAATAGCGATATTAAAAAAAATTCTCATCCCCTGTTTTATCCCTGTAGTGATGGAATTTAAAAAAAATCCCTTGTTAAATTATGCCTACAGTGAAAGACCACCACCAGCATATCCAAATTTCGACTTTCTTTCCTTAGTGGTTTAAACTTAGTGATAAGGAGTTAGTCAGGACACTCTACTGAGTGTAGACTAAGCAAATGTCAAGGTAGACAGAAGCAGTAAAATTCACTTCCAATTATTAGATTTTAAGAAATGCAGCTGCATCGCAGTCTGACATAATAAACATGGAGAAAACAATTTTTATAGTAGCTTATGGTAGTTTATGGCACTATCCACAAAATATTTTTCGTTATTTCGTGTGCCACCCTGTTACCAACATATTATGAAACCTGGTACTTTATGGAATTACTAGGCAAGGTACAGAATACAAAGGATCAGCAGTGGATAAAATGCACCATAAATAATGCTTTGCCTGATCATTTCATAGAATGCCTGTTGTTTTTAAGGGGAAGTATGAGAGAAAGGTAATGAAAATATTTTAAGGTAAACGGTCTCCCAGACGTCATTGTTGTAACAGCTAGTCCACTTATTTTAGAGTTCGGTTGTCAGTGTCAGTTTCGGTAAAATGTAGTTTTATACTTTCCCTGTGCCCATTTGCCGTTTTATAAGACGCGTAGCAATATTAGACGTTTCCTAGAAAAATATAAAATCACACGTCTTGTGAAAAAGTTATAGGCATTCTGTAAGGGATGGTCGGAAATAGTCTGAAGAGACTGTAAGGATGTTGCAAGATACATTGTGTTGAGAAATAATTTAAAAAAGAAATATGTTGCTCCATTTTGGAGGTAATGATTGAAGCGAACAATCGGACAGTTGTGTCGCCACACTTGGAGGTAGATCAGTTTCCAAAACCTGAAGAACAGCGATACATAAATTGGACATGGGGCGGTAGTCAGGATTCAACCCAAGTGAAAGGCTGAGCAGTCTCGTGCGTTGTCACCCGCGCTATGAGAAATGACACCAAGTTCATAGGCGGGGCGCTTGAATTAGTGCAGTCAATTGCCTGACTCTATAACTTAGATGCTATTTAACCCGGAACCTGCGTGATGTATCCAATACTTTTCTTCAGATCTCGGCATAAATTACCTGCAACACTCTTGTAAGCTTCTCACGCTCCGACTGTCCCGTATATTTCCTGGTCGGAGATACAATTCGACACTTTGCCAGTATGTTCTGGTCTTCAGTCCTGAGACAGGTTTGATGCAGCTCTCCATGCTACCCTATCCAGTGCAAGTTTCTTCATCTCCCAGTACCTACTGCAACCTGCATCCTTCTGAATCTGCTTAGTGTATTCATCTCTTGGTCTCCCTCTACGATTTTTACCCTCCACGCTGCCCCCTCTCAATGCTAAATTTGTGATCCCTTGATGCCTTAGAACATGTCCTACCAACCGGTCCCTTCTTCTGGTCAAGTTGTGCAACAAACTTCTCCCCAATTCTATTCAATACCTCATTAGTTATGTGATCTACCCATCTAATATTCAGCATTCTTCTGTAGCTCCACATTTCTCTTCTTGTCTAAACTATTAATCGTCCATGTGTCACTGCCATACATGGCTACACTCCATACAAATACTTTCAGAAACGACTTCCTGACACTTAAATCTATACTCGATGTTAACAAATTTCTCTTCTTCAGCAACGCTTTCCTTGCCATTGCCAGTCTACATTTTATATCCTCTACTTCGAGCATCATCAGTTATTTTGTTCCCCAAATAGCAAAACTCCTTTACTACTTTAAGTGTCTCATTTCCTAATCTAATTTCCTCAGCATCACCCGACTTAATTCAACTACATTCCATTGTCCTCGTTTTGCTTTTGTTGATCATCTTATATCCTCCCTTCAAGACACTATCCATTCCGTTCAACCGCTCTTCCAAGTGCCTTGCTGTCTGACAGAATTACAATGTCAACGGCGAACCTCAAAGCTTTTATTTCTTCTTCATGGATTTTAATACCTACTCCGAATTTTTCTTTTGTTTCCTTTACTGCTTGCTCAATATACAGATTGAATAACATAGGGGAGAGGCTACAGCCCTGTCTCACTCCCTTCCCAACCGCTGCTTCCCTTTCGTGTCCCTCAACTCTTATAACTGCCATCTGGTTTCTGTACAAATTGTAAATAGACTTTCGCTCCCTGTATTTTATGCCTGCCAGCTTTAGAATTTGAAAGAGTATTTCAGTCAACATTGTCAAAAGCTTTCTCTCTCTACAAATGCTAAAAACGTAGATTTGCCTTTCCTTAATCTTTCTTCTAAGATAAGTCGTAAGGTCAGTATTGCCTTAAGTGTTCCAATATTTCTACGGAATCCAAACTGATCTTTTGCCAGTAATGGACGTCGTATTCTGCACAGGGCCCACGCTGTGGGGAGTCGCTTGCTGAAGGCGGTGAAGATGCGCCTGCTGCAGAGCGGGCGCGCGCCGCTGGGGAGGCAGGCGTCCACCCCGGAGAGCTGCTCCAGCCCGGCCAGCGAGGAACAAGAGGTCACCGAAGACGAGGCCAGCTCGCGGGACATGTCGGTCCAGGAGGAGTCCTCGGGTGACACGTGCGACGTGAGGGGGCAGTTGGGGGAGCTGAGGCTCAAACCAGGCGCGCTGACAGTGGCGGTGTCGGTGGACGAAGCGATGCCGGAGGCGATGTCCCCCAGTACTAGCAGCGACGTCTGGGCAGACAGGTGGGTCCAGTGGCCGGCACGGGCTGTGCATCGGCCAGCGTGTTGGCGAAAGGGGGGCGGGGGTTCTGCAGGTCGTGGTGTAGTGGCTGCCTTAACTGCCTCTGGATCGCAGGGTCTCCGGTTTCGATTCCTGGCTGGGTTGGGGATTTTCTCTGCCTGGTCACTGATTGTGTTGTCCTCATCATTTCATGCTCCTCCTCCTTGACAGTGACTAAGCTGATCTGTGTAAAAATTGGACTGTGTAAAAATTGGGACTTTGTACAGGCACTGATGACTGCACAGTTGAGCGTCACATAATCCCATCGTGTCTGGGATGCTTTTTGAAATGTTTTCTCCATTTTCAGTAGCCTGATATCAGAATAATTCCTCCACTGTTTGATTCATTTTTTCTTTCTTCGTTCTCATTTCCCTATCCTTCCTCCGCTTCGGCGTTTGAGGTTCCTCTTTTGCTTCTTCCTCCCTGTGCACTCCTGAAGGCCAGCCTATGCGTCTGAGGCGTAACAAGTGACTGGGTAACACGTAATTCCCAGCCCCAGGTTTGTATGTACCCTTCAGTATAGACCAGGCCGAAGGAGAGGTGATTGCCCGAGTTGTTAGCTTCCCAAATTGCCAGTTGTTCCCTCTGTCAGGTGTTTGGGAGGTGTGCCCTGAGATGTGAACAGTCACCTAAGGCGGGTGCGGGGGCTCCAGTTGGAAGGAGCGCCATCGGAGATGCTGGCTATCGTGGGGATTTTCTCACAATCAACGAAACGTAAACGGAATGAGGCTAAAGAATCAAAGATCCTCCCAGCTATGCCTTGGTTCTTCGTGGTTCCACGTACTGAAGACGTCAGTCCTTTTCTGTGATAAATCCTTTTATTATTCAGAAAGATGTTGATGAAATTGCCGGCCGTGTGCAATCCTCTTCCCCTTCACACCAGTGGCACTTTGCTTTTGGATACTACTGATTCTCAAGCACAAGTGCTTGCAGCATCTCTCCTCCACAGGTTCGTGTCGAGGTCCATCTGACACTGAATTCTTCACACACTGTTATTAACGGTAGGCTGCTCGATGGTCTGAGGCAGAAATCCCAGTCTCTGATCAGGGTGTCATTGCAGACGATCCAGTGATGAAAATAGATGCATCCTCAGTGCAGATACGCACTCTTTTTCTTGAGTTTGATAGAGTAGTCTTTCCTCAAAGATCAAAGCAGGCTATCAATTTAGCATGGTGCGACCGTACATTCTAAACGTAATGCACTGCTACCAGTGTCATTATTACAACCACACTCGAATGTCCTATCGACACCCTGGCCTAATGTGTAATCTGTTCTAGGATGCTCAAGAGAGCAATGCTCAGCCTCCTCCCTGCTGCATCAATTGCGATAGTGACCATGCAGCAACCTCCCGAGACCATCCTGCATATCTAGACATATTTGCAAATATAAGTGCAAATATAAGTGCAAATATAAGTGCAAATATAAGTGCAAATATAAGTGCAAATATAAGTGCAAATATAAGTGCAAATATAAGTGCAAATATAAGTGCAAATATAAGTGCAAATATAAGTGCAAATATAAGTGCAAATATAAGTGCAAATATAAGTGCAAATATAAGTGCAAATATAAGTGCAAATATAAGTGCAAATATAAGTGCAAATATAAGTGCCTTACCCTGTTACTCAAAATTTGCTGGCTAGTCGGAATCCATGCATTTTACCATCTGGCACTTAAAATACTGTCCTTGCTACCTTTCGATCCATAAAGGAGATGACCACGCAGACATGCGACCTCAAATGCAGCACCATGGTTGTAAAATCGCCCAATGTCACAGTAGCATCGCCGTCTCTTCCTTCAGCAGGCTGGAAAGAATGGAACGAATACCGCTGTGAAGGCTTCCTATGTCCCTCCAGTCAACGAACGTCTGAATCATCTGCCAACCACAAAGCCCCCCCCCCCAAAAAAAAAGTCTCCTCGTTTGCCGACTCAGGTCATCTTCAATGGTGTTGCAACATGATACCCTCATCTAGCCTACTTCCACGT
The DNA here is from genome assembly GCF_023898315.1 of Schistocerca nitens. Lineage (NCBI taxonomy): Eukaryota > Metazoa > Arthropoda > Insecta > Orthoptera > Acrididae > Schistocerca > Schistocerca nitens. The sequence continues at coordinate 615,872,510 of NC_064620.1, read as the reverse complement.
CGGTGGTGCGCACTGTCAATCGTTTTTCTGTCCTGCACTCTGCAGACAGAGGGAGAATGCCAGTGCCTCTGTAGATATCGTGAAGCGGAATCTTCCAGCTTCTGCACCCTATACCAGTGTCTTCGAAGGCTTGCACTCGACAGCCATCTAGATGACACATCTTCATTTTTTCCCTCCTCCCCTTTCCTCATCATGACACCTCCAATGGTACCATTGTGGCTGTAGATCCAACAAGGACGGATTATGGTTGCTCTTGAGATTGCAGTGTCCACTTGTTCTTTGCATCCAGGAACCAAAATTGTCCCCCATGACCGCTTTGAACTCTGGCATTCCTTCCTGTCTGATTTGACCGTCTACCTTGAGGATAGCATTCCATCTCGTGTAGCAGCCATCCTATTCATCTGGGATAACGCTCATAGTCACACCATCTCCCTGAACAACCAGCTGCAAGGTGTTCCAGTCCATATTTTTCTTCCTCAGTTTTTCCTTTGTACTGTTTAACATTCGTCTGTCATTATGTCACCAGGGCAGACTTCTCCAGTTTATTGGGCAACTCTCACCCTTTCTCGCTGCTCAGTGACTTTAATGCACACCATCCCTTTGGGGCTCTCCCAGAACTCTGCCAGAGAGGTGCCTTCTTGGTTGATCTCAACTCAACCTCATCTGCCTTAACATTGGAGCACCCACATTTCCTTCAGACTCCACGCACAACTATTCCTCTATCGACCTCTCCCTCTGCACTGTCCAGCTTATGCGTCGTCTCGAGTGGTCCATTCTCTCTGAAACATAATCGAGCCACCATTTCCCATGTGCTATCTATTTGCTGTCTCCTACCCTACCGATGTGCAAACCCAAATGGATACTTTCTAAGGCTGACTGGGGACTCTACTCCCTGACTACCTTCGACGAACGGCATTTCTCAAGTTGTTGACCAGGTGGAGTAACTTACTAATGTTATCCTTACAGCCGCAGAACGTTCCATCCCTTACACTTCATCCTTAGCATGCTGTGGTCCCGATCCCTTGGCGGACTGAGCCGTGCCAAGGCGTAATTCGCATGTGAAGTGATCTTCGCGTTTTTAACAGTCATCTTAAGATAGAAAACTGTATTCGTTATAAGCAGTTGCATGCTCAGTGTTGTCGTTGAATTTCCTTTAGTAGTTCTTTTAACAGTTCCACTCCATCTTCCGTCATGTGGGCCAACTTCAGCTAGCTTTCTGGGGCCATGGTCCATTTGCCAGTTTCTGAACTGACTGCAGCAGATGTCATAGTGGACCCTATTCATATCTCCAATATCTTGAGCCGCTATTTTGTGGAGATTCAGAGCTCCACCCACTATCACCCTACCTTCCTCCATCGGAAACGAGTGGAGGCGTCTCTGGCGATACCCTTCTCTTCTCAGACTGGTGAGTGCTACAATGCCACCTTCACTATGATGGAGCTATATCATGCTCTGACTTCATCCCGGTCCTCTGCCCCCATATTCAAATGTTGCAACACCTTTCTCTTGCATGCAAGCACTTCCTCCTTCATAAATAAAATAGCGTCCAGGAAGAGAACACGTTTCCCAGATATTGGTGTGAAGCCACTGTCATACCTATACCTAAGCCTCGTAAGGACAAACACCTTGCTTCTAGCTTGCACCTATTTACCTCACCAGCTATGTTCGCAAGGTGATGCAACATATAATTCATGCCCAGCTGTTACAGTGGCTAGAGTCACGCAATTTAGTAACCACTGCTGATTTCGAACGCATTGTTCTGCAGTCGACCATGTCGTCATTTTGTTATGAATCGTACTCTGTGAAAATACCAGACTATGGCGATGTTTTCCATTTGGAGAAAGCCAAAGACACCTGCTGGAGGACTGACATCCTCATTTCTCTCTACATGTGGGGCTTCAGAGGCCACATGCTCAGTTCATGAATTTTTAAAAGACCTAGTTCTCAAGATAAGTCTGTGTCTTGTTCTGTCAGTCACCTTCATCCAGGAAAACAGTGTGCCTCAGGATTTTGTGCTGAGCGCTCTCTTCTTCGCTATCGTCATTACCCTGTTTTGACCTGTCACCCACCAGATGCATCTGGCTCCCTTTTCGTTGACCATTTTGACGTCTATTTCAGTGCTCCATGGACTTTTCTTCTTTAGCGGCGTCTTCAGCGATGTTCTCCATCGTCTTTACTCCCGGAGCATCGACAGAGGCTTTCGATTTTCCCCCGACAAAGCCGTCTGTATGAATTTCTCGTGGCGCAATTTCTTTCTTTCACCATCTTTACATCCCGGTTCTGTTGCTCCTCCGTTCGTTGAAACTACGAAACTCGTGGGGCTCATGTTCGATAGGAAAGTTTCCTGGTCCTCCCACATGTCTTACCTGGCGCTCTGCTGTACCTGAGCCCTCAATGCCCTCCCTCTGGGGCAGCAGATCAGACCACCTTCCTCTACTTGTATCGGTTCCGTGTCCATTCGAAACTAGACTACGGGTGCTTCGTTTATGGATCTCCACGGCTGTCCATCTTAAGCCGCCTCGATACCATCCACCATTGTGGCATCCATATGGCCACTGGCGCCTTTTACACTAGGCCAGTTGAGACTCTGTATGCAGAAGTTGCCCAACTACTGCTCTGACTGCTCCGATTTTCTCTTCAGTAGATATGCACGCCGTTTGATCGCCAGGCGTGGCTACCGATCCTATGCCTCCTCCTCCGATGATTGCTTCGATCCCCAGTACAGGGTGCGTCCCTCTTGGTTGTCACCTCTTGGAGTTTACTTTTGGCTATTGCTCCAGCAGCTTAACTTCACGCTACCTGCCACTTTCCTAATGAGTGTTAACCCTTCACCACTTTGCCTTCGTGCGGCGTCCCATGTTCATCTCGGCATTCATCCCCTTAGTAAGGACACTACTCCAGCCTCGCTCTATCACCTTCAGCTTCACGACCTTCCCACGAACCTTCGCCACAGTATCTTTGTGTACCCTGATGGCTCTCGAACTGACTTGTCTGGTATGGCTTCGTTATTGGCACGGACGACTTTCGGTATAGGGTTCCGGAGCACCACTCGGTATTTACACCAGAGCCTTTCGCCCTATATCAGGCCACGCAGTACATCCAGCGACGCAGGCTTTCCATTTATGTGCTCCGCCTCTATGTGCTCTTCACAGCTTGTGTGTGCTGTACTTCTTCCATCCCTTACTGCAACAGGTCTAGGAGAACTTTCACTTTCTCACTGTTCATGGAACCGCTGTGACTGAGTTCCTAGTCACGTCAGTCTGACGGGAGGCAAGCCCAATGCCGCTGCTGCCAAGCCTGCAGTCCTCGTATATCTTGCTGTTAATTCTTCCATTCCCTCTGATCCGTATGTGCCGTCTGTCAGCATGTGGCGTCACTTTGGCATCACCACTGGTTCCTCCATTCTTGGGAACAAGCTCCAGGGAATTAAGCCTCTCCCAGTTACTTGCCATTCCCTCCTCGGCGCTCTCGCCGTAACGAGATCATTTTATCTAGGCTTCGTATTGGGTACTGTCTTTTTAGCCATAGCCATTTTTTAAGTGGTGGTCCCCCACGACTTCGCACTCATTGTCCTCAGCTTTTGGCCGTTTGCCATTCCCTAACGGAATGGCCTTTTTTAACCTCTATGTTCTAATTTATCGTCTGAGTTATCGGCCGTCTGCTGTCGGCTGTTCTACTCTTTACTGTCTTAGCAGTATGGCGAAGAACTTTTAATCTTTGGTTCAGGACCTCCGTTGTCTTTATAGCGTATTTTATGGCCGTTTCTCCAAGAGAAAGTTCCGGATTTTAGCCTATTTTAGACTATTTTTGCTGTTGCACAATGTCTTGAGAAACTTTCTTCAAAGAAAGCTCTCCGTCACAGTGAATTTGGCAAATTAAGTTATAATGCCCTTGTAACCCTTGTTTGCCGAATTGTAAATATTATTTCAAAATTTTTGAGTAACAAAAAATGTGAAGGACTAACAATATTCTTTCGGTGATTGTTATATCATGTAGATTTGGTTTGTGCCGTATAAAATCCTTCTAATATCAATTTCGTATAACAGAATGAGAAGAAAATATAAAAACTGACTTTTTGCAAATGAAATAGACCAGGTGATCCCCAAAGAAGAGTTAGAGAACCACTGTACTACATTCGTCATTTGTAGATAATGAAAACGTATTGCCAGAATTCAAGCAGTCTGGTATCGATTGTACTTTGATGTCTTCTAATGACTAAATTATACAAATTCGTTTGTTTTTTACTCTGGTTTATTCTTTCATTTACTCTTTGGTGATTTTAAGTTACACATGCTTTTCATGACACCCATCTGTTAACTATCTTTAGACAAGTAACTTGTATGACTTAACACCTTAGCTAAATTCTGTATTTTACATGTGAGATCATATTTGGTTTGCCAATGAGTCGTTTGTGTGGTAACCATTTTCGATTCATTTTACGTATCGCTTTGTAAGTACTAAAATTTTGATGTACCCCAGCAAAACTAAGTTTGCCGTTATTTCCATTCGGCACAAAACAGGTTTTGTTGTTAATTCTTCCGGGTTATATGGCCGTGGTCTATGGAATACTTCTATTCCTAACGTTTCGTCCAATACTGCGTTGGACATCCTCAGAGTTATGGCTGGTCCTGTTGAGTCCTGCCGACTGACGAGTCGGGCGTCGGAGAGCTGCCCAAATACCGAGGAAAGTGGGCGTGGTCTAGCTTGCACATACTAGCAGAGAGAGAACTAGTCAAAGATAAAATGTAGCTATCGATAAGTCCGTCATAGATAAATCACTTATCGAATCTGTAACGCCACTGTCCCTATCTCGCTTAATTTTAAGGCCTCTTTTCTATTAAAATTATCTTCATGTGTTTAAATTTCAATAGCCTCCCTATACAGTCGTGGATAATAGTTCGTGGTAGCACTTAAAACTGTAGTTTCAGAAAACTTAACTACATGGTCACCGGACTGAAGTGCATGTTCCGCAACGGCCGATTTATCTATTTTACCCAGTGGGGAAAGACTTTTATGCTCCTTTACCCTCGTATTCAGCCTTCTTTTCGTAGTACCAGTATAGACCTTGCCACAGGTACACGGAATTTTATACACACCGCTAGATGACAATGGTGGCCTATCTTTAACAGAACGAAGTACTTGTCCTATTTTTATGGCAGGTTTGAATACCGGTTTCACTTTGTTTCAGCAAAATTTTGCCGATTCGATCTGCAACCTTACTAATGAAAGGTAAAGACACCGTGTTCTTCCATTGTTGTGTACCATCCTTGTCCTTTGGCCTGCTGAAATTGTGTTAAAACTCTATTAATTTCTTTGTTAGAGTACCCATTCTTTTCGAAGGCCTGTTTCAGATGATTCAGTTCCGTATCCAGATGTTCCAGCGTACAAATCCGTTTTGCCCTGTCCACTAAACTTTTGATTACACCTCTTTTTTGTTGTGGGTGAGGATTGGAGTTCTTATGTAAGTATCTATCAGTATGCGTGCTCTTCCGAAACACTTTGTTTGAGACTACTCTTCTTCAAACACAAGCAGTTCGTTAAAAAGCGACAGAGATAGTTTCCCGAGCTTATAAATGTTTGTAGAGAGTCAACAGCAGAAACAGTGGCCCAGTGTCAACGGCACTAAGCTGAGGTGACAAGTCATGCCATACCTCCTATTGCCGTGTCGGGCTGTCTTTTGCCAGGTGTTTTGCATTAACTCGACATGGCCCAGACTTAATACGTTGTTGGAAGCCCCTACAGAAATACTGAGCCATCCTGCCTCTACAGCCGTCCGTAATTGCGAAAATGTAGGTTGGTGCAAGCATTTTTGTATTAACCGACCTCTCGATTGCGGCCCATAAATGTTACATGGGATTCACGTCAGGTGGTTAGCGTGGACAGGTCATTCACTCAAACTGTCAAATATGTTTTTCAAACCAATCGTGGTCAGTTGTGGCCCAGTGATATGCCACATTGTCATCCACAAAAATGGCAACATCGTGCGGGAACATGAAGGCCACGAAAGGCTGCAGATGGTCTCAAAGCAGCTTTACGTAACCATTTCCCAATAACATAGCGTACACCACTGTGGAGCCGCCACCAGCTGCACAGTGGCTCGACGACCTGGGTGCATGGCTTTCTGGGGTCTGTCACGGTCGCAGCTCCTGGTCTACTGGTTAGCGTTGCTGCTTGTGGATCACGGGGTCCTGGCTGGGTTGCGGATTTTCTCTGCCCAGAGACTATTTGTGTTGTCCTCGTCATATCATCCGTGTAAAAATTGAACACTAAAAATTTGGACTTTGTACAGGTACCGATGAAAGCGCAGTCGAACGCCCCATGTACCCGTCGTCGCAGTCGCCGTCGCCGCCGTCACAGTGAAACTCTAGCATCAGCTCTCACCGTCTAAAATTAGGACTGACTTGACCGGGTCGCGGTTTTACAGGCTTCAAGGGTCCAAGTAATACGGACACGAGCTCAGGACAGATACTGCATGCGATGTTGTGCTGTTAGCAAAGGCATTCGTGTCGGTAGTCGGTTGCCACAGTCATTTAACGCCAAATTTCACAGCGCTGCCCTAATGGATACGTTCATCCTATGTCCCAAATTGATTTCTGCGGTTATTTCACGCAGTGTTGCTAGTATGTTAGCACTGACAAATCTACGCGAAAGCCCCTTTCGGTTGTGAGACCGTTCGCCAGCGCGTTGTCCGCGGTGAGAGGTAATTGTAGTGGCGTGGCAAGACAGCCAAGCCACTCGGAGGTAGCCGAAAGGCACGCGTTAAGCTCACGCAGACTGGCGTGAGGTCTGGAACAGTTAAGGGAATTGAGTCTAGTAAATATAAGTACGTAACTTCTGGAATACTCAACTTCAATCCACAATTGGAGAACATCGCTCTTGTTTAGACATTATTACACTGAATATAACCTGGTAATGGCGCCTTGCTAGGTCGTAGCAAATGACGTAGCTGAAGGCTAAGCTAACTATCGTCTCGGCAAATGAGAGCGTCTTGGTCAGTGTAGCTTCGCTAGCAAGACGGCTGTACAACTGGGGCGAGTGCTAGTAAGTCTCTCTTGACCTGCCGTGTGGTGGCGCTCGGTCTGCGATCACTGACAGTGGCGACACGCGGGTCCGACGTATACTAACGGACCGCGGCCGATTTAAAGGCTACCACCTAGCAAGTGTGGTGTCTGGCAGTGACACCACATTCCTCCGACGCAAATCGGCGAACGGTGGTGTTATACGGCTTCCGCCCGCCGCGGGGAGGACCCCATGTTGACGTAGGCGACTCGGTGGGGAGCCTAACAGGCGAGGCTGTGCCACCCGCACCCGGCCATTCGGTCCGAGGGGAGCTAGGAAACGCCTGAAAACCTAGTCCAGGGTGCACGCCAACATGCGGTGTATGCGACCGTAAAGAGACAGGAGGGGCCGAATATTCGACCTCCATCGGGGGGCGGGGCAGCCGACGGGCGAAGACGACATCTGGTCCGGAGCGGGCAAGAGGTCCATGTCGGAGGACAGCTGGTCACGGGAAGCGAGCGGCGGCGCGTGACCCAGGGAGGCGCTTGGTGGCTGCAGCGAAGCGTCCACTGCAGGCGTCGCCGGCGGGAGAACAGGCGGCGGCGGCGGCGGCGGCGGCGGCGGCGGCGGCGGCGGCGCGTCGCCATGGGGCAAAATGGACGGCATCGTCGGTAACACCTGGGGATGAGGCGAGGCAGTAGATGGGTCCCCAGGGCACTGACCGGACGGCACCGTCGCTGAAAGCAGACGGGAAGCGGCAGAACCCGTGCGACGACAGAGGCGCAGCTGATTGAGATGCCGACGCACCTCACCACAGGCCCCCAAAACCAGATACATAGCGCGGCCGAGGCAGCGAAGAATGCGCCCTGCGAGCCAACGCTGTGAACCTCGATAGTTGAGATAGTAAACAACGTCGCCTGGAGCAAAAGCAGGTGGCTGCCGCTGCACAGGAACCTGATGCGGCGGATGTAGCAAAGACATCAAGGTTCGATGAGGACGACCGTGGAGCAACTCAGCCGGCGAGCTACCATCTCGGGGCTGAGAGCGATAAGAGGACAAGAAGGGCAATAACGCGTCCTCCCGAGAATGCGACTCTTTGAACTTCAACATCTGTGACTTGAAAGTCCGGACCAATCGTTCAGCGGCACCGTTTGACTGAGGCGAAAACGGCGCGGATGTCAGATGTTGAATACCATTGGCCTTGCAGAATGACTGAAATTCTGCGGACATGAATGGTGGGCCATTGTCGGAAACAATAGTCTGTGGAAGACCTTCAATACAAAAGATAGCGGATAACGCGTGGAAGGTGGCAGATGACTTCGTGGAAGACATCCGGACAACAAAAGGAAAATTACTGAATGAATCTACCACAACCAACCATCGAGCATTCCAGAATGGACCAGCAAAATCGATGTGCAAGCGTTGCCAAGGGGAAGTGGCTTTTGGCCATGCAAAGAATTTCCGCGGTGGCGCGGATTGTTTTTCGGCACACGCCATGCAAGAAGAGCACATATTCGTAATCGCAGCATCGATTCCGAACCAAGTACAGTGCTGACGAGCAAGTTGTTTCGTTCGCACTATACCCCAATGTCCTTGGTGGAGAAGCCGTAATACAGAGGACTGTAACGAACGTGGGACCACGACGCGGGACTGATCATTATCAGAACGCAACAGCAAAACACCACGTCGAACAAAAAGTCTCTCCTTGTGAGCAAAAAATCGTCGAACCAACGGATCCTCGATCCGTGACTTTGACAAGGGCCATTGCGTAGCAACAAAACGCAAAACGGTAGCAAGGACAGGGTCAGCAGCTGTGGCTGTAGCTACACGACGAAAATAAATCTGAAACGATTTGACCACGTCATCAGTTTCCGCATCAATGAACAGGCAAGCAAGTTCGGAAGAATCGAATGCTTTATCCTCAGCAACAGGCAAACGGGACAACGCATCAGCGTTTCCGCGCTTAGCAGTGGACGGATACAAGATATCGTAACGGTACTGCGAGAGGAAAATAGACCAGCGAATGAATTTCTGCGCTGTACGTGGAGGTACAGGCTTGTTCGGATGAAAAAGCGACGTCAAGGGTTTGTGGTCTGTGATGATGGTAAAGTGACGACCGTACAAGAAATCATGAAACTTAGTAACACCAAATACGAGAGCCAAAGCTTCTTTCTAGATCTGTGAATAATTTCTTTGCGCAGACGACAGCAGTTTGGACGCAAAGGCAATAGGGCGATCATGCGATCCATCTTTGTGCGCAAGCACAGCACCGATCCCGAAATCCGATGCATCTACCATTAACAAAAGGGGTTTCTGGGGATCGAATGGCGTAAGGCAAGTATTTGAAAGCAACGCCGATTTCAACTGGCGAAAGGCGCGTTCGCATTCCGTCGTCCAGACGAACGGAACACCTTCACGGCGTAAGCGATGAAGCGGACCTGAAATGGAAGAGGCTTTGCGCACATATTTATTATAGGAATTTATTTTTCCCAGCACACTCTGTAGCTGCTTCAAATTCTGCGGCGAAGGCAAGTCCTGTATGGCACGGAGGTGCTCTGGACTGGGATGTATGCCTTGGGCATTGAGTACATGTCCCAGGTAGGGTAAGTCACGAGCAAAAAACACACATTAGTCCTTCCGCAAGCGAAGACCATTTCGTCGCAAGACCCGAAATAATGTTCTGAGATTGGCTAAATGTTCTTCTTCCGTCTTTCCGGAGAACACAATATCGTCCAGATAGTTTGCTGCAGTAGGGACCGACGCACAAACAGTTTGTAAATATTACTGAAACAATGCAGGGGCGGATGCACACCCGAATGGCAGTCGTTTGAATCGATACAAACCAAGATGTGTGTTAACCACCAAAACGCGCTGGGATTCTTTGTCCACCGGTATTTGCAAATACGCATCTGCTAGGTCCAACTTCGAAAAATATTTACCCGGGCACAGTTTGTCAAAAAGATCTTCTGGGCGGGGTAAAGGAAAAGTGGCAATCACTAGTTGTGGATTCACCGTTGCCTTGAAGTCCACATAGTCTCAATTTTCCAGAAGGGTTTGGCAATATTACTAAGGTTGAGGCCCAGAGACAAGCCTGCACACGTTCAATCACAACTTGTGATTTTAAATCGTTTAATGTTCCTGCGACCTCATCACGCAATGCGTGAGGAACATTGCGCGCTCTGAAAAATTTCGGTTGCGCGTTTACTTTCAGTTCCAAATGTGCTTTATACTTCTTAGCGCAACCAAGGCCCAGTGCAAAAATGTCTGCAAATTCTTCACATAGACGAGAAACACTGGCTGAAGGCACAGTGTGGTTCACTGATAGGACCTGATTGACTATAGACAAGTTAAACAACTGAAATAAATCCAAACCAAACAAGTTCACTGCAGCAGAAGAACGAAGGACGTAAAATGACACAAGTTTTGTTTGTCCCTTGTATGTTGCAAGAAGGCTGCACTGTCCTAACACAGGGATATCCTGACCCGAATAGCTAGTTAACATTTGTGGCACGCAACGGAGGTGTGCCCAGTTGTTTGTATGTGTCTTTATTGATTAGTGAAACTGCAGCTCTGGTATCGAGCTGGAATGGGATCACGTTGCCATGAATGTCCAAGTCTACAAAAAGTTTGTCCTGCTGAAAAGAGCTACTGTCCCGTGCAACGGGAACCGACACCGGTAGAGAATCACTTACGACTTGACGTGATTTCCGTCGACGTCGACGTACACTATTTGTGGGACGAACACAGTCACTGTTAGAGAGAGCGGCACTGGGCGGAGTGGATTGAACTACATGAATATCCATGGGTGAAGGATCACGAGCCTGAGCATTCTTAGTTCGATTCCCGCGCGAAGCAAAGGGCCTGGAATGGTTGTGAGTGTCCGATCTAAGCTTTTTCTGGCAAACACTCTGAACATGTCCTTTTTTATTACAGAAAAAGCAAATAGCTTGGCGTGACGGGCAGTTCTCATGCGAATGTCTAGTAGCACACCGCGGGCATGATTTTAGCACTGCATTTGCTTGCTTGCACGGCACACTTAGCAGAGATTGGCGGCAGCTGCGCGAGGGCTGTTTACTGTTCCGTGCAGCGCGCCCGGGGGGCCGGTTAACGTGACACACGGCTGGCGAAGTTTGAAACGATTCCTGAGCAAAGTCAAGTGTATCTTGCCTATCCAATATGTCCATCACTTGTTGAAGGGAGGGATTGACTAGTTTCAAAATCTGTTCCCTTATACGAACATCAGAAACGTTCTGTGCAATTGCATCACGCACCATAGTATGCGAATAAGGGAGTCCACATTCACACTCAAAAGCACAATCCCTAGTAAGGCCTTGCAAGGTTGCAACCCACTCCCAATTAGTTTGACCGGCCGCACGTTTTGTACGAAAGAACGTATACCTTTTTGCAATGACATTGACTGATTCCTTGAAATATGCATCTAATGCAGACAAAATTTCGTCGTAGGACAGAGTTGCTACGTCGCGTCGGGGAAATAATTTCACTATCACTCGGTACGTGTGCACCCCGATGGATGCTAACAAAAAAGGCTGCCGCTCGTTACCTTGAATTCTGTAGGCGGCGAGATGGAATCCAAATTGGTGTGACCACTCCATCCAGCTTTGCAGTGCCGCATCAAAAGGACGAAAAGGTGGTGCAACTGCGTGTTGTGGCTGCAGTAGCGGTGGAGCGGCGGCTGCCGCATCATGTTGCATCGCACATTGACCCTGGACGAGCTGTCCAAGGGCATCCAGTAAGGCCTGCGTCTGCTGATTCTGCAAGCGATAAAATTCGGACAGTACATCTGGAGATTGTGGCGAAGCCATGACACAAGTAATTTAAGGCAAGATCAATTGGTACAAACGCGATTTAGCTCGTCTCCAACTGTAGTGGCGTGGCAAGACAGCCAAGCCACTCGGAGGTAGCCGAAAGGCACGCGTTAAGCTAACGCAGACTGGCGTGAGGTCTGGAACAAGGTAAAGTAATTATCCTATAAAGAAAAGAACGTAGTTCTTGGAATACTTAACTTTAATCCACAATTGGAGAACATCGCTCTTGACTAGACATTATTACACTGAATATAAACTGGTAATGGCGCCTTGCTAGGTCGTAGCAAATGACGTAGCTGAAGGCTAAGCTAACTATCGTCTCGGCAAATGAGAGCGTCTTGGTCAGTGTAGCTTAGCTAGCAAGTCGGCTGTACAATGGGGCGAGTGCTAGTAAGTCTCTCTAGACCTGCCGTGTGGCGGCGCTCGGTCTGCAATCACTGACAGTGGCGACACGCGGGTCCGACGTATACTAACGGACCGCGGCCGATTTAAAGGCTACCACCTAGCAGGTGTGGTGTCTGGCAGTGACACCACAGAAATACCTGGAATGTGTTGTTCTCTGCACACTCCTGACGCTGTGGAACCTGGAATATTGAATTCCCTAACGATTTCCTAAATGGATTGATTCATGCGTCTAGGTTCAACCAACATTTCGCGTTCAAGGGCTGTTAATTCCCGTCGAGGCGGAAACCTTTCCACACGAATCACCTGAGTACAAATGGCAGCTTCACCACAGCACTGCTCTTCCATACGTTGTGCACGCGTTACTGCTAGTATTGTAGGGGTTCTCATTGGGGCAGTGGCCGGTATTAAAAATGTATTAAAATATATTAATGTGACGGTGACGGCTAACTACCACCTACTACTGAGTCAAAAGCGATATTGTAAATGACTTGTATTTATTGTAAATTATCTCATAATATAAATTACATCATACTGAACAAATCATGAATGAAAACAAATTAAACAAATTTTACACTGTTCTTAGATATATACTACACTGGTAAGATTGGCTCTCAGCTCTTAACGTTAAGTTGATGCGAAGTTAGATTTAATTATGCTCCTGGCTAAGCAAATGGTGTGTCTGAAATAATACGCACTTGGACCACCACCACCAAGAAACAATCCAAACATGCAAAAAGACAAATGACCAATAACGTATCGTAAGCAAAACTGCATGGATGCTCAGTGGATGGCAAGAACTCGATCCAACAACCATTTCTGAACTTTGCTGCCGCTGCTGCAAGTTTTACAATACCGTCTACCAGCGTGCTGGCTCCGTCGATACTGCTGGGGCGACGACTGCAGCTGCGAGGTCGCTGAATTAAGATAAGTCTCTCAAATATCTTGAGCAGAATAAACCACTCAGAAACTAATTCCACAAGCCCTATATTTCCTCTAAATGGTATACAACGCTTTAAAGACTGGCTCAACAACCATTAAGGTGCAGCCCAGTGTGTCTTGTACTAACGTGCAATACCAGTATGATAGCTCTGTGCACTGGTTGACTATGTTCAATGGTGACGGCCAGCCTATAAGGCGGAATCAACTACAATTATACTAGAATGAGATTTTCACTCTGCATCGGAGTGTGCGCTGATATGAAGCTTCCTGGCTGATTAAAACTTTGTGCCCGACCGAGACTCTAACTCGGGACCTTTGCCTTTCGCGGGCAAGTGTTCTACCATCTGACCTATCGAAGCACTACTCACGCCCGGGTTCTCACAGCTTTACTTCTGCCAGTATCTCGTCTCCTATCTTCCAAACTTTACAGAAGCTCTCCAATTATACTAGTAGTCAATGCAATGCCTATCGTGGACGCTGATGTCCTACTGTAGCTGCAGACTCTAAATCATACACAGCACAGTATTCAGAATCTAACCCGCCTCGCTCTGCACGATGCTCTTGCGACAATCAGCCAATCCCGACGCTGCAAAGGCCTCCCACATCTCCCTCGCGGAGTGGTACAATTTCTCCACCTAGCCAACCTATCCAAAAATTTCTGTCCAAACAGCGGGCGTTGACCCTCAGCGTTTCCTGCACTTATGAACTGCCCAAGCAGAGCTCAGCCCATTTGCCGCTAAAACAGCGCGCAACCGGGCGGCGCCAGCGCGTACGTTGGACGCTCTGTCTGCTCGACATCCTCCCTCCCTCCCTCCCTCCCTCCCTCCCTCCCTCCCTCCCTCCCTCCCTCCCTCCGCACCTGGCGACGTTCCTTTTGATGCCTGCAGGTCAGCGGCCGCATCCCCTGGGACCGCCGGCCCCTGCACTGGCAAATCCACTTTGCTTACACCTACAGCATGGAACTAAATATCATCATTACCAAAGCCCGTATTATTTCAGACATGTCTAAACATCACATCTCTCTTTCTAATCCACCTAATAAGACTAATTAACCATTATATGGGTTTATTTACATCAAATATGCAGAATAATCTGCGAAATGAATGTCACAAATGAAAGCCACCTTTCAGTATTCCGTGACTTTCGGCATCTGATTGTATTTGGTTTTAAAGTTTCTTTAAATTGTGAGCATTTTAAGTTAGGCTTTACCGTTACTGACATAAAACGAAACAAGTTTACTGTCACTAGTCACTGTATATTTATCTCCACGACGCGTTTCATACAACTGGCTCTCCTTATTCCTAATATCGACAATGGCCCGTATTTCTTGCTAGCCTCGATGAGATTTAGTGAATAATGGAGTCTTTTTGTTTAATTTGGCTACAGTCGGCAGCCACACACTACTTCTAACCCCTGCACGTTCGGCGAGTTTTTACTGCCGCAGCCGATAACACGGTCCTCGTCTATACAAACGCAGCCTGCCGGCCCTGTTCTTCGCGTTCTAAAGCGTATTTCGCTGTCACTTGGCCCAGTTGAGCATTAGCGAAATACTACACACAATATTCCTACTTTATCTGATAGTCACTAAATAACAATTAATAAATTTTGATACGTGTTTCTAACTAAAATATTTGATTTGGTAAAGGCCCAAAATATTTGCTTAATTGAACTTCATTGGAGCAGAACGCTGACTGGGGTCCAACCCTAGATATAACATGCCCTTACTGTTAGTACAGAGTTACACTTTCGACCTTACGCACTGATCTGTTTTTTGGGCTGCAGTCAGCAGTCGTAACGAGAGACAATGTCACACTCGACGGCGGTACTGATCACTTACTGTGAAATATCCCCTCAAGAAAAAAAAAATTAATTCTACTAACATAGTTCGCCAACTCTGAAGGACTCTCTGATGCTACCGTAGCTCGAAATGTGTGAGCAGCCCATAGTGGCTTGTACTCTGAATTCGGCGACGTACCCTTTTGGCTCGACAGGCGCTGAAAATCTCAGCGTCACTTCAGTGGTTGCCATTTAGTTCAGTGATCCAACCCGCCTTCGAGCGACTCTTCAGGAATCGGCCCCACGCGACCCAGCCATTTGGTATACGTGCTACGGCCTGCCTGAAGGATCTGGATCTCTCTGGCATGAAAATACACACCGACGGATGGGACGTACTGCCGCCTTCGTGTCTTCGGAGGCCCAAAGTGCTTTTAAGCTTGACTCAGTACCCGAAATATTGTACTCCAGATATGGTTTTCATAACTTTGTTTTCGTCTATTTTAAGTACGTACCATAGTTTTATCGTTATTTATACAGATGGATCCCAGCAGGGGAATGCTCTCGGTTGTTCTGTTGTTTTCCCTGATAGGGTTTTCAAAGTGCGTCTTCCAGAACAATTTACAAATTATGATGCGGAGTTATATGGCATTCTAATGGCACTGGAGGTGGTTCACAGACATCACCGTACGAGTTTTCCTGTCTGTTCAGACTCCCTTAGTGCACTGCAAGCACTTCACCAAATGTATCCGGTAGACCCGCTGATTCAGCTCATCCATGACTGCTTACAGCGGCTCCAACGCCGTGGCAAGGAGGTGATCCTTTACTGGGTACCTGGCCACGTTGGGCTACAGGGTAACGATATGGCTGATAAAGCTCCCAAGGAAGCATATTGGGGTGGTGCTGTCCATCAGTGTCCCATCCCGTTGCACGCCATTATCTCATTTTCTGACAGATGCATCATGCGTCAGTGGGAGACTGAATGGTTGTACGTGTCGGACAACAAACTGCGCTCACTCAAACCGACCACAAGTGCTTGGCGGACTTCGTGTCAGCCTCGCCACTGGAAGGAGGTTTTGCTTACCAGACTGCGCATCGGGCGTAGCCCATTCACACATGGCTTCCTCCTCCGGGGGGGGGGGGGAGGAGGGGGGGAGGATCCACCTTTCTGTGAAGTTCGTGGCGTGCCTCTTTCAGTTCAGCATATCGTGGCTACGTGTCTCCTGTATACTGATAATAGGGCAGCCCTTGCTCTCGCTGGAGGTCTGCCCACCGTCCTCGCAGATACCGATACCAGTGTTAACAGAGGCGAAATTTTGTGAACCGTCAGGCCTCATCCCTAAACTGGTGGGGAAGGGCGGCAGACTTTAGTACGTCGCAAACTGCTCTGCATGTGGGGACAGCCTTCGTCCCCACCCGTGAGATTTCCTGCTGATTTTTCGTCAGGGCGCTGATGACCGTGATGTCGAGCGCGCCCTCAACCCCAACTCATCATAGTGGCTTGCCTTGTATCTTCTCTATTTTAAAATTTTGTGAATAAAGGTTTATCGCTTGATATTTATTTTATACGTGACATGCCAGTTTGAATGTTTTACTTCTGATGACAGCCCTCTTATTAGTTGCCGAAACCTATTTTTGCGACCGATGGCTGTTATTGCCGCAATTTTGCTATAGCATCAATTTAAAGTTAAGAGCTAGAACGATCCTGTCGGAAATGTCCTAAATGCCGCCAACATTAACTTGGCGAAGTTGGGAAAATCTGCCACTTTCATTGTTGACTAGATCTGAAGACTGTAAGAAAGTGTTCAGGATGAGTTGGTACGAAATAGTAGGGTAGTGTAAAAGCTGGTTTCGGAAGTGGTCGTCGGCCAGTGCAGCTCGGTTCTCTCTGCCCAGCGGCCACCACCGCATCTCGACGCAGCACCACAGACAGCGGCCGCGCTCCATCGCGGACGTGCCGTCGCCGGCCCGCAGGATCCTGCGGCTGGCCTCGGATTCCGACCTGGACTCCCCAGTGACCGCGTCTCCAGCACAGGTGCCGGCGCTGGCTGTGGATGATTCCTCCTCTCAGGACGACAGCATGGCGGGCTCCAGGGCGCCCTCCAGAGGGGAAGGTCAGAGCTCCCAGGACATGCCATCTGACACGGGGTCTTCCCAAGAGGCCAGCGATGGGAGGAGCGAGATGGAGGAGGAAGAGGCGGCGGTGGCCAGCCCGTTCCCGGATCAAGCTGAGGGCAGGGCCGAGGATGTGGGCGTCTCCTCAGGCTCTGTGACATCTGTCTTCCGGACAACCTTCGCCGAGGCATCTGACAAAGGGTAAGCGAGCAGATTTTTGTTGACTATTGCATGCTTGCTTACTGGTCCTACTGGACTCGAGAGTCCATTACCGCAGCAACGTATTTTCGCCATCTGTCGCTGTCTTGGGCAATTTCCTTCCATTGCCCTTCAATACTTAGGCTCTTCAAATCAGCCTTCACATTGTCCTCCCATCTACGCCTCGGCCTCCCCACAGGACGTTTTCCCTCTAGGTGCCCTACCAGTACTCTGCGCGCTGCCCTGCCCTCATCCATTCGAGCTACGTGACCCGCCCATCGCAGCCTACGTGATTTAATAATAATGATTATGTCAGGGCTTGAATAGAGCTCGTGAACCTCTTCGTTGTGCAGTTTTCGCCACATTTCGATAATTTCATCCGTTTTTGCTCCGAAAATTTTCCTCAAAATTTTGTTTTCAAATACTCAAAACGGCTTTTCATTTTGCACAGTGAGAGACCAAGTCTCTCACCCATATAGCATAACTCGTAGAATAAAAGTTTTGTATATTCTAATCTTTAAATTCCTAGAAAATATCCGTGATGAAAGTAATCGATTCAGTGAGAAGTAGCACGCATTTTCCGCCCGTAATCTCTTCTTCAGTTCGGATTCGATCTCATTTCTCGAACTGATGTCCACTCCTAGATACTTAAATGTGTTCACTTTTTCAAACTGCATGTCTCCAACTCGTAACATTTCCTGATCTACTGCTGTTGGCATTCTAGTAGTAACCAGGTATTTAGTTTTTTCACTTATCCTTAGACCTAAATTTTCACTAGCCTTGACTGACGCATTTGCTGTAACAGATTCTTTCTTATTGCTAATGATGTTTAGATCATGTGCATACCCTAATATCTTAATATTTCCATTTAACTACAAACCCTCTGAATTATCTGCTGCCATTCGTACAATATATTCTAGGACTAAATTAAAAAGTAGCGGAGACAGGGCAGCTCCCTGCTTAAGTCCGTTCTTTATTACAAATTCTTCTGACTCCAATTTCCCCACGCGTAATCTACCTTTTCTGTTTTTCAAACTCACTTCTATAAGTCTAACATACTTCTTTGGTACTCCAGCTCTGTACAATTTTGATTTCAATACTGAATCATATGGTTTTGTAAAATCTATGAAAAGATTATGGAGTGGTTTATTGTATTCCTGTTTCTTTTCCAAAATTTGACGAGGGGTGAATATAGTTGATCTGTTCCTCCGAAAGCCGGCTTGGTAGTCCCCCACAATTTCATCTGCATATGGTGTAAGCCTGCTTAGCAGAATATTAGAGAAAATTTTGGAACATACTGGTAATAGCGATATCCCTCTATAATTACTACAATCCATTTTGTCGCCTTTCTTGACAATTGCATGCTTAATATTTTTAGGCGATTATACAAATGGCACTCTTTTTACGTATTTAATTGACGTGATGCCATCTGACCATTGACTGGCTTTCACACTCGACAAGCATTTCATACAAGAGTCGTCTTTACGCCGAAAGGCTGTCTACATAATGGTAACTACACTAAGGGTACGAAGTCCAGAGTGCATTAGTGTGTTCATAATTCCTCACAAACAGTAAAATGGCAATAAGGATTGTATAAATTACTTAGATCTCAAAGGAACAGCTGTATACTGATAAACATGTTTAATGAACGTAAACGGAAACGATACGAGAAAAACTAGCAAGAGGGAATAAAAATAAGTCACTTAAGATGAGTTCGGCCAAGAATTACGTGACGTGATGGGACACAATCAATTGCTTTTTGCAGTATTGTACTATAGCAATATCAGTTAAACATGCATGAAATAAAATTACGTCCACTCTGCAATGAATAAGTAATCGTAAATTTGTCGTTAACAGTTGAAAAGACCCTAAATTGGATAGGCATGAGCTTCTCCCCTTCAGCAAAGATTAAAGGGGTAATAAGAGAGGAAAATCCAAATTAGAATGAGCACTTAAAAGCAGTGTGCGTGGACGCATCAGTATCTCTCCATGCCCTACAAACATACAAAAAGCTATTCCCTCTTGACCCGAAAAAGAAACCTATAAATTCTACTATTGATCATAGCGATGTAACCCTGCTAGGCCTTTCTCAGAGGCCACGGCGCCTGGAGCTGGTTATGAATGTGTGTCTGCCACCTTCGACTCTAGGATAAAATTTCACCGTCGCAGCAACCCTGGCTGCATGCAGACAAACGCAGATACTCACATACCCTCCGTCCTCTGCCTTATTAACGTGTACTGTCAATCTCTCTTTGACCTTAGTGCACGTCTGAACAACATGACTCCCGTGCCGGTCGGAGCAAAATCCTTGTCCCATTCCATCGTTCAGCCACTTTCGAAGCCCTTTTCAGTAGCAAGAACGCTACTCTGGAATAATGTCCTAAATTATATTAGAGAAATCGGTAAAGTAACATCTCCACCTCCAGAAGCTAAAGCAACGATGATTACCACTATCGCTGTAGGCGTCTGCTACCCTTGCGCATCCTCCTTTCTAACCAGATCTTACACACTTCCCAGTGATCGTGGTTGGTGCAGTCTCCTTAAATTTCCTTTCCCCAGAAAAAGCTGTATCAGGAAACGCCTGTTCTATACATGAATAATTCTTTTATGTCAGTCTGTGACTGTTACGTCGTCATTATTAGTCACTATATTACTATTATCAGTATTAGTTGTAACAGCTGCCAGTATTATCTTTTAGTTCAGTAAGTGTGATTTACTCACATTATCACTATACACTCAAATCATTTTAATACTGTTTGTCAAACTAAAAACATTTCGTAGGTAACTCTAATGTACACTCCTGGAAATGGAAAAAAGAACACATTGACACCGGTGTGTCAGACCCACCATACTTGCTCCGGACACTGCGAGAGGGCTGTACAAGCAATGATCACACGCACGGCACAGCGGACACACCAGGAACCGCGGTGTTGGCCGTCGAATGGCGCTAGCTGCGCAGCATTTGTGCACCGCCGCCGTCAGTGTCAGCCAGTTTGCCGTGGCATACGGAGCTCCATCGCAGTCTTTAACACTGGTAGCATGCCGCGACAGCGTGGACGTGAACCGTATGTGCAGTTGACGGACTTTGAGCGAGGGCGTATAGTGGGCATGCGGGAGGCCGGGTGGACGTACCGCCGAATTGCTCAACACGTGGGGCGCGAGGTCTCCACAGTACATCGATGTTGTCGCCAGTGGTCGGCGGAAGGTGCACGTGCCCGTCGACCTGGGACCGGACCGCAGCGACGCACGGATGCACGCCAAGACCGTAGGATCCTACGCAGTGCCGTAGGGGACCGCACCGCCACTTCCCAGCAAATTAGGGACACTGTTGCTCCTGGGGTATCGGCGAGGACCATTCGCAACCGTCTCCATGAAGCTGGGCTACGGTCCCGCACACCGTTAGTCCGTCTTCCGCTCACGCCCCAACATCGTGCAGCCTGCCTCCAGTGGTGTCGCGACAGGCGTGAATGGAGGGACGAATGGAGACGTGTCGTCTTCAGCGATGAGAGTCGCTTCTGCCTTGGTGCCAATGATGGTCGTATGCGTGTTTGGCGCCGTGCAGGTGAGCGCCACAATCAGGACTGCATACGACCGAGGCACACAGGGCCAACACCCGGCATCATGGTGTGGGGAGCGATCTCCTACACTGGCCGTACACCACTGGTGATCGTCGAGGGGACACTGAATAGTGCACGGTACATCCAAACCGTCATCGAACCCATCGTTCTACCATTCCTAGACCGGCAAGGGAACTTGCTGTTCCAACAGGACAATGCACGTCCGCATGTATCCCGTGCCACCCAACGTGCTCTAGAAGGTGTAAGTCAACTACCCTGGCCAGCAAGATCTCCGGATCTGTCCCCCATTGAGCATGTTTGGGACTGGATGAAGCGTCGTCTCACGCGGTCTGCACGTCCAGCACGAACGCTGGTCCAACTGAGGCGCCAGGTGGAAATGGCATGGCAAGCCGTTCCACAGGACTACATCCAGCATCTCTACGATCGTCTCCATGGGAGAATAGCAGCCTGCATTGCTGCGAAAGGTGGATATACACTGTACTAGTGCCGACATTGTGCATGCATTGTTGCCTGTGTCTATGTGCCTGTGGTTCTGTCAGTGTGATCATGTGATGTATCTGACCCCAGGAATGTGTCAATAAAGTTTCCCCTTCCTGGGACAATGAATTCACGGTGTTCTTATTTCAATTTCCAGGAGTGTAAATAAAGTTACTGTATTTGTAAACTCCTGGTCAGATGTCAGACGTCAGACAACTCTAATCAGAGCAGGTTAAATAGATAAAGTAATCAAAATAAAGCAGCAGCTACTTAAATGACGTGGTTCCAAGAGTCCTGATAGTCTTCGCAGACTCCACTCGGGCCCAGCGCTGCCACACGTAAAAGTATTGCGCCCGGCCTTGTAGAGTCGAGGTAGCATCGACGCCCGTTGGACTGTGCTCTCAGGGGCTCGAGGTCATGCCTCTCGGTATATGGCGCCACTATTGAGGAATCTCCTGTTCCAATTGGAACCTAGCACCAGGATGCTTTCTCTGCTTGTGAGAAGTGAAGGGCCAACCCCTCTAGACTTGCAGTCATAACTAACCTATTGTGAACAGGCGAGAAAATCTCCCCCGCCCCTCCCCCTCCGCGACTGTTTTCAACTGGGTTGAAAACAAAGCTACTCCATGCAGTCGGGACGCGCCCATACGAAAATCTAACAAGATAGCATCTAATATGAACGGAAAATAGGGTGCTGTAACGGATTATTGACAGTTATTGTGCAGTTGCCATTTGTGCTTCCTCTACAGGGCTGACGCAAGAAGCTTAATGTGAAGCCAGTGGGTTAATTGGCACTGACTGGTTTCAACTGTATTCTCTGCTCTATTAGAAATAGACTAACGCGGTTCCAGTTGTCCAGTTAAAATTTGCCTAACCTGCTTTTCAAGGAAAACGAAAAGTCTTTCCAATATTTGATGACTAAGGGTGACAATATGTCGAAACCAGATCGCAAGTAACGGTTATATTCAAAGACAAGATTATTTTCGTCAGACTCATCTAAAGTAGTTCATATCTAACATCACGATCAGTTAGCGACATTAGTAGTAAAAGCAGTTGACATTACCTGAGAATCGTCTAAGAACCAACATACATGTTGTAACGCGCCGACTGGCGGTACCCAAGATCGAACTTACGACAATGGATCGTACTGTACCAACGTCGCTATGCCGTTAATACATGGCTTCCTGCCGCACGCTACAGCTTTAATTAGGTACAGTTTTTAATTTCACAGTCGACGTTACGACTGCGGATCGCTATCTGATTTCAGAAGATTCCAGTCGTAGTGGAGCGCGCGGCGACTACTCGAAGTCCAGCTCGTACAGTGATCGCACTCTCAAGGAACAAATTGAAGACAATATCGAATAATGGACAGCACCCTTACTTTACACAACGTCTAGATCTAACAATGAGACGATTACACTAAGAATACACGCATCCAAACATTCTAATGACAATGATCACCAATATCAAGCAGTAAATAAGAGACCGATTTAGGCAACAACTCTCGTTATCTAACCTACTAGTCGAATCCAAGCATCAAATGTCTTCAGATACAGTACCTGTTTATATTATATCTAGATAAATTCCCCAACTAGCGTGCAATTGTTCTCCCACACAACGAGATTCTCACAACGCAGTATATTATATCTGGAAAAGACTCGTAACTTTTTAATTACCTACAAAAGTTCCTATTCCATATACCGTCGCGTTATGGCCAGTTTTTATTAAGACGCTTCCACCAATATCGATAAGAACTGAAATAATTTATGCTACCACTAAATCTCTTTCCACTTATTCCAGCGTTGCTATGTAAATAAGTCTTCACGTACTTAAGATTTAATAACCTTTGTCCTTGGTGTTATAGTTGACCTTTCCGTAAAAAATTAAAACTTCAATTCTACTTGCATTTTCGTAGACACTCTTTCCATAAATGAAACCGTTTTACCTTTTTAGAATATCTACCCTCTATAGGTTTCTCGCGGTTCCACTCAATCCATGAACTTTCGATTAGGCAAACCTACAAATATCAGCGTATACTTGTGTCCTGCAACTTTGTATTAAGATCTCTGGAACTCACCCTTTTCTTTTCCCGTAAAAATATGTACACACACCAGATACTAATTAAATACACATAAGGTTTATTATAACCCAAGAAAACTTGAATTTATTTTCTCTACGTATTTAAATACAATTTCACTCTCGTAAATGAGCGAGTGTCATCAAAGACTACACCTCACAACACGGAAATTCAGTAATAAAAGAATTAAACAAAAACCCTAAGTGCCACTGCCACTTTAAATCTAACCTTAAGCGACAATTTAAAACAATTCTGACCCTCTTCAGTCATTGACAATACGCGACCCGCTAAGTTCCCTACTTGAATTCGGCCACTCGTCACTTTGGCTAATAAAGTTTTTGTCTGGCTGCGTGCTGCTTGTAAAATGGTTCTCGACGCCTATCCTCTCCACTACTGGTGCACTCTATCTCAATATAATGAAACAGTTCGTATTTATTCGAGCCAATTCTCGGTCCGCTGTAAGATAGTAGTATTCATACTACTACGTACATGTACTCGAAGCTTTTCTTCTCGGCGCGCGCGCGCTCACACACACACACACACACACACACACACACACACACACACACACACACACACACACACACACACTTTCAACAAAACGGTTGACAACCCAATTACCTCTGGGCTAGCCGTGACCACTAATCGTACAACACGGACAGGATATAGGTTTCAGCGATTTCCAAAAACTCAGCACCTCCAAATCTACTTCTCTCTCTAACCAGGTTCACGCTGGATTTACTACAGCAAACTTTGCGACCGAAACTGTCAACAAGATGTCAATCAATTGATAGCGCGTGCACCTAAATTCGGCAGAACCAGTGTATCACCAGCGAGTATTCAGAAAATCCCACAATCTCTGTATATTTCGGTGCTCAGCTTTGGGAGGAAACAACAGTCACAGCCACGTATATGAGCAGGGGCCTAACAGACTAAATAGCCACGCTGCCTCCGCGAAGTGTACCCAAATTAAAGTACTGGTCCCACCAAACCAATCTCCTTTCCCTCTCCCAAGCCTTAGCCGCCAGCTGCGGTGCCTCACTACACCACGCAGTGGGTCGCTCTACTATCGGACCTAGACGCACATAGATACATCCACTTAGTCGGTGAGAGGCCTACATGGGAACTAACTCTTCGTCACACGGTAGGAACCATTGAAAACGAACCAACTCGGAACGCCACGCCAAATTTTGACAATTAATTAATTATTCGCTGCTGCTGTCGGATCTCTAAGACAGCGGCCGGCTGCTGCGCGTCGCTCAGGCAGCATCCCTGGACCCAGCGATGGCGAGTTGTTGCATCGCTGAAGTCGCGCGCGCTCACCACCTGTTCTTTCGTCGACGTTCGGGGCTAATCTACAACATATTGTTTTTCTTAATACATCGTACACGTATATTTACAGTAACCACCAGATGTTTTTAAGCTATCGTGTAGGAGGCTCAGCACTAGTAAGCGCGAACGTAACCCGTGCGTTTTGACACAGCACACTGTCTCCTTCAAATATTTACAGGCAAATAAAATTTATAGCCTTGATAGTCATCGTCACTTACCGTAAAAACATCATAAGACTTTGATGCTTACAGCGTGTGATCTGAGGCATCAGTTAGAAAACTGTGCTCACAACTGTAGCACAAATAGTTGAGGGTAGGGCCGTTGTGAGTCACCGTAATGTCTACAGAAGCAAATTTCAAAGGCAGGTATTATGGTTAATCCTTTAGAACCTGGCTTTTCTGGAGGAAGAAATTTTCGCTGTCTAACGCTCCTACGTGATTGTTTCTAGATTTTAAAAGCAAAATTTAGACAAATGTGCTTATTTCAAAATATACTTTCGTCACATGGTTTCTTTTCACGGACTAAAACAATTTTGATTCGTTCACAATTATAATAATCTTATCTACCAATCAATAATTACCATGCGCAACAACACTCCATAATGTCGGTAACCCTCTGACCAGTTCAGTAAGGCCTGCGGCAACGTCTTCAACAGCTTTCGCCATTTACGACGCCCTCTCGTACTATGAGCGTTATTCCTTGATACCATAAGACACGTCTCCTTGTCAATTTTTTTAATACAGTCTTTCCTCCATTGGTTCTGCTGGGAACCATATAATTCCTCCCTAGTGCACCCAATTGTTACCCCCCCCCCCCAGAGGGCGCACGGTTGTTTCGCGAGATCGAGCGTGGCGCATACGGTGCACCAAGCTGTTACGCCCTCTGCCTGCCCACTCTCGCCGCCCGCCGCCTCCACAGCTGTCGCGCTTCTTTCTGTCGCGCTTCTTTCTGTCGCGCTTCTTTCTGTCGCGCTTCTTTCTGTCGCGCTTCTTTCTGTCGCGCTTCTTTCTGTCGCGCTTCTTTCTGTCGCGCTTCTTTCTGTCGCGCTTCTTTCTGTCGCGCTTCTTTCTGTCGCGCTTCTTTCTGTCGCGCTTCTTTCTGTCGCGCTTCTTTCTGTCGCGCTTCTTTCTGTCGCGCTTCTTTCTGTCGCGCTTCTTTCTGTCGCGCTTCTTTCTGTCGCGCTTCTTTCTGTCGCGCTTCTTTCTGTCGCGCTTCTTTCTGTCGCGCTTCTTTCTGTCGCGCTTCTTTCTGTCGCGCTTCTTTCTGTCGCGCTTCTTTCTGTCGCGCTTCTTTCTGTCGCGCTTCTTTCTGTCGCGCTTCTTTCTGTCGCGCTTCTTTCTGTCGCGCTTCTTTCTGTCGCGCTTCTTTCTGTCGCGCTTCTTTCTGTCGCGCTTCTTTCTGTCGCGCTTCTTTCTGTCGCGCTTCTTTCTGTCGCGCTTCTTTCTGTCGCGCTTCTTTCTGTCGCGCTTCTTTCTGTCGCGCTTCTTTCTGTCGCGCTTCTTTCTGTCGCGCTTCTTTCTGTCGCGCTTCTTTCTGTCGCGCTTCTTTCTGTCGCGCTTCTTTCTGTCGCGCTTCTTTCTGTCGCGCTTCTTTCTGTCGCGCTTCTTTCTGTCGCGCTTCTTTCTGTCGCGCTTCTTTCTGTCGCGCTTCTTTCTGTCGCGCTTCTTTCTGTCGCGCTTCTTTCTGTCGCGCTTCTTTCTGTCGCGCTTCTTTCTGTCGCGCTTCTTTCTGTCGCGCTTCTTTCTGTCGCGCTTCTTTCTGTCGCGCTTCTTTCTGTCGCGCTTCTTTCTGTCGCGCTTCTTTCTGTCGCGCTTCTTTCTGTCGCGCTTCTTTCTGTCGCGCTTCTTTCTGTCGCGCTTCTTTCTGTCGCGCTTCTTTCTGTCGCGCTTCTTTCTGTCGCGCTTCTTTCTGTCGCGCGTAGTGAGTAAACTTGTAACTCCTTACTTTGAATTTTCATGGTAGCCTCTATAACGCCTGTTCTTCTTGATGTTTTAGTTTTATTTGTACTTGGCTTTGGCTAAAACTCAGCGACAGTCGGTAGTGTGTTGAGATCCTTATCAAGTTATGAAGACGACGTTACACAAAATAAGTGTTGAACCGAAATGTTGACGTGTGTGAGATATTTACTACACCAAGTATCGTAATTAATCGTTCGTAATCGATGTTTAACTGATAATGATGAAATATTGATAAAACCAATACAGTCACATCCACAACAAATTCCCTACAAGCTGGTCGTAATTTCAAGTACCTAAGAAATCGTAACAGTTGGCTTGTTATTTGAGTGAAGGATTCTACCCAAGCGCCGAGCGCTAGTCTAATATTATCGCTGCGCGTAATTATTACTCGGGAGTTTCATGTCAAGAATTTGATAGAATTTTTAATCACAAATGCACAACTTGGCACGAGAGGGTGATTTATTGCAGAATATCAGTCACTTCCTAACCGAGCCTTGAGCAGAAATCTTTCCTAGGTGTTGGGGGATTTAAATTACATGCTTCGGACCTATCACTGAAGTTCCATAAACCACTGGCTATTATGAATGAAAATTGTCTATCAGTGTTCGTTGCCTAAATCATTAAGTAATGTTTAGTTCAATTATCTAGTTAACAGTTCTTTATTCTAGTAGGTAAAAGTCCTCCGATCGAATTCTAATGCAGTGATATTTGAAGTCAAAAGATCGTATTACTGCGTCATAATAGATCGCAATTATTCAATCTCAAAAACAATCTAAGCGCGCCTACATGTAAGAGCATTCAAATATGACTTGCTCCGGCTAAATCTCGTAACGTAGTGACAATGCATTGAATTATACTCACTCATTACTAACGATTTCAAAAGAGTACTCACACGGAGTATTCTTTGGTATCGTTCGTTCTACTTTGCGAATGTTAATTTATGTTAATTTTGCAATTTATTGACTTTGATTTTAATTTTACTGAAATTTAATCTTTCTTTCGTAGATTGCTAAATTGTCAAGTCTTAGATTCCTGATTTAATTACTTTTCATTGTTCTAATAATAGTGATAAATGGAACTTCGTTCGCTTATTCACTTTTCTGGGAATTTGGGACTTGGGGGGGGGGGAGGGAGGGGGAATCTTGGGGGTATTGGGAGCTAATTTTTGAATTTTACTTTTCGACGGAGGAAGTGGCATTACCTCTTCAGTCTATTTTTAGACTCCATTGTTCTTTGAAACTACATAGTTAGCCTGGTAGTCAGTGCAGGAGAAGCCTGCTGAAAGCATGGGATCACACTTCTGATACCTGATCTGAAACGTTCCCATTTATGCCTAGGAGTGGCTGTTTCTCATTCTGGAGCATGAGTATGCCTGGCACCGTCCACTGTGCCAGATGGCCATTGCTGTGAGTGCGCGATGCTCACAGGACAGCACCTGATTCCAATGTGTATGTAGTGTCAGAGCAGACACCCTGAAAACTGGTCGTCCTTCTGCAGCTCCCTTCATAACACTGCTTATCACCCTTCCCTGTTCCCATCTGTGACTGTAGGGCTGGTCGTGCCAGACGGTGGTGAAGCCCTTTCCCTGCTACCTTGTCAGTAACAGGACTGATGACGCCACTTTCACTGCCACCGAGCCTTTATTTTTCGTGGAGACAATCGAAGGCAAGTTTGGCGCAGTGGATTCTCAGTAACATGCAGTCGGGTTTGCTGTCGATCAATACTACTGCAACATGAGATGCAGCCATGTATGCCTGTGAACATCTTGGCTACAGCCTACTGTCGATTACGCCTCATCAGTCTCTGACTTTGGTTCAAGTAGTCATTTCCACAGGGCGCTCGTTCTTCAAAAGTGATCGGGGTCTCCAGCCCAATGTGGAATGCTGGAGACTGAATTTGTTTGGCTCGATCAGAAAGGCTGTAAGGACAATCGATTAAATACTTACGCCTTTATCTTGGTATCTGATGGGATACCCTGTGTAACATATTATTTCTTGCTACTGTAGTGTTACCTTGAAGCTGTGAAAATGGACAGGCGTTCCAAGGCGCGGTAGCAGAGACGATGCTGAGGGCAGACGAAACTAGAAGAGATATTGTTACATAAGGTAAACCGTACGGGGAGAACCTTGCGAAAATGCAGACGCCCCCAGGGCGTTAGTTACTCTTCAAGGAATTAACATGTAACTTCGTATGTCGTCTAGACGCTGTAGTAGGTTGCCGTCGTAGAACTTCGTAACCAAGAGGCACGTACTAGAATATAAAGCCAGCTTGATACCAGCCCTGAGAACAGCAACGTCAGTAGGCTCACAAGGGTTAGAAAGAGAGCCAAAACGCCAAAAAATGTTGACCCAGCAGTCCCTACTCCGGGGAGCCCGAGGGGCGGGGCTAAATGACGTATAACAATATTGCAAGCCTTATTTGGCAGAGCAGTTACGTTTAGCTTTCAGCTGAACAATGTTGATACCAAATACGGACTTTGTGCAACTGCATTAACATTCCCGCCTTAGGAGCAGTAGAGGGGACCTAACTAAACGGTGATGGGCAGGCGCTTGCAGGACACTTACGGGATTGGCTCGGTGCCTTTAAGTTTGTAAAACAGTGCCCCCACGCGACTCTTTAAAACCCCCAGATTCCGCATTTTGGCGGAGTTCCCAGTCAGACGATCTGGGCGCCGAATCCATGTCCGTCGACTCAAGCCTCGGTCCAGCTCCGTGTATGTTTTGTTTGGCAACTAAGTTGTTGCCTTAAGATGCTGCTAGTGTTTGCTACTGTAGTTAGCATCCACTGCTGGGACTTCTGCACTGGCTTTTGTTGTAACAGTGTTATTCCTGCTTTTTCTAAATCTAGAACTAGCCGCTAGTGTATTATAGTCCTGTCTGGAATAAAAAACTATTTCAAAACCCTGTTTGTCAAAGTGTCTCCACAAAGAGTTCCCTACCGACTTTCACCACCCGCATTTCTAGTAAATGCCTGTACCAGTGTTGGTTCAGATACAAGAAAACAATCAAACGCCTTCGCTGTGAATTGTCCTTCTGCCTTCTGCTCTATACCGCTCGGGAGCGCAGACTGACCAGGAACCCCTTTTTTCCCCTCTCCCACCTATGTCAGAACATGACACCTACTGAAGAAGGCCGAGGTGATAGTTTGTGACATAAAGCCATATGTGTCACTACCTGTAAGGTGTTCCAGTGTGCACGTTCAGGGACATTTCTTTCCAATATAAGTCGATCCTCCATGTGGTGAATGCAGACACCCCATGAGGGAGGGGCCCTTGTGTTCTATCGCCTGTTTGCATCAGTTGTCATGACTGTCTCGATGCTCACTGGATTGTCCAATTTATAAGATGGAAAGATAAGTATAAGACCATTGATAGGTTTTCCTACACTGAAGCTCATCAGAAATGTGATAGTCTTCACCCTGTCTGACATAAAATTTTTGCCTCTGTTACATTCATTATCCTTCCTCCCTCCTCCTTGCCCCAGTCCTGCCCCGTCTTCACTCTCCTACCCTCTGCTTCCTTAGCCCTCCTTTCTTGGTATCACTTCTCCTACCAAGCCAGAATAGTGCCCATCGTCTGCTGGTGATGTGGCAAATTCCTGAGACAACACCCCTAGTTTTCCCACACCACATACCTGCTGCCACAAGCCAGCTGCAGAATCTCGAGGCACTCTACTCGACCTACAAGACGAGGAGAACAACATAAGTCCTGGGACAATGCATCTACAGGAACACTGGATGGGCAGACTCCCCACTCGCAACCTGAGTTTGCCTTCTAATTTTTGGAAGTCATACTGTCCTTGTTAGTGACAGATGGTGATCGGTGGTATGACTGGCTTTGGCCCATTTGCCTCCCATCTGGATCCCTGTTCCATGTTACTTCAATGGAATTGCAATGTATAGTGTAGTCACTTTCCGGAGTCACAACCCTCTAACGCTAATCACTCTGCACGTTTTCATTCTCGAGGAATCTCGTGCTAACTCAGAGGAACTTCATAGATTTCCTGCTTTGTCAGAAGTGGGTTAGCACTTTGCTTTCTGATGGTGTTTGCACGTTGGTCTGTTGTTGTTATGGCCTTAAGTCCAGAGACTGGTTTGATGCAGCTCTCCATGCTACTCTATCCTGCGCAAGCTTCATCTCCCAGTATCTACTGCAACCTACATCCTTCTGAATATGTTTAGTGTATTCATCTCTTGGTCTCCCTCTACGATTTTTACCCTCCACACTGCCCTCAAATACTAAATTGGTGATCCTTTGATGTCTCAGAACATGTCGTACCAGCGATCCCTTCTAGTCAAGTTGTGCCACAAATTTTTCTCCCCAATTCTATACAATACCTCCTCATTAGTTATGTTGGTCTGTATGGATCCGTATAGTAAACTGTTACACCTTTCTACAACATTGGAATTGGTTAATGTCTAGATCCACTTGTACTCTGCAGTCATGGTTTGCAATCTCTGTATCCGTTCTAAGAGGCTACTTGTGTCCACTCCATAACTGCCCTTCCTCAGCAGCTCCGCACTTCGTCCTCCGTGACGATTTTAATGCCCGTCACTCTTTGTGGAGCTTGTTCTTACGATCTAGTTGTTTGTGTTTCCTAAGAACAAAAAAGAAGCAAACTCCTTGTGTAGAAGTGCTTTTTTTATTTAGCCAGCGGTCTCCTCATAGATAATTTTCTTATGGACCACGACCTGTGCCTTCTTAATGATTTCCCGACACATTTGTGTCACTTACGGCAGTCTGCCATAGGTATTACACCAAATTCTCTTCCCCTTCTGTCATTCCACTAATCGCCACATGACCACCTCTGATAATAACTACTCCTGTTGATACCCTCGTTCCCTTCCCACCTCTCGATGGCCAGTTTACCCTGTTGAGTCTCCATCTTGCTGGCTGGCCTCTGCACAGTTCCCAGATAGTGTTTACCCCCTCTTCGTCAGATTGTATTGGTGAAGTCGTACATGTGTGTGATCAGATTTGCACTACTGCCATTGCTGTCCATTTGACAGGTACTTTTACTGCTATCCTGTCACATTGCGGAGCACGATCATCGCCATGCCAACATCACCCATGGTCGCCTTCAAGCCCTGCAAATCTTAAGTGGCACCTGTGTTCAGTTCTTACCACCTTTAAGTAATGGGCTTTAGTGAGAAGGCGTTAAATAAGAGAAAGTGGGTGTATTGGGAACGCTTTCTCCTCCCTGGGTTCTTCTGTAATTTAGTCATAAGTGAGGGCTACAGTCTGCACACTCAAAGGTTGCCGATGAGTCTTCTATCCTGGGCCTTGCCCTTCTGGATAGCCTTGATACATATCCACCAGTTCTTGTGGAAAACCTTGTGGCCCACTTTGTCGCAGCGTTGGCTTCAGTCTCCTATCTGGCTACCTTGCGTAATGGGTTGAAGCTTTCCACTTAAATTTCATCCATTGTCAGGCATAATCGAACAATGTCTCTACTGCTGAATGGGAACTGCTTTCCCTGTTCCCATCTGTGGGTACAGGGCTGGGCGTGCCAGACGGTGGTGAAGCCCTTTCCCTGCTAACTTGTCAGTAACAGGACTGATGACGCCACTTTCACTGCCACCGAGCCTTTATTTTTCGTGGAGACTATCGAAGGCAAGTTTGGCGCAGTGGATTCTCAGTAACATGCAGTAGGGATTGCTGTCGATCAATACTACTGCAACATGAGCTGCAGCCATGTGTGCCTGTGAACATCTTGGCTACAACATACTGTCGGTTACGCCTCATCAGTCTATGGTTCAGGTAGTAATTTTCCAGAGGGTGCTCGTTCTTCAAAGTGATGAGGGTCTCCAGCCCAATGTGGAATGGTGGAGACTCAATTTGTTTTGCTCGATCTGAAAGGCTGTAAGGACAATCAATTAAATACTTACGCTTTTATCTTGGCATTTGAGGGGATACCCTGTGTAATATATTGATTATTCCTTACTACTGTAGTGTTATCTTGAAGCTGTGAGAAAGGAGGACAGGCGTAGAAGCAGAGACCATGCTGAGGCAGACGAAACTGAGAGATATTGTTACATGAAGTAAACCGTAAGTGGAGAGCCTTGCGAAAATGCAGACGCCCACAGAAGCGGTCCCAGGGCGTTAGTTACTCTTCAGGGAATTAACATACACCTTCATATGTCTAGACGCTGTAGTAGGTTGCCGCCGTAGAACTGTGTAACCAACAGGCGCGTGGTAGCGTATAAAGCCAGCTTGATACCAGCCATGAGAACAGCAACGTCAGTAGGCTCACAAGGGTTAGAAAGAGAGCGAAAACGCCAAAAACTGTTGACCCAGCAGTCCCTACTCTGGGGAGTCCGAGGGGTGGAGCTAAATGACGTATAACAATGTTGCAAGCCTTATTTGGCAGAGCAGTTACGTTTAGCTTTCAGCTGAACAATGTTGATACCAAATACGGACTTAGTGCAACTGCATTAACATTCTCACCTTAGGAGCAGTAGAGGGCTCCTAAATAAACGGTGATTGACAGGCGCCCGCAAGACACCTACGGGATTGGCTCGGTGGCTTTAAGTTGGTAAAACAGTGCCCCCACGCGACTCTTTAAAACCCCCAGATTCCGCATTTTGGCGGAGTTCTCAGTCAGTCGATCTGGGCGCCGAATCCATGTCCGTCGACTCTAGCCTCGGTCCAGCTCCGTGTATGTTTTGTTTGGCAACTAAGTTGTTGCCTTAAGATGCTGCTAGTGTTTGCTACTGTGGTTAGCATCCACTCCTGGGACTTCTGCACTGGCTTTTGTTGTAACAGTGTTATTCCTGCTTTTTCTAAATCTAGAACTAGCCGCTAGTGTATTATAGTCCTGTCTGGAATAAAAAACTATTTCAAAACCCTGTTTGTCAAAGTGTCTCCACAAAGAGTTCCCTACCGACTTTCACCACCCGCATTTCTAGTAAATGCCAGTACCAGTGTTGGTTCAGATACAAGAAAACAATCAAACGCCTTCGCTGTGAATTGTCCTTCTGCCTTCTGCTCTATACCGCTCGGGAGCGCAGACTGACCAGTAACCCCTTTTCCCCTCTCCCAACTATGTCAGAACATGACACCTACTGAAGAAGGCCGAGGTGATAGTTTGTGACATAAAGCCATATGTGTCACTACCTGTAACGTGTTCCAGTGTGCACGTTCAGGGACATTTCTTTCCAATATAAGTCGATCCTCCATGTGGTGAATGCAGAAACCCCATGAGGGAGGGGCCCTTGGGTTCTATCGCCTGTTTGCATCAATTGTCATGACTCAGTCTCGATGCTCACTGCATTGTCCAATTTATAAGATGGAAAGATAAGTATAAGACCATTGATAGGTTTTCCTACACTGAAGCTCATCAGAAATGTGATAGTCTTCACCCTGTCTGACATAAAATTTTTGCCTCTGTTACATTCATTATCCTTCCTCCCTCCTCCTTGCCCCAGTCCTGCCCCGTCTTCACTCTCCTACCCTCTGCTTCCTTAGCCCTCCTTTCTTGGTATCACTTCTCCTACCAAGCCAGAATAGTGCCCATCGTCTGCTGGTGATGTGGCAAATTCCTGAGACAACACCCCTAGTTTTCCCACACCACATACCTGCTGCCACAAGCCAGCTGCAGAATCTCGAGGCACTCTACTCGACCTACAAGACGAGGAGAACAACATAAGTCCTGGGACAATGCCCATCCAGTGTTCCTGTAGATGCAGACTCCCCACTCGCAACCTGAGTCTGGCTGCTTGATTATGGAAGTTATACTGTCCTTGTTAGTGACAGATGGTGATCGGTGGTGTGACTGGCTTTGGCCATTTGTCTCCCATATGGATCCCTGTTCCATGCTAATTCATTGGAATTGTTGTGAATAGTGTAGTCACTATCCAGAGTGGCAATCCTCTAATGCCATTCGCTCTGCACATTTTCATTCTCCAGGAATCTCATTTTTTACTCATGCTAACTCACACTTCATAGATTTTCTGCTTTGTGAAAAATGGGTTAGCACTTTGCTTTCTGATGGTGTTTGCACGTTAGTCTGTTGTTGTGGTCTTCAGTCCAGAAACTGGTTTGATGCAGCTCTCCATGCTACTCTATCCTGTGTAAGCTTCATCTCCCAGTACCTACTGCAAGCTACATCCTTCTGAATCTGCTTATTGTATTCATCTCTTGGTATCACCTACGATTTTTAGCCTCCACACTGCCCTCCAATACTAAATTGGTGATCCTTTGATACCTCAGAATGTGTCCTACCAGCGATCCTTTCTAGTCAAGTTGTGCCACAAATTTATCTTCTCCCCAATACTATTCAATACCTCCTCATTAGTCATGTTGGTCTGTATGGATCCGTATAGTAAACTGTTACACCTTTCTACAACATTGGAATTGGTTAATGTCTAGATCCACTTGTACTCTGCAGCCATGGTTTGCAATCTCTGTATCCGTTCTAAGAGGCTACTTGTGTCCACTCCATAACTGCCCTTCCTCAGCAGCTCCGCACTTCGTCCTTGACGATTTTAATGCCCGTCACTCTTTGTGGAGCTTGCTCTTATGATCTAGTTGTTTTGTGTCCTAAGAACAAAACAAAAAGCAAACTCTTTGTGTAGCAGTTCATTTAGCCAGCGGTCTCCTCATAGAGAATTTTCTTATGGATCACGACCTGTGCCTTCTTAATGATTTCCCTACCCATTTCAGTGCCACTTATGGCACTCTGCCATGGGTATTACACCTACTTCTCTTCCCCTTCTGTCATTCCACTGGTCCCCACATTACCACCTCTATGATACTGACTACTCCTGTTGATACCCTCGTTCCCTTCCCACCTCTCGATGGCCAGTTTACCCTGTTGAGTTTCCATCTTGCTGCCTGGCCTCTGCACAGTTCCCAGATAGTGTTTAGCCCCCTCTTTGTCAGATTGTATTGGTGAAGTCGTACATGATGTGTGTGATAAGATTATTTGCTCTACTGCCATTGCTGTCCACTTGACAGGTACTTTTACTGCTATCCTGTCACATTGCGGAGCACGATCATCGCCATGCCATCACCACCTGTGATCGCCTTCAAGCCCTGCAATATCTTAAGTGGCACCTGTCCTCAGGTCTTACCACCTTCAAGTAATGGGCTTTAGTGTGAAGGCGTTTAATCAGAGAAAGTGGGTGTATTGGGAACGCTTTATCTCCTCTCTGGGTTCTTCTGTCCTTTAGTCAAAGTGAGGGCCACATTCTGCACACGCAAAGGTTGCCGATGGCAGTCTTCCATCCTGGGCCTTGCTCTTCTGGATAGCCTTTATATAGATCCATCAGTTCTTGTGGAAAACCTTGTGGCCCACTTTGTCACAGCGTTGGCTTCAGTCTCCTATCTGGCTACCTTGCGTAATGGGTTGAAGATTTCCACTTAAATTTCATTCATTGTCAGGCAGAATCGAACAATGACTCTACTGCTGAATGGGAACTGCTTCTGGCCCTCATTCGATCCATAACCAATTGATTTAACACCTCAATCTCCTCACAACGACAGTGTCCCCTCTGGACATTTAACCATATTTGTCTCCAAGCTGTCCTTCCCTCAGTGTAAGGAAAGCATTGTAGTTCCTTTCCTTAAGCCCAGTAACACGCCATCGCCCCTCGGTAGTTACTGGCCAGTCAGTCTAAACAACGTCTCCTACAAGCTATTAGAAGAAATACTCACTCACTGGTGCTGATGGATTGTCAAATCTTGGGACCTTTAGTCTCTTTGCTTGTCCAGCTTTTTGGAGGGAAGGTCTCCAATGGATCTGCTTTGCGTGGAAACAGCAGGTCAGCAAGACTTTCTCCAGCGCCGCCATCTCGTCTGTTTTCTTCAATTTTAGTAAGGCCTGTGACATGGCTTGGCGCCATCACATGTTATTACACTCCATGATTGGGGGCTTCAGGACCCCCTCTCGATTTTTTTATTCGCCACTTCTTGTCCCACCAATCATTCGGAGTTCAGGTTGGCACCATTCCCAGCTCTCTGCAGATCCAGAAGAATGACGTTCCACAGGGTTCCATATTAAGCGACCTCTTTCTCATCACTATTAATGGACTTGCCGCCTCTTGCAGACTGTTGGTCACTCCTGCTCTGTATGTGAATGAATACTGTATCTGGACTAGTTCCCACTCATTGGCTTCTGCGAAGTGACAGGTCCAGGGCGCCATCAAGCGCACTTCCACATGAACCCTCTCGTACAGCCACCAACCCATCATCCATGAACCCTCTGGTAATCTTCAGCTTCCTTTTCACCTCCACCCCCATCTAATAAAAATCGGACAATGAAGGGGATCCCACCACATGGTGTTCTTCACTCCACCTCTTCCACTTGGAATTTACCACCTCCCAGCTTCCTATCGGCCATACGAGATTGACCCATGGCTTTTTATTCCGTAATGAGCCGCCCACCTTTGGGATTGCAGAGCCCTCTTCATGGTGATCCATATTTTGCTAGACTGCCTCCCCCGCTCCCCTTTCATACTCTGGTCGTTAGTACTAAATATGTCCTCCCACTCTCATTGTCAAAGGTGTTAGCACATGAGTTACATACTTCCATCCATCCTCGAGTTTCTTTATGGAAGTGGTTTATCTACGCAAAATTTCGTTCAGGCATTGAGGTCCTTCAGTTAGCATTGGTGTTGCTCTGGGTGGCCTTTCCCCCGCCCTGATCCTTATTTTTTGTCTGGCCTTTCATGTCGTATCTTTTTCCTTCTCTTCTTTCTCCTGGTGGTGTTCTCATTATGTTGCGTTCATGGCTTGGTGTGAAGATGGGAATATGTCGGTGGCAGTGCCAGTGTCCAGTCACACTTAACGCTCCTGTGGCTCTCTCTGCTCTGCCCCTTCCCCTTCACCACTCCTGTTCCTTAAACTTCCTGCTGCCAGGACGTTCCTTCTACCTCTTTCACTATTTTTCGTTCCCATCGATTTGGCTTTGTTTTTGGCATTGTTCCTCCCTTATTTTCTGTTATCTTTG
This sequence comes from Schistocerca nitens, assembly GCF_023898315.1. Classification (NCBI taxonomy): domain Eukaryota; kingdom Metazoa; phylum Arthropoda; class Insecta; order Orthoptera; family Acrididae; genus Schistocerca; species Schistocerca nitens. Next base: position 615,834,884 of record NC_064620.1, on the reverse strand, counting down.
ATCATGGGACTGATGAACTCGATATTTCGTTCTCCTCCATCCCTCAACCAACGTACCAATCAACATTCGTCTATAGCTCCACATTTCATGTGCTCAGTCTCCTCTGTTCCATTATACAGAGAAACATAACAAACCACTTCTGTGTATTTTGACACAAGCTGCTCAACAGTGCTTCATTCACTTGTTGATTGTCTTAGAGATGCAAAAATGTGGCAGCACTTGATCATTATGAAAAGGTCACACATTCGCCAACTTGTACATGAGGTTTCGATTGACAAATAATATTTCTTCGACCTAGGACACAGTAAAATTAGTGTACACAACTGTAGACAATCGGTGTTAACCCTTTAAGATTCTACATAAACCAAAATATTAAGAGTTACAAAGCAGTTCGTAAAAGAGCTAGAGCTTAAGCGTCTGTTAACAATACAGAGTAGATTATAAATGCTAGCTCTGAAATATATGCCTGCAAGATACATAACACACAATTAATTCGAAACAGTGTCTCAAAACACACAAAGCCAGACACAACAGACTGTTTTGTCTCTTTACTACTGAGACAAAAATATTGATAGTTTGTACAAACAGTGTGGCAAGCAAAGTATCCATTTCTGAAATATATTCGTGAGTCCATTTCGAAACTAAAGTGTTGAAGTGAATTCTCCAGTGGCTACAGTAACTGTTGGAAGTTTTTCTAACTACAAGTACATGGTGTTACAAACACTGACTCACTTGAGAAACGTCTGCATGCTGTTTGTGATAAATCATAATGATTTGACAATTTTTGTACATCTTCAAAGAAAGACATGTATTAAAGAAAACATAGTGGATTTTAAATTCTTTGTCCTTTTCGTAAATTTGTACCTCTTACAAAGATGTTTATTCTAGCTCATTTTATAACTCGTTAAAAATACATTTTAAATAATTTTTACGGTATTTTATAGGGGTTTTCAACTCGTTTTAGTGATAATTTTTGATATTTTGGATATTGAAGTGTGGGGTCTACAAGCACTTAATCATATTCATAAACTAAATGAATTATCACTAGCAACTTCACTCTACTCAATCCTCCCCCATCCCCTGTCCACCCTTCACCTGCAGGCACCCCTCAAAACAAAGGCTGAAAGAGCCTCAGTGTTACACGTGGGCGCTGCATCATGCAGTCTGTCGTCTATTATGGTGGTGGGCCAGGTATCAAGTCCAAAAAACCTTTTTGAACAGTTTCGTAACTCCCAGTAGCTAAGTCGGATTCTTATTGCACAGGAGTGAAAATCTTCACTAGCAGCTACATGTCCAAAGGAATGAATTGTAGCAAATATTGCCTCATATCATTGCTCTTCCTGCAGGATTCCGGCAGACACACCTACAGATCAGCAGAGTCAGCGAAAAGGGTCAGAGTGCCCAGTGTGGGGAGAGGTGGCAGACCAAGACAAAGTGGCTGCAGCCACTTTCGCACCCACATTTCTAGCCTCTGTGACCTCCACAGCCTATGGCAAACTGAAGCAGAAGTTACAACACGAAGTGCAGGAAGAGTGCAGGGTGGAGGTGGCTGAGCAGCAAGTGGAGGTGACTGTGCACCGAGAAGAGGTGGCTGAGCAGCAAGTGGAGGTGACTGTGCACCGAGAAGAGGTGACTGAGCAGCAAGTGGAGGTGACTGTGCACCGAGAAGACGTGACTGAGCAGCAAGTGGAGGTGACTGTGCACCGAGAAGACGTGACTGAGCAGCAAGTGGAGGTGACTGTGCACCGAGAAGACGTGACTGAGCAGCAAGTGGAGGTGACTGTGCACCGAGAAGACGTGACTGTGCACCGAGCAGAGGTGGCTGAACAGCAAGTGGAGGTGACTGTGCACCGAGCAGAGGTGGCTGAGCAGCAAGTGGAGGTGACTGTGCACCGAACAGAGGTGGCTGAGCAGCAAGTGGAGGTGACTGTGCACCGAACAGAGGTGGCTGAGCAGCAAGTGGAGCAAGTGGGTAGCACAGCGCTGATGGAGGATGAGAAGCAGCATGTGGCAGAGCTAGAGATAGAGGCGCCAATGGAGGAGGTCCCATCTGGGGCAGAAGAGCAACAGGCAAGGAAACGGAAGAGCACTGAGAGCCCCTACAAGGCAACTCCAAAGAAGAGGGGGCGCAAGTGAAGGCGGCGTGCCTGCAGACAGCTGCACACCATTTTAAGATTTAATCAAGTTTTAAACATCTTGGGAAACTTTTTAACATTACTTGAAATTTATCATTATGTTAATAAGGCTTTTGGCAAATGTTACCATTGACGATCACTACTACAGATGAAAGTAAATTCATGTTCAGCCCATTTGTCAAATTTTAAACCATTTTTATAATGTATTGCATTTACTTAAGGAAAAAAAATTTGGATAAGTTTTTGAGGCTTAATTCTCTGCAGAACTGTATAAAAATAACTTTTCTTACTTCTTATGCGTAATTCATTATTTGTCTATGGTGAATAAATCATATAAGATGTATAGATTCTACTTCGCTTGAAACTGACTGGTAGTGTCCTATTTGCATTCCTCATGAGTTTGCCCAGTTAAATGAAAATAAGACTTCAGAGAGCAGACCTGGTGAAATGGCGCCACACACTACTGTGATGTATGCTACACTAACTCATTTGATTTTAGCTATGTAGCGTTAATACCCATTTTGCATTCTTCAAACTTACTTCAGTTGAACCTTTTCTCGAGTCTACAATATCTCCTCCCAACCTCTGGAAGCCGTCAGTGAATAAATTAAAATTGCTGCGTTCTACAACGTATTACCTAGTGTTTGCTTTTTAACTCAATTCGTCTAATTCAGCTGCCGCTCATTTGAAATTTTTCCTTATCACACTTAAGAAGTCATAGTCTTACCATCGGCAAATAATTTGGCCAGCGTCTCTGTATGTATTACCTTCATCCTGCAAGATACTGAGATAGTTGATGGATGTAATCTGGCATACACTAAGTGATCAAAAGAATCCGAACACCCCAGAAACATACAGTTTTCACATTAGGTCCATTGTGCTGCCACCTACTGCCAGGTACTCCGTATCATCGGCATTGGTAGTCATTACACATCGTGAGGGAGCAGAATCGGGCGTTCCGCCGAACTCACGGACTTCGAACGTGGTCAGGTGACTGGGTGACACTTGCGTCATACGTCTCTACGCGAGATTTATTTCCACACTCCTAAACATCCCCAGGTCCACTGTTTCCGACGTGACAGTGAAGTGGAAACGTGAAGGGACACGTACAGCACGAAAACGTACAGGCTCACCTCGTCTCTTAACTGAGAGAGACCACCAACTGTTGAAGAGGGTCGTAATGTGTAATAGGCGGACATCTATCCAGGCCGTCACACAGGAATTCCAAACTGCGTCAGGATCCACTGAAACTACTATGACAGTTAGGAGGCACATGAGAACTTGGATTTCATGGTCGAGCTGCTGCTCATAAGCCGCATATCACGCTGGTAAATGCCAAACGACGCTTAGATTGGTGTAAGGAGCGTAAGCATCGGACGACTGAATTGTGGAAAAAACTTTGTGTGGCGTGACTAATCACGGTAAACAATGTGGCGATCCGATGGCAGGGTGTGGGTATGACGAATGACCGGTGAACGTAATCTGCCAGCGTGTGTAGTGCCAACAGTAAAATTCGGAGGAAGTGGCGTTACGGTGTGGTTGTGCTTTTCAGCGAGGGGGCTTAAACCCCATTGTTTTGCGTGGCACTATAACAGCACAGGCCTACATTGATGTTTTAAGCACTTTCTTGCTTCCCACTGACGAAGAATTCGGTGATGGTGATTGCATGTTTCGATACGATTGAGCACGTGTTCATAATGCACGGCCTGTGGCGGAGTGGTTACCCGACAATAACATCCCTGTAATGGGCTGGCCTACAGTGTCCTGACCAGAATCCTGTAGAACACCTTTGGGACGTTTTGAAACGCTGACTTCGTGCCAGGCCGCACCGACCGACATCGATACCTCTCCTCAGCGCAGCACTCTGTGAAAAATGGGCTGCCATTCTCCAAGAAAACTTCCAGCACTGATCGAAAGTATGCCTGCGAGAGTGGAAACTACCATCAACGCTAAGGGTGGGCGAACGCCGTACTGAATTCCAGTATTACCGATGGAGGGCGCCACGAACTTGTAAGTCACTTTCAGCCACGTGTCCGGATACTCTCTATCAGTGTGTCTTCGTATCCTTAAGTGAATTCCTTAAATTTCCAGCTTCTTGTTTGAAGTGTCTTATTTCAAACTCAGCATCTGTGTTTACTATTCATTTCAATAGGCTAGGATAACTTAAAATCGTGATTCGATGTAGGACAGTCACATGCTGGCCAGCTCGAGTGATAAAACATTTCAGTTCCTTCCCTTAGCTCATTGCTATGCCCTTCGGTTTTTGTTACAGATAAATAAGCTGAAATGAATGTTGTAAGTTTGACTCACCCCTTGGGCTACCTGGACTTAATTTGGCTAAGGTGAACGTGGTACTGCTTACCACAGCAGTCATCCTTCACAAACATTCACCGGGCCTAAAATACGCACGATGGTGCAAGGTTCCAAAAAACGAGGAGTAAATTTAGATTCCCAAAGCGCACCTGCCTACCGGGGAAATTAGACATAGTCCTGATTTCCTGGCGTCCCCCTAAAGGTTCCCCGATCACGGTTGTAACTCTCAGCTTGTTTATTACGGACCCTGAGTATATTACGCCTGGCATGGTTCCAGTTTTTCTTGATGACTTCAGGACTAATATCCGCCGGAATTAGATCTTGAATTCCCCACAAGTTCGAAAGAGTGGAATTAAACGGATAGTAAATGATCAAGGAGGCGGGCGTAGCTGTCAGCTTCATGAATGGCGGCATTAAAGGCAAAATTAAGCCAAGGAAGACTAGTCTCACTTACTAGGCGTTTTTTGATGATAATCATCGCGGATTTAAGATTTCGGTTAACTCTCCGCAGAGGATCGCTGCAGATAATACGATGTAGTCGTGATATGCTTGACACCGTTCTGAAAACAAAACGTCTTGAAAGCAGCCGAAAGAAATGCTGGATCATTACCACTAATACTTTGCTTAGGTGGGCCAAAAACAGTGAACACGTTAGTTAAATGAGAAATAGTGGTGGCTCTGAAGGAGCCAAGTAAATCTGCAGAACGCATCGACAATAACTAACATATCGATGACCCTTCTTAGGAGGCAAAGGTCCTATATAATATAAAGTTTTTGCATAGGGCAGCACTCGCGCCAGAACTCAACAAACCCTGTTGGAGCATTCTTGGGTTTAGCTACATTACACAAACGACATTGGGATACCATCTCTCTCACATACCGGTCGATGGAGGGCGAAGTTAAATGCTGCTTGGTTTTTTTTGTAGTGTCATGTAAGTACCTAAGTGGCCACGCACTGTCTCCATCTATCTCTTGGGTTCCCCCCACTACGAGTCGATTCGGCGAACATCCGAAAATGTGGGACAAAGCGCCTAGAATAGTTCGCCTTGCCTATGAACGTAGCAATTCCGCGCTTGTCAGTAGGCGGAGGCAAAGCGCGTAAGGCCTTAGTGCGCTCTAGGACGATGCGAATACTCTGGCCCGACACTGTAACCTAAGGAGACCTTCTGCCTGTCCATCGTCATCTTACTGGGTTTAACAGTCAACCGGGCTCCCTGTAATCTCACAAGAACTTGCTGGATATAATTCAAATAGTCCTGAAAGGAGCGGCTATAGATAAATAAGTCGTCCAAATACTTATACACACAAACTTAGTCACAAAGAATATTACCCAGCAAATAAGTGAGAACAGCTGCACCGGTAGCTAGACCAAAGGTAACACTGTTAAACTCAAATTCTAATCAGTACAAAATGCGGTAACATGTTTACACTCTTCAGCGAATGGAACCAGATAGTAATCTTGGTTAAAATCGAGAACAGTAAACCAATTAGCGCTAGCAAACAAAGTGAAAGAATTATGAAGAGGAGGCAGGGACACAGATTCGAGGACTACCGTAGCGTTCAAACGGGGGTAGTCAGCCACAGGTCTAAAATCGCCCCCCCCCCCCTGATCCTTAGAAACAAGGAATATGGGGGAAGCATAAGCAGATGTAGATGGCCTAATCACTCATTGTTGGAGCATTTGCGATATTTTAGCCTGGAGTATCTTCACCTTAGGGGGGTGAGAAGCGATATGGGGACTGCCTGACCGGAATATCGTCGGATGGATATGATAATTTAGAACATTAGATACCCCAAATTATCACTAAGAAGCTGAGGGAAACCGTCTAACAAATCCCATAATGGAGAAGCCTGATGCGGCGAGATCTGGGTAAGATCAAATAAGCCAGTGCTCAGTCACTCCCGTGCACAATACTTTTAGCGCACTCACAGAAACCAAACTTCTCTACAGGAGCGCACTTGAAGAAAAAGGTGTGCCCAGAATACTCTATGACTAACCCAATCTTATTGATGAAATCACACCCCAAATTACATCAACCAGCAGTTCGTTAACCAAAGCTAATGACATAGGCCAGGAAAAATCCTCCACAGAAACACTCCCTCGGACCCAACTGTGCAAAGGCAACACTTGGCCATTGGCCATATGACATCTCTGCCCCGGAGAAGGAACTGACCGAAATTTGCCAAGATGTCCAAATTTCGAAAACCACTCGAAGCTCAATAATGAAAAGCAGCTACCAGAACCCAAAAGAGCACAAATTGGTTCTCCACCTACTAGAGAACAAACGTAAGGCAAAGGCGGTGATGAGGGAGCAACAACACTGGTACGCCAGGGTCTACAGCCTCGATCCCGATCCCGTCGTCTTTTATTGGCTCTGGGTGAGCGAGACTGAGTGCAAGAGCGCACCACATGAGCCGTACTGCCGCACCTGAAACAACGCTGGAGTTTCCTTCTAATTGCTTCAGCGCATGTAGACTTGGGAACCAGCACCGACGGTCTGCCCCTTAACCTCGTACCGTACACCGTTCCCAAGTGTCAATGCCGATACTGCTACAACCGCGTTGCGGAGCTTCTCCCAGGTTGACAGCTGCTTATTGAAGACAAAATGCGACTTGTCCGACGCGCACAGTCCCCTAAGAACAATAGACACCAATTCTTGTTCAGGCAAATCAACCAACAAGGCCAAGGAGGCTGTCTGAACTCTATCGACATACTGAAGTAACTGCTCCTTATCGCGCCGCACTTCCCAACTGTAACGACACTCTAGCTGTTTTAGAACTCCGGTGGTCAACCTCTGCCTAATCACGAGCTCCCTCAATTGCTGTAAGGAGAACCCTCCTGCCATGGATCGCGAGAGGAGGTTCTTGCAACTCACCTCTAGCCAGCGAGTAAAATAGTGAAAAAATTACTTCGTGCGGAGCGCGAATGGCGGCCGCGTGATGTTCAAGGTGAACCAACAACCACAATTTCTCGTTCTGTACAAGTCGCTCCACAACTAATTCAGTAATATCTCGGAAGAAATACGCCAGCGGATTAGGCACCTTGGAAAATATTGGAAACCGCGCGACCGCTACGGTCGCAGGTTCGAATCCTGCCTCGGGCATGGATGTGTGTGATGTCCTTAGTTAGGTTTAATTAGTTCTAAGTTCTAGGCGACTAATGACCTCAGAAGTTAAGTCCCATAGTGCTCAGAGCCATTTGAACCGTTTTTTTTTCAATCCTCTTCCCATCCAACTCTAAACACGTAAGCTTAAACTGTAATGCGTTAACCAAAGCTCCCAGTTAAACTGCTAGTTTTTTAATGATCTAAGACTAACATGCCCAAATCCCCTATCCGATAAGTTAAATGCATTAACTGCTTCCGCACCCTATACAGCTGACTGCCACTAGGTTGGGCTCGTTCCAAAACAGTGTCTTCAAGCCCTCTAACAGCCTTAAACAAAAATTCAATGGCCGCTCCCGTCTCGCCCACAACCGCCGGCGTGACGTCAACCGAATGAAGAACGGCAGCGCGGAAATGAGCCACTAAATCCGGAACACTGCCCTCAATAGGTTGGCGCCTTATTGCCAACTCGTAAACTAGATGGTCCGTCCTGAGCAGGCCGATCCCTGGACACTGTCTGACCGCCATTAGAATACACCTTAACAATGAACCACCAAAACAATACAGTGCCACACAACAGAAACTAGGATGAAACTGACAGTAACTGGAATGGCAAGCACAAACGTAACCACGCTCTGCTACCAGTTAAATGCCTGGGCTAGCAGGACAGAGTGGATTTGGTTGTGAAAAGGGGCCAAAATGAGTTCCTGTCAGTGGCACTCAACATAAAAACTTTATTTATCAACACACAATATTACAAGGATGCAAAACACTCAAAACCTTAATCGACCTCCTTTGATTAACTTTAGTTCGGCTAAAGGCCACATTCAAAATCAGACACAAGGCTTAAGCAAAATTAAAATACAAGGTTGTTCTGGCGGTTTCACCCTAGAATATTTCCTAAATCTTCACTCTAATCGGCCGAAGGCCTTAGCAATTAAATTTTAGTGATACTAGGCTGGAGGTCGCATATTAAGGAATTTCAATCAAAAGGCCTTATCTTAAAACATTTCATGCAAATTGGGCTGAAGGCCCCCATTCAAAAGCATAACAATCTCATGGCTTAAGGGCAAGGGAAGAAGATTAAAAGAGAGATTAAATCTCGGTTGAAGACCACTCACAAACAAATAATTTAAGGGGCTCCGGAAAGGTTCAAAATCATGAAAAGTTCAATTTTTACTTTTCTTTTCTGAATCTGCAGACTATTACCTTTTAATAGATATAAAATTTATTCAATTCCGAAGACTACAACTATTTTTAAATTTTTTTGAAATGTGTTCTACATGGGCGTGACTCACTGTGGCGCTGTTAAACTGCTGTCAAATGGTGTTATTATTAACGTCCGTGTTCATCAGGTACATTTTAGTGATGTGAGATAAAGTATGTGTTCTGGCTAACCTGTGATGGTTCAATATATATCGCTGGTGTGATTGTCGATTGTTTCATGTTTATTTACTCTGTCGTTATCTCGAAAATATTCGTAATTAATTCTGTTTCTTGAGTCTCTACTTTTACTCATTATTATACTTCAACAAAACAGTTATTAGAAATCCTCTGAAGGCTTTTAAGAAAAGGTGAAATGTTGGAAAGCCAAAGGTATGTGTTATTACTGTAAACAATAAAGACGATAACCGAGTGAACCTAACCTCTCAAGTACACCTGCCCATAGCAAAGTGGGAAAGAAAATACTTCACAGAAGAAGCTTGGTTCAATGAGTGAAAACTATGAATGTTTTATGGGCGAATCGGATGTGGATGAAATATTTGATATGTCGGTTCTCAAAGGAATTTTTTCAAACTGTGTAAGATGTATTCGTTGTAGTGAAGTTGGTCTGGAACTCTCCATAAAAAGCACGTAGGACTTGCTAGTCAAATACAACTGAAATGTGATAAGTGTTCATACATGACCACCTTTTGGAACAGTGTTGCAGTAACTGCAACTGAAGAAAATGGTAGCAAAATCTACGAACACGACATTAGATTTGTTTATTCCTTGCGTTCAGTTGGTAAGGGTGCTACTGAAGGTGCAATTTTCTGTGGCATCATGAATCTTCGAAATCCCCCAACCAAGTTTACGACCTATAATAAATTGATAGGGTCTAAAGTAGATGATGTCTGTATAGAATCTATGAAGAACGCTGTGGAAGAGGCAGTAATGGAAAATAATGGTAACAGAGATTTGACTGCAGCGTTCGATGGTACCTGGCATAAACGGGGACACACATCTCTTCATGGTGTAGTATCTGCCACCAGTATGTATACAGGGAAAGTTTTAGATGTAGCAGTAATACCAAAGTATTGTAGATGTCCACAAAAATATAAAGGTACACATGAAAATAATTGCAAAGCTAACTATAGTGGCAGTAGTGGAGGAGTGGAAGTGGCTGGTGTTGCCAGTATATTCCAGCGTTCTGAGGCGTGTGATAAAGTGCGATATGTTAATTACCTTGGTGACGGTGATTCTAAAAGTTTCAAACATGTTCAAGGACTGAAGCCCTATGGTAATGATGTTGTAGTGCAGAAATTTGAGTGTATTGGACACGTACAGAAGCGAATGGGAACAAGACTTCGGCGACTGAAAGCTTCGTACAAAAAACAAAACTCATTGATGGTAAAGGGTTGGATGGGATGGGATGGGAAGGGAAGGGAAGGGAAGGTTAACTGACAGTGTAATTGACAAAATACAGAACTATTATGGAATGGCTATTAGGCAAAATACAGTGTCGACGAAATGCAGGCTGTTTGGGCTTTTTTTCTTTTTCATACTTCTTCAACCGATGAAAATCCCCAACATAGCTTGTGTCCCAAAGAAGAAGACAGTTGGTGTACATATAACAAAGGATTGCTAACTGGTGAAGTGTACACTCATAAGCATAGTCTGCCTCATGCAATAATGGAGGTGATAAAACCTATTTTCAGAGACTTAGCAGCACCTGAACTGTTGAAAAAGTGTATTCACGGAAAAACTCAAAACCCCAATGAAAGGGTAAATAGTGTTATATGGTCGAGAATCCCCAAGACTGTATTTGTTGGAATAGAAACACTTCACTTTGGTGTGTATGATGCTGTTGCGACTTTCAATTATGGCAACATTGTAAGGTGCAAGGTATTTAGAAATATGGGAATGAAGATAGGTTCTAACATGGTACGAGCGATGCTTGCTTTAGACAAGGAACGCCTTCGGGCTGCAGACAGGGCCGTAAAGAGTCTAGAAATACAAGCAAGAGTAAACAGGAGGAGGAACAAGAGGAAGCTGGAGGAGGAGTTTGCAGAGGATGAAGATAATCCATCCTATGGACCTGGAATGCACTAAAAAGTTAATCCAATCTTTGTCGCTCGATTCCCAAAACTTTTATTTTCTCATACTAATTACATGTTTTCTAAGGATCTTCGAAACATATTTGTTTCAAACTTCCAGTAAATGTTACACAGTACCTTCCGCATAATTTAACACAGCCTTTTCCAAAAAACTATATTTTTGAATATATAAATAAAAAATTGCAAAAAATGTTGTGAATTTTCATTACAATTGAAAAAAATCATGTTTAATAACTGAACTAAAATTTTGTAAAATCTGTGTTAAGTTGTAGCCCATATTCCAATAAATAATCTGTAAAAAGTTCAACTTCCTACCTCAAATACTTTGTGAGGAAAGATGTAATTTATAGGCGTTATTTTAACATTGCAAGTATAGGGCGTTCCGGAGCCCCTTAACGGCTTAAGCCATAGAAAGAAGAGTTTCAATTTTAAAGGATAGAAGGCTGTATCTTAAGACACTTCATATAAAATAAAGAATAACAATCTGATGCCTTAAGGGCAAGACAAGAACATTAACTTAAGAGATATTGATACTCGGCTGAAAGCTACACATCAACCAAATAACCAAAATCCAAACAGGGAAATTACTACAAAACACACACAGAACGGCGCTCGGAAGTTTCCAAGGGTCGGCCTGGGATTGTAACACTAACACCCGCTTAGATGAGAGAGAGGCAGCCCGACCAAAAATTTCTTAATCTGGAGGTAACCCAACAGACAGCCGACTGACCAATCAATTAAATAAGTTCCGCTCCACGCAACCGACAAAGCGACCACAAGATTTCAATACACGACACACAGAATATTGGCGCCCACAACGACCAGCAACACCTGAGCTGTCGAACTACATGCCGCGATGGACAGCAACAGTACGAGGAAAATACACTGCCTAACATTACATCAACGACCAGGGCAGGTAACCGGAACGTCAATAGCCACAAGGCAGAAGATAACGCTGGTGAATTTCCATAACAGTGAATAAATTAAGTTAAATTTCACAGGAAGACGGCTGGAATATTAGCCGACTTAAATACGCACACGTTGTTGCTCGTGGGAATGCCCAAAAAGCGACAACCAGGATCAAACGAAGAAATGCAAAGAGTTGAGGCTCGAAAGTCAGTTAAGTGAGGACTCAACTTTCGTGTCAAAGATCGGTGGGCGACGGACTTTGCAGCACTCGCAAGCACCACCTCACACTCCAACCGCGCGTGCACGCTGCCAGCAGCTCCAGCCTGACTCCGCACCACAGGGACTTGCTTGCTGCTCCACGGCAACTGACAGACTGGACTTCTGGTCCGTCCGCGAGTGCTGCTCCGTCGCGACTGCACTGCTGGTGCGTCACTCCCTCCCCTCCCCTCACTCACTAACTCAGTCGGTCGGTCGGTCGGTCGGTCGGTCGGTCGCTCGGTCGCTCAGTCATGGTACGACAGTGCGCTTATCGATACGCGCTGCTGCTGCCACTCACAGACAGGTAAGGCAGTAAGTTAGTGACGCCAGGAAATGGAACAAGAAAACGAGGCGGCACTACTGTAATAGATGACAAACAATTAATAGGACGAACACGAGCCATGCAGCGCTCAACCACATAGTTGATTTGCACGTCCCATAGTACTGCCCCTGTAGCGTTGGGGGCTAGACTACATCTGCCGTAACGCCTTGGCTGTCATAAGTGGCAACTAAAAGCAGTCTTACCCAGTCTTATCCAAGGACTCGGCTCTTACGCCACTTGTCAGTTTTAACTTATTTCACATCCTCTCCTTCAACCTTCTTGTCTGCCCCCACAGGATCCACAGCTCTTTCGTGGATATGTACTTGGCGAGTATGGAACTCGAGCTAGTATAGCTCCTTCCTTTCTGGACTGCATAGCTTCGCTTTCCACATCCCTCCACCTCCCTGATCCTTCGCTCCCTTCTCCCTCTTTTTGGGAGTATGTTTTGTGACTATGTCCAGAGACGGACACTTGTGACTGTAAGACTTGGTTCCTTTTCTTTTACCTCTATACTGGAAAGTCTCTGTCCGTACTTTGTCCTCCTTTTTCCTTGATTCTTCTCCTTACCTGTTTCTCTGCTGCGGCGTTTAAGAATTCGTCTATTCTTTCCTTTTCTTTGTTCATCCCTTTCTCTTCCTTTCCTCCCTGTGTGTGTCCGAAGATCAATCCATACATTCTCATGCGTAGCTGGTGATGGGGTAATGTATAACTCCCTGCTCTGGGTAGACAAGTAGGACACATACTTACCCCTGGTAAAGGCCAGGCACAGGGAGGAGTGGTTACTAGAGCTAATACCTTCCGGACGCGCCAATTGGTCCCTCCGCCCATTTCTCGGGAAGTGTGACCTGAGGTGTGGATAGTCACTGAAGGTGACCCTCCATCCTAGAGGGCCACCACTAGGATGGAGCGCGCCATCGGAGACGCTGGTAATCATACTTTCACAATGGTTTCCGCTACTCGTACAACTTCTGCCCAAAAGAGAAAGTTAGATCAGTCTGTTGCAGACAAGTGTTCCATCAGTGCCAAAGTTCGTAGTTGTTTCTCGGCCTGACGAAGGTCGAGACTTCTCCACAGTCAACCCTTTCATTGTTCAGAAAAGTATTGACGCAATTGCAGATCCTGTAAAGTCTTGTTCCCAGTTACGAAATGGCACCTTGTTGTTCTAAACAGACAATGCCTCCAGGCACATAAATTGCTTCCAACTACACTGCTACACAACTTCCCTGTCTGGGTGGAAACGCACTGTACTTTACACTTACTGTGCGGGGTGGTTTATATGAGATCACCCGACGGTTTATCTAATGAAGACATTCAAAATTACCTGTCTGATCAGTGCATAACGGCCGTACATCGAGTCATGAAAAGGGCTGACAAGGAACTGGCACTGACCTGCACTCTCTCCTTGATATTTGGCAGAGTTCAACCTCAATCGAACATTAAAGCAGCATATGAGATAAATGCAGTTGGCCCTTACATCCCCAACCCTACGTGTTGCTATCAGTGTCAGCGGTTTAATCATACCAGACAGTCCTGTTCCAATACGGCCAAATGCGTTACTTGTGGCAGGGATGCCCACGAGGATGATTGTCCACCTCCATCCCTTCCTCACATCAACTGTATGGGCGACCACGCTGCTTCCTCTAGAGATTGACCTATTTTTAAAGATAAACGAATTATTAAGGAAATCGGAGTGAAGGAAAGGGTGTCTGCCTTTCCTGCTCATTAGTTATTCTCCAGTAGGAAGTCCACTCTGCTCCGTGTGTCTCTTTGACCTACTAAGGAGGTAGCCATGGACACTTGCGATCTCACCTTCAGCGCCACGGTCGTCACATCGGCCAGGCCAAAGATTGCCCGTTCAATCTCCCCATTATCACCCACTCACTCCAAGGCTCAACCTTTATCGGCTCCTGCTAAATCATGGTCCCAAAATTCTGATGCCCAGACATCCAAAAAAGAGCCTACTCGAGAAGATTTTTTACGTACCCAGATCTCACAGGCATAGACTCCTCCCTCATATCAACGCCCTGCTTTCAAGAGGGCTCTTGGCCACCCTCGGCCCTCTTTCGTGTCGCCGAGACGCACTGCTGGTGGCCGAACAACCACCGGCGGCAGGAGCTGCCCCCGAACAACCTATGAATCAGGATCTTCTACCTTTGGCTGCATGCTGTTCCACGCCATTTGCCGCCAAACAGTCGTTGAGTTGACAGCGTCTCTGGTGAGATTTTTCCCTTCTCTGTCCACCCTATGTCAATTATCCATTGGAATATCCGCAGAATTCGCTCCAATTGGGGTGAATAGTCGATCCTCTTACGATCCTACTCCACAGTCGTCTTCTCTCCTCATGAAACAAAGTTACATCTCCATGATCGCTTTGTCTTCTCTCGTATCCAATCACTTCGATATGATCTCCCCTCTGTTGATGGCGCTCCAACACATGGGGGATTCTATCCATTATCACACAACCCCATTTGAAGAATTCCTTCCAAACTGTCCCTGTACATCTTTCCCTTTCTGGATATACCTCTCTCTGTACAATACACATGCCTTTGTCCACACCAATGGCAAGAGCCGATAACCTTCAGCTCCTTGGTCAGCTCGCACTCCACTACCTGCTGGTTGGGACTTCAACGCCCACCACCCGCTTTCGGGATCTCTGCGTCCTTGTCAAAGAGGCTCCATATTGATTGACGTCTTCCACCAAGCGCATCTTCTTTGCCTCAACACTGGGGAACCTACATTTTTGTCTGCCTCCACGTCAAAGTATTGTCATTTGGACCTTTCAGTCGGTTCGCCTAGCTCGATGCTTCGAATGGGTAGCTCTTGCTGATACAAATTCGAGTAACCATTTTCCATGTGTCCTTAGATTACAGCCACAACTGCCATCTATGAGTCCAAGACGCTAGCAGTTTTACCAAGCCGATTGGGAACTTTTCTCCTCTCTAGTAACATTTGAAGACCGTCAGTTTCATAGCATCGACGATCAGGTCACTCATGTTACGGAAGTCATTCTTACAGCCGCGGTGCCTTCAAAACCTCGTGCCTCCCCTTTGCCCCTGCGCCCCCCCTCCCCTCCCCCCCCCCCAGTTCCTTGGCGGAACGAGGCGTGCCATGACGCAATACGTGAGCGGATACGTGCTTTTCTCGTTTTCCGCCACCATCCTACTTTGGCCAACTGTATCCGCTACAAGCAGTTACGTGCACAATACTGTCTCATCATCCGCAGTATCAATAAGGCAAGCTGGGGCTTCTTTACCAGCTCCTTTAACGTCTTCACGCCTCCATCTGTAGTTCGCAGTCGAATTCGACGGTTATCCGGCACTTCTAGTTTCTCCTCGATCTCTAGGGCTAGCATCCACGTGGAAATGTTGCTGCATTTATCGTACCGTAGTCTGCGTTACCTCCTTCACCTTTGTAATCCAAATTGGACCGACAGCACCTTTCCCAGAAGATGGCGGTAAGTGATCATTTCTGTTCCGAAGCCTGGAAAGGACTAACATCTCCCCTCTAACTATCGCTCCATTTCTCTCACGAGTGGTATATGTAACGTTTTGGAACGTATGATAAATTGCCATTTAGGCTGGTGGCGGGAGTCCAGAAACCTTTTAACACCAGCCCAATGCGGTTTCCGAAATCATCGTTCTTCAGTTGACCATCATGTTGCTCTCTCCACTTAAATCATGAACAATTTTCTCAGGAAACGCCAAACGGTAGCAATATTCTTTGATCTGGAGAGGGCATATCATACCTGTTGGAGGACAGGCATCCTCCGCACTCTGTTCTCTTGGGACTTTCGTGGACGGCTACCCCTTTTCGTCCGTGAATTTATGAAAGAGCGCACATTTAAGGTGTGGGTGTACTCTGTCCCGTACTTTCTCCCAAGAATATGGGTTGCCCCAGGGCTCCATGCTAACTGTTGTGCTGTTTGCCATCCCCATAAATCCAATTATGGATTATTTCCTTCCCGATGTCTCGGGCTCCATCTTTGTCGACGATTTTTCAATCTAATATAGTTCTCAACGGACCAGCCTTCTTGAACGTCGTCTTCAAGGATGTCTCGATCGCCTCCGCTCATGGGGAATCGAAACCGGCTTCTCTTAGTAAGACCGTCTGTGTAAATTTTTTCGTTGTACGGAGTTTTATCCGCCCTCTCTACATCTAGGCCCTGTGGACCTTACGTTCGACGACGTCGCCGAATTCTGGTTTCACAGAAAACTGTGCTGGTCTTCCATTTTCATATCTTTCGGCTCTCTGTCTGCAATCCCTCAACACCCTCCGTGTTCTGAGTGGCACCTCCTGGGAGCGGACCGAATGGTCCTTCTCCGCCTCTATCGCTCCTTAGTGCGCTCGAGATTGGACTGTGGAAGCATAGTTTACTGCTCTTCATAGCCGTCTGTTCTTCGGCGTCTAGACTCTAGGGTCTGGAGCTTTTTACACCAGCCCCTTGGAGAGCCTTTACGCTGGGACTGCTGAACCACTACTGTCCAAGAGGACGTAATTTTAACTAGACTCCGGATAGAGCACTGTCTTTTTAGCCATAGTCATCTTTTAAGTGGCGATCCTCCCACGCTGTGTCCTTACTGCTCTCAACCGTGGGCGCTGAGACACCTTCTACTTCAGTGCCTCTATTTTAATTCGCTACGCGCCGGTTTACAGCTGTAGCCTGATATATTTTCCCTTTTAGAAGATGACACGCGTCCTTTATCAGTGTCAGTGAGATGACATGGGTCATTTGAAGCTCTTTTCAGGGAAAACAACCCCCTCTTCTATAGCATTTTTCTAAGATTTCCTTCCGTTTTTAGTTTCCCTGCTTCTTGAGTTTCGCTACCTATGCTGTTGGTTTCACTTTCGGTTTATTATCCTTTACTAAGCCACAGAATGGGCGCTTACGACCGTAGCAGTTTTGCGTTCTAAAACCATAATAAAAACCTTCTTGTCTTACTTAGGGTCCCCATGTAGGAGTTGATGTCAAGTTTCCCGAATTTCAGTGAAGTGTGGGCTATTTAGGGGATAACATCTTACGTTGTACATAGTCTATCCACCATGCACTATCATCCCCCTGCACCTGCTATTATAGTGAATTTATGGTCACACTTGAAACCCAGTACGGTAGCAGTGGGCTAGATTGTCATGTATTCTCAGGATTATACCCCATCCCTCCACGCCAGCGTCCCCCCCCCCCCCAATCCCCCGACAACGCGAAGATCGCACTTGTGGTGCCTGTGCTGTAACTTCATGTGTGCTGTGCTGAGGATTAGCTGCCTGGCCAGTCGGGCTCACGCGGACTCCGTACACTGGGTGCTATGCCAGGTAGCCTTCACCATAGTGGAGTAAAGCTGGTGGAGAAAAAGTCGACAGGCAGGGAGCATGATCCACAACGAGTCGGACAAAACTCACTCAATCTGGTGGCCATGCCAAAATGGTCATCTCAGCAGTTTTGAAACATCTCTATGCAGAGAACTAAAATCTCATAGCATACCCGCTTTTGGTCACGCCATAGGATGAGTTGAGCAAGGACACAGCTTGCCCACCTCTTGGCATGTTGAAGACTGAGTGAATCTTTTGCAACAATGACAGTGTTTTTGAAAGTATTGGGTATGTTCTCAGAAGTTGTTGCAGTAAAGAGAGGTGGAACTGTTGTGAAAGTTAACTTACAAGCACTTAGTCAATTACTATATTTTCTTTCAACAGGATTCAAGGTCTCACCTTCCAGCGAGTTAGAACATGTTCTGTTGAACTAATGAGGCTGCTTGTGCAGGAGGGATAACATACGAGTGCAAGTCTTGCGCGAAGAGCAATCTACATTTATAAAATGCCCAGAACACAAAGTTCATAATTTGCAAACTTTTTTCAGTTTGTAAAAGAGAAATGAGCCTAGGATTATTGAAAACTTGAGCGCATGTCATATCGAGATGTTAAAATATTTCAACGACTTTGTCCTATCAAGAGGACGTCGAACTTAGCAAAAATTGCAATGAACCCCACATCTAACGCTAAGCCAAGGTATCCACGCCCTAGCCGCATTTCAGTCCCCATTTTTCAGTCCAGGAATGGATACTGGCTTTACGATTTCCGCCCCCTCCCCAAACCCCCAGATTTGGTTGAACCGCCCTATTGGTGTAGCTGCACTGCTTCGTCCTCTGACATCGCCAGGGAAGACGGCACCTGCCAATGTGCCTTCCTCTGAGGACGAAACGGACCAGCGGTCTACCACCAACCAACCACTGACTACAGTTCGTAGAAGGAAGCGGTCGTCTGCCACTCCAGTTCGTCTGGTAGCGCCACCTGCAAGGTCGATTGAATTGTAATAACTGTCACAACCACTTAGCCAAATTCTGCCAGCGGCTACTTGGGAAGATAGTTTTCAAAGATCAAACCCTTCACTCAAAACCTCGCATTACCACACAGATGGAGTCTCAAGGAATCTGTACGCTCATACGCTCTATGCTGTGGCTGTTAGTATCCACTTGCCAGTTATGGTAACAGTGTGTAATACCTATCGATGTGCAGACGTGTCTGTACCATATCACGATCTTGTGGATGTAGTGGAAAAGCTCCCTCCTCCTGCCTTCTACTGGGTGATTTAAATGCCCACAATCCTTGTGAGCTATTAAAACCACATCTAACAGGGACCAAGTAACACTGAAATTAATTTCAGAGCTGGAAGTCTGCCTACTTAACACTACATCCATGAAAGCTACTCGGCCAGCTTTTATCCAGAGCATCTCGATCTTGATCCAGTGGTATGTCCAGGGCGCTCACTTTTGACATAGCAAATTCTTAAACCACCACCAAAAGGAATATGCACCACATGGTAGCTTTGGAAAGCCAACAGAAACTTTCACCTCCAAAGCTTCTCCTGAAGCCAATCAAGAGGAAGACCTCGAAGGCATTGGACAAGATATAGTACTAACCGTATTTTAAAAATCTGCAGAAATAATGATACCCCAGTTTTCAGGTCACCTGTGCAAGAACCCTGTGCCACGATAGTATGAAGAAATAGCATAAAGTATATTAACCCATTTCTGCCTTAATTATTTTTTCTTATGATTTCTGCAAATTAGATTTTTATGTGTTTATTGTCATCAAAGAAAAGCAATACAACAATCAAAACAAAAAAAATAACTGAAACAAAAAAAGGGCGTAACATATATGTCACGCTAGGCAGAACATACATTTTGGGCAGAATATATGACAGCAAGTAAAATAATACACTGTATGTGATTTACATAAAGTTCAGGTGACAGTACTCACTTTCTGTGATATGGCACAAAACATTCTATGCACAAACCAACATCACATTTGCAGCACATTGTTCTTGGGGTTCCTTTGCAGTTTTCCGCCGCACAGTGTCTTCTTTTTTTCTGTGGCACCATGGCTACGAGATGATTTTTTTCATCATATCTAATATCATGCAGCACTCTGCCTTGGTTTGAAATACCTGCAGGGCGTCCAGGACCTATTGGTACTGCAGCATTGGAAGTCAGGTAACATATCACAATGTAGCGCTGGAAGTGCATCTGAGGCATATTTATACCAGTCTATCTATGAAAAAGCCACCCACTGTGTATAGAGATATCTAGAAGCCATGTAAAAATTGGCCACCACCATTTCTTTCCTCTGACACTCACTCTATATAACGCTACATTTTCATCCATTCGGTCAGTTACTCCCATATTTTTGTTGTATTCTCCAATTACATTAGGTCGAGGTACAAGTATTCTTTCCTTCTCGTCTAGAGTATCGGGCAACGGTGCTGACTGTACTGATACCATGGCTTGTGGAAGCAATTGTTACTGTAGAATTATCTAGCCATCTGGCAACGATTATTCTACTTTCATTGCTGCTCGTGTAATCAAAATCTCCTCTCTTATTATTTTTGGACATACTGTTAGAAGGTATGAGATGACACTCTTTAGGCAGACGATTTTCACGAATAGTCCTAGTTGCACCAAACCCTCGTTGCTTTAGGTAAATCAACAATGTCTGTGATGTAAACAGGTTGTCAAAATATAACCTGTAGGGAAGATGTTTCCTCTTTTCAGGAAGAGAATCGATCATTTGAATCAAAGGAGCAGCATATTTTCCAAATGCTTTCTCATATTTTTCATTCATCTGAGGATCAGCTCCTTGGTATGTTTGAAAGTCCACTAGGTAAATCATGGTTGTGTTTAGACACCATGCTTTGTACCCAGATCTAATGGGCTTACCTTTCAGAAACTGTTTACATTCATGTCTGCCAAAATACTTTATCATGCTCTCATCGTAAGACAAATCTTGCTCAGGCTGAAAGTGGAGAGCAAACTTTTTTCTTATCATATTTATTAAATGACGAAGTTCCCACATTCTATCATTAGCATCTGTTTTTGTGTTGTCACACGAGTGAATGAATCTCATAATTGTTTCAAACCTGTCCCTTCTCATTGTGCTGTAGACCATTTCATTTCTCATATCCAAACCAGAATCCCAGTAATATCTTCTGCTAGGTAAAGGATTATAGCCAGAAAGAATTAGAATTCCTAGAAAACCCTCTATCCTTCCGTATGTTATTTTTGGATCTGAACAGTTCTTGAACAAAGCATACTTCGTCGATTCAGTGAGAAGAAATTCAATTACTTCGTCGTTCCAAAATAATTCGAAGCACTGAACTGGATACAAATTTCTGTATTTACTATAGTCACTCTCAGGAAAAACAGAACTAACACTACGCAGATCGTTTTTTCCAATTTCTGACTAGACTTTTTAAGATCTGTGACTTTTCCTGTTCATCTGGTTTATCATTAGGAGAGAAATTAATCTCAGGTTCACTACCTAACCTGTTTTTACTTGCTAAAACCACTTCTGCACCAGCCTGGAGTTGCCTTGGTCCAAGATTATCAACGTTTCCTCCCCCAACTTCTTTTCCAGAATCTTCATCCGAATCCACATTAGCTTCAGGAGGTTCAATAAATACATATGTTGCATCTCCTTCCTCCCCTTCAAGAATAGCCACGATCTCTTGGCGAGATAGACCTTTAAAGAGAACGAATCGTTATTTTCACCGTTTCGCCTAGTGTAACATATATGCAACACAAAATTAAAATTGTATTTGGAGCCAAAAAATAAGAATTTCATTCTGTAGATAACCACTAACATAAATTTCAGTAATTTTAACATTATAATCAACCATAATTTAAACAAATTGTGTTATAATTTGCGATAAAAAATGATACTTCTTTTTCCAAGACATAATCTCACTCAGAAAAGTCTTCCATACTTGAAGCACTAGTCACTGACCACTTAATGTTTGCAACTGACTGAAACCTACCTAAACATGAACAACAAAGCTTCCTTATCTGAAAGCCATACAATAATAGCCACTCCAAACGCAGGCATTGTTGCCAACGAGAGAAAACAGTGACACGCTGTTCCGTGACATATATGTTACGCTAGGCAGAAATGGGTTAAGTGGCATACGATTTTATTCAAAATGATGGAAGCGTTATTAAAATGCTTTAGTTGGATAGTTGTACTACTAGATAAAACTTAAATTTCATGTAATTTCAATTATTCGATGATGTCGTGAGCTCACAAAATTCCAGAAAACTGATAGTTGATGCACTGGTTCCCGAAGTTCTTGTCGGTCAGCTGCATCTCAGTTAGTATTAGGTTCCCTGAAAAATTGATCGTGGATTTACTTTGACACACAGAATGTTCAGACGACGTAAGAGTGCAATTACAGTACTCAATTGACTCATGGAAGTCCCTGACGGACATGCGGATTTTCACAAAGATAACAACGGGTTAATGATTGCCCCGATGAACTGGCCGTGACAACAGATTCGTTCGCAAACTTCCAGTAATCAATGCGCCGAAAATCTTCGGACAATGCTCAACATTCACAAATTCAGATCATTTTTTGCATAAATAAAAATGTTATTTACCTTGAAATTCAGACTTCCTGTTGAAAGTAGTATACTCGAGGTAATTGAAATACTTATCAGACACCAATTTTGTCGGATAAATTTCTTAAAGTTAATGCAAGCCAAATGGCGGCCAAAAATCGTACATGTATCAGACAAAATTGCTGTAGCTCAGTCTTTCGTTCGCCGAAAACATTTCACCATAAATTTGAGAAAGTCCTTCAAATAGTGTAAAATGTCATTGACTTCGCATTTAAACATGTGGAAATTTTGAATAACTTGTAGTAAAGTATTTAGACAAATGCAATGTTATTACTATATGGCTCCTCGTGTGAGTGAAAATTTGGTTAAGCAATTTTTTGCGACCATAAGGGATTGCTGTGCTAATGTGTTTTGTGTTTGTTTCGATTACTGAAGGGAATTTTAGTGGGCTCCTTAAGATAATGGGTAGTTAGTAACAGCGGCTAACGTTTGTGACTAAGGTGGGAACTACAAACTGTTTTGCATGTTCAGCGATTAGTACGGTCGTGGCACAATAATGGCTTCCCATCAGGCTTGTGCTCTAAGGAAAACCATGGAAAGTCCAGAGGAAGTCTTCCATGTTTTCCATTGAGAGATTTTATAAAGGAATTGTTCTGAACGTATAAATTTGTATAACGATCAGGAATGTTCCTATAATCGTACCAATGCAGTGTAATCCATTACAATATGTGTATTACAACATCATTACGTTAACATACATAAAGTAAATATGCCAGAATTCGAATAGAGAACAGCTGCCAACATAAGCTTATTGGATATCCTCGTAGGGATGAAGCAACTTAAATCACTTAATAAAAGCAACTCTTCCGGTCCAAAGTATTCCAGTTAGGTTCCTTTCAGAGCATGCTGAAGTAATAGCTCCATACTTAACCGTATACAACCGCTCTCTCGACGAATGATCCGTACCCAGAGACTGGAAAGTTTTACAGGTCACACCAATATTCAAAAAAGGCACTAGGAGCAATCCACTAAATTGCAGACCCATATCATTAACGTCGATAGGCAACAGGATTTTGGAACATATATCGTGTTCGAACGTTATGAACTACTTCGACGAGAACGGTCTATTGACACACAGTCAACACGGATTTAGAAAGCATCGTTCTACTGTTGACTGCTATTGACAAGGGATTTGACATTGCTTCCGTATTTGTAAATTTCCAGAAAGCTTTTGACGCCGTACCTCACAAGCGGCTTGTAATCAAATTGCGTGCTTGTGGAATATCGGACTGGATTCGTGATTTCCTGTCGGAGAGATCACAGCTCGTAGTAAAACAGAAGGGATTTCTGCCACTCCACAAGGAAGTGTTACAGGCCCTGTGTTGTCCCTTATCTATAGAAACGATTTAGGAGACAACCTGAGGAGCCGTTTTAGATTGTTTGCAGATGACGCTGTCGTTTATAGTCCGGTAAAGTCATCAGTATAACAAAAGAAGTTGCAAAGCGATTTAGATGTCGGAGTGGTGCGTAAATTGGCAAGTAACCCTAAGTAAAGACAAGTGTGCGGCCATCCACATGAGTGCTAAAATGGAATCCTGTTACACGATAAATCAGTCAAATCTGCAGACGGTAAATTCATGTAAGTACATAGGAATTACTATTACGAACAACGTAAACTGGAAAAAACACACAGAAAATGTTGAGGGGTGGGGTGGGGGTGGGGGGGGGGAGGGAACCAAAGACTTCGTTTTATTGACAGACCTCTTGGATAACGTAACATCTTACAGAGAGACTGCCTATTCTAAGCTTTGTCCCCATGTGGAGTACTGCTGCGCGGTGTGGCATCCTTACCAGGTAGGATTGACGGAGTACTTCGAGAAAGTTCAAAGACCAGCAACATGTATTATAGTAGCAAGAAATAGGAGAGAGAGAGAGAGAGAGAGAGAGAGAGAGAGAGAGAGTCAGTGACATGATACAGGATTTGGGGTGGAAATCAATAAAACAAAGGCGTTTTTCGGTGCTGCGGAATCTTCTTACAAAATTTCAGTCACCAACTTCCTCCTCCTAATGCGAAAATATTTTGTTGACACCGACCTACGTAGGGAAGAATGATCATCGTAATTAAATAAGGGAAATCATAACTTACACGGAAAGATATAGGTATTCGTTTCTGCTGCACACTGTTAGAGATTGGAATAATACACTCCTGGAAATTGAAATAAGAACACCGTGAATTCATTGTCCCAGGAAGGGGAAACTTTATTGACACATTCCTGGGGTCAGATACATCACATGATCACACTGACAGAACCACAGGCACATAGACACAGGCAACAGAGCATGCACAATGTCGGCACTAGTACAGTGTATATCCACCTTTCGCAGCAATGCAGGCTGCTATTCTCCCATGGAGACGATCGTAGAGATGCTGGATGTAGTCCTGTGGAACGGCTTGCCATGCCATTTCCACCTGGCGCCTCAGTTGGACCAGCGTTCGTGCTGGACGTGCAGACCGCGTGAGACGACGCTTCATCCAGTCCCAAACATGCTCAATGGGGGACAGATCCGGAGATCTTGCTGGCCAGGGTAGTTGACTTACACCTTCTAGAGCACGTTGGGTGGCACGGGATACATGCGGACGTGCATTGTCCTGTTGGAACAGCAAGTTCCCTTGCCGGTCTAGGAATGGTAGAACGATGGGTTCGATGACGGTTTGGATGTACCGTGCACTATTCAGTGTCCCCTCGACGATCACCAGTGGTATACGGCCAGTGTAGGAGATCGCTCCCCACACCATGATGCCGGGTGTTGGCCCTGTGTGCCTCGGTCGTATGCAGTCCTGATTGTGGCGCTCACCTGCACGGCGCCAAACACGCATACGACCATCATTGGCACCAAGGCAGAAGCGACTCTCATCGCTGAAGACGACACGTCTCCATTCGTCCCTCCATTCACGCCTGTCGTGACACCACTGGAGGCGGGCTGCACGATGTTGGGGCGTGAGCGGAAGACGGCCTAACGGTGTGCGGGACCGTAGCCCAGCTTCATGGAGACGGTTGCGAATGGTCCTCGCCGATACCCCAGGAGTAACAGTGTCCCTAATTTGCTGCGAAGTGGCGGTGCGGTCCCCTACGGCACTGCGTAGGATCCTACGGTCTTGGCGTGCATCCGTGCGTCGCTGCGGTCCGGTCCCAGGTCGACGGTCACGTGCACCTTCCGCCGACCACTGGCGACAACATCGATGTACTGTGGAGACCTCACGCCCCACGTGTTGAGCAATTCGGCGGTACGTCCACCCGGCCTCCCGCATGCCCACTATACGCCCTCGCTCAAAGTCCGTCAACTGCACATACGGTTCACGTCCACGCTGTCGCGGCATGCTACCAGTGTTAAAGACTGCGATGGAGCTCCGTATGCCACGGCAAACTGGCTGACACTGACGGCGGCGGTGCACAAATGCTGTGCAGCTAGCGCCATTCGACGGCCAACACCGCGGTTCCTGGTGTGTCCGCTGTGCCGTGCGTGTGATCATTGCTTGTACAGCCCTCTCGCAGTGTCCGGAGCAAGTATGGTGGGTCTGACACACCGGTGTCAATGTGTTCTTTTTTCCATTTCCAGGAGTGTAGATAATTACTGTGAAGGTGGTTCGATGAATCCCGTGTCGGGCACTTAAGTGTGATTTGCAGAGAACCCATGTAGACGTAGATACGGAAATCATTTTGTTGCTTGATTACACAAATATTGGACTGAATTTGTAAATGGTTTACACAAATGTTTGGTGGAACTGGAGAGGTAACACTGATTCATGCAAACGAATCGTCTTCAGGCAAAATGAGGCGTTTTTCATGGGATATCTCATGATCTGGAAGGTGAAGTTCTAGGTAGGATGATGAGGGGGGGGGGGGGGGTGTTCTTGAGTGGGATCAGTTGTGGGTGATGGGATGAACAGGAACGGAACTTATACTCATATGGAATCGCAGCAATGATTCGTGAACATGAGAGTAAACATTTATGAATACTATTTACTGGCAATTTACCTGCAAAAGAATGGGGTAGCAAAACTGTCCAAATCGTTTTTGGCCTGAACGATAGGATTCGAAAGGAGTGGTTATAAATATAATTCTGAATTCAACTTCGGTAACTACTGAAAACAACACTAACCGCACGAGGTGCTGGGGTGGAGAACTGTGTGTAAAACTTAGATTCAACTGAAATTGCACGAAAGCTGCTCATACTTAATCCTCCATACCCCCCCCCCCACCCCCCATACTTTAACTTAACATGTGCACAATGGGGATAGGAACTCTAAGAGAATTAGTAAAATGATCATCTAGATGAGTAGTAAAAACCTTTGAACACACACCCTAATTTAATAGAGTTGTTAATTAATCTCTATGTTGAATATTTGTAAAAAAAAGGGCAGGAACTGAAATTTATCATCTGACCACTAAATGACAAACAAATTAAGTCTCACAAAGAGATTCATTTTGTCTGATAAACACACAAACACTGAACAATGCTTTAAAAGAACAAGGGGACAAGGTAATGGTTTTGACAATAAGTAGTTAAAAGGCATTTTTTGGAGGAGGAAGAGGAGGAAATATCCTGTGCGATAATGGATACGGTAATCTATTATGAATGGTTCAATCAACAGAGGAAGTGATAACCCTTGACGGTGCAACAGAATGCCTATCGGAAAGGAGAACTCTGTGAAAAATCCATAAGCAAAATCGTGAGTACTGTAGCGCCGAAACGAGAGCATATTCTTCTGAGGGAGGGCATCGGAGAAGAATTACAGGTGCCTATTACCACCAAGATCTCAGGCAGCGCGTGTACGCCAGACAGCTGACAGATGGTGCAGCCGTTCTCCTCTGTAGTCCTGGTCCCTCTGATGGTTGACGACTGCGGATAAAACTGGATGAGATAAATTCCAGAAAGAATCTAAACTTCTGTGTGGATCACCGAGACAGTATGCTCAAGAGTGTCTTCAGGAGGCGGCACTATCAATACACTGTTTCTCCCTGGCGGTCAGAGGTGGTCCCTATCTCTCCCACAGTGCACTGACCCAAACACTAGTGGTTCGCGACCCCACCACGCTCGAATGTTTCCAGTCGCAGCAGGCCGACGGAAAATGCGCCAGTCATCTATGTTCAGTGCAATCCACAAAATCCCACCAAGCTGCATACCAACATTTATTTGTGCGCCTCCAGTTTTCAGTCGGGCTCTCTGACTTCCTATTGCGTCTAGTTGCAGCGTTGCACAGGACACATCAAAGGAGCCACGAAAACCGCAAAAACGAACAAAATGTCGCACGGACGCTAGGCGCTGCTGTGTTAGGTGTCCCGTGGCTTCAGACGTCAGATTCCGACAACAACTGGAAACAATACTACCTTATGATGTCGGCCAAGCGAAACCCAGACGACAAACATCAATTAAGCGTTTAATGTCGGCTCCAGAGAGTTGCTCTCGCTGACACTTCATGCCTAGTACGATGGCCAAGAGCGGTAGCAGGTTGGCAGCCCTGAGGACCTGGCACAGGCTATTGTCCACTCCCCCCAGGTATTCATAGGAAAAACAGGCGTGGTTCGACTCACATTATTCAGCCACACTCAACGCAGGTGGCCCTCGTCCAGTCGCAGCTCGCCCACACAAAGAGAACAGAAGAGCAAGCAATGTCCCATCGCCAATTGAAATGTCACGAATAAAAGTCAAAGCCCTCAATACCAGTTTCATTTACAGCAATGACTTTTCTCGGCCTGTCCCCACTCAGGCACATGATACCAAATTAAAAAAAAAAAAAAAGAGAAAAATGAGAGGTCACGACTTGGTGACCTGACAGACATACCACTAAAACACGAGAACTGACGCTTGTAAGCGTCAAAACAAGCCACGAGCCAGTGCGGCTCACGCTTATAATCACTGTCGGATCACTCAGTCTAGTTGCAGCGTCTAAGCTAGTATCAAAGGTGGCTAATGAACCGGACTCCTGGACCATCCAATGCGAAAAAGGAGCAGGAAAAGTGTTAAATTAACAGAGGAACAGTTACTTAGTGTACTAGGCGATAGTGATTTTCTGTGTAGTGAGGACGAGGCATACCACGGAGATTGTCATTTAGAGGCTGCAGAAGAACTGCAGAGTGATGATAGCGTGGAAGCACAGCTTTCGAATCTGTTTCGTGACAGTTCCGAATCTGTTTCGTGACAGTTCCGAATCTGTTTCGTGACAGTTCCGAATCTGTTTCGTGACAGTTCCGAATCTGACGATACGGATCACGACGACTGCGTGGAAATCGACGACGAAAAAGAGCCCGACCTGTCACATGGAGATAATCCAGGTGATTCCTGGAATAAATAATCACATAATATGCAATATCACCCATTTACGAATGAAGAAGTTTTGCAAATTCATCCTGCTGGCAATTCTATGGATTTCTTCAAATTATTGGTAACAGACAAATTGTTGCAACTTGTAGTTGACGAAATGAACCATAACGCAGTCAGCATATTACTGAGCGGAAATACAAAAGAGGGATCTAGAATCCGTAATGGAAACCTCTAAGAATAGGCGAATTACTAGTTTTCCTGGATGTTTCGTTACATATGGGTAACGTTAAATTTCCGAGATTACAAGACTACTGGAAAAAAGAACCGCTGTTTGAGAATAGAGGAATAGCGATGAGTATAAGCAGAGACCGGTATTTTATCATATTACGCTCTCTGTATTTTGTAAAAAATCTGCTTCCAGGAAGCCTGAAACCAGACGATCGTTTATATAACATACGACTTATATTGGATTATTTTAACACGAGAATGTCTCAAGTGTATTACCCGGGAAGAGATTTATCAATAGATGAATCAATGATTCTTTGGAGGAGATTGTCATTTAGACAATACACAAAATGCAAAGGTAATAAATATGGCATTAAGATGTACATGCTCAACAATACAGACGGTTTCATAAATAAGTGCGCTGTGTACGGGGGAAGTAGTGGAGATATGGGGGGAAAAGCTCACGCTGAAAAGGTCTTTTGCATTTGATGGCAGAAAAGCTGCATGTTGGTCATCACATTTACTTGGACAATTATTATAACACTTTTCATTTAGCTACAACTCTGTTGAACCTAAAAACACTTTGCACAAGTACTCTGAAATTAATTAGGAAATGTACCCCCGCAAACGTTGTATCGGAAAAACTTGGGAGAGAAGAGACAATTGCGCGGTATTCTAATGGAGTTATGATTGGAAAATTGAAGGATCGACGAGAGGTTTCCTACATTTCCACAGAACATCTAAATGTTACGGAGCAAGTGACGAATGCGCGCCAGCAAGTACTCACGAAACCTTTGCCTATTATTAGGTACAATGCGTGTATGTCTGGGACTGATAAACAAGACAGATGTTATCGTATTAATTATGTGAACGACAGACTATCCGCTGGCCTAAAAACTATTCTTTAATATCACTGACATGCTAGTTTTCAGTTCTCTATACCTGTACAACAAATACTCAGGAAATAAAATGACGTTGTACGAATACAGAATGAACATTATAAAGGGCTTCCTTCCACCAATGGACGTTCCACGAAATGTGGGCAAGAAACATCACAAACAAACACACGTTGTGCAAAAGCGGGAAGCTACTGCAGGGAAAAAGCAAGTTATGAGGAAGGGGTGTAAGAAGTGCGCGAAACAAGGCAAGGGCGCTGATACACCATGCGGGTGTACAACCTGCCCAGACAAACTTGGATACTGCTTGAACTGCTTTACAATTTCCCATAAGCAGCAAAAACGCGATAATATCGGGGAAATTCCGATTATCAAAGACCACTTCTTTTATTTGTTTTGACATTGGACGGTTTCTTTTTATGACGTGAAATGTTAGAACTTTTTTTTTCACGAGTACTCAGAAAATGAGGTTTTCTTTTGTGTTAAGTCAACTTATTTCTTACTGCGTTGTAAAACATTCGCTTCTGTTTTTCCGAAAGAATTTGTTGTGCTAAATTTGTTTTAATAGTCACCGCAAGTGATGAGGGACACGGGAGAAGCCTCTACGTACTGTGTGTTTCGCTTACTAGTTTCTACACATCCGGGCTTCCCCTGGGCGTCTATGATAAATGTAGACGGCTAATTTTCTCACACCAGGAACAAACATGCTACTGAATTGACGAACTCTATAAGAGTCAATCTTAAAAAAGCGCATTTGAAGTAAATATAATTTCAAATGAATCCAGTTTCCTTTTTTTCCTTCTTAAGAATTTGCGTTTTGGAATCCAAATTTTTCCTGAATGCAGTGGATTTGTTGCTTGTTTGAATTGTATTTTTTGTTACATTATCAACAAACCACGAACATTTGAATGAAGCCTGTGGCTCCTATAGGTGTCAGACAGCAAGCAGACTTTAAAACATGGCCACAATACAGTCGAAGGTTATTTGAAGTAATGCATGTAAGGTGTCATCGTTAAGTCGGTATAGAACAGGATCCTACAGATGTTACAAGGTCTCGACGTCAGCCTGTATCTCACGTGTGCTTAGGAGCGTCGGCTCCGAGCGGCGCCTGCCCTTTCACAGTGTTACCGGCCCGCACTCCCACGTTGCTGGGCCGCACTGGAGAGTTGCGCGCCTGCACACCGATGCCGCAGCGAAAGTGTTAAACAAGCCGGTAAGTATGTGGTCTACATTTAAGGAGGAATAACACACATTTCATAACTTGACACCATAGTCACTAAACACTTCACTTGAAGTTCGTTGTCGGTATATTTTGTCACTGTTTCATACTCTGTGATCAAAAGTATCCGGACATCTGGCGGAAAAGGACAAGTTCCTGGCGCCCTCCAACGGTAATCCTGCAATTCAGTATGGTGTTGGTCCACCCTTAGCCCTGACGACAGGTTCCACTCTCGCAGGCATACGTTCATTCAGGTGCTGCAAGATTTCTTGGGGAGTGGCAGCCCGTTCTTCACGAAGTACTGCACTGAGGAGCGGTGCGGCTGGCACGAAGTCGGCGTTCCAAAACATCCCGAAGGTGTTCTATAGGATTCAGCTCAAGACTCTGTGCACGCCAGTCCATCACAGAGATGTTATTTACGTGTAACCACTCCGCCGCAGGCCGTGCATTATGAACAGGTGCTCGATCGTCTTGAAAGATGCAATCGCTATCCCCGAATTCTTCAGTAGTGGGAAGCGAGAAGGTGGTTAAAACATCAACATCAATGTCGGCCTGTGGTGTGATAGGGCCACGCAAAACAACAAGGGCGCAAGCCTCCTCCGTGAAAAACACGATCACACCGTAGCACCACCGCCTCCGAATTTTGCTGTTGGCACCACACACACTGGCAGATGACGTTCACCGGGCATTCGCCACACCCACACCCACACCCTGCCATCGGATCGCCACATTCTGTACCGTGATTCGTCACTACACACAACGTTTTTCCACTGTTCAATCGTCCAATGCTTACGCCCCTTACACCAAGCGAAGCGTCGTTTAGCATTTACCAGCGTGATGTGTGGCTTATGAGCAGCCGCTCGACCATGAAATCCAAGTTTTATCACCTCCCACCTAACTGCCCTAGGAATTCCAAACTGCATCAGGATCCACTGCAAGTATTTTGTGATGATCTGTGTAGATGTTCGCCTATTACGACGCTCTTCAACTGTCCGCGGTCTCTATCAGTCGACAGACGAGGTCGGCCTGTACGCTTTTGTGCTGTACGTGTCCGTTCACGTTTCCACTTCACTATCACACAGGAAACAGTGGACCTAGGGATGTTTAGGAGTGTGGAAATTTCGCGTACAGATGTATGACGCAAGTGACACCTAATCACCTGACCACGTTCCAAGTCCGCGAGTTCAGCGGAGCGCCCCATTCTGCTCTCTCACGATGTTGTTGATAACTGATGTCACTGATATGGAGTTCCTGGCAGTAGGTGGCAGCAAAATGTACCTAATATGAAAAACGTATGTTTCTGAAGGTGTCTCGATACTTTTGATCACAGAGTGTAATTCATAGGACAGCACAGCTACCTCACTTCAGGGACCAGTTAATTCACCAATAATAATCACGCGATGACCAATACTCAGAAGCATGGTATACAACTCCAAGAAAGAACACACTTTGAGTGCAGAACACGGAATGATGATACCAAAACCCTTTAGCAGCGTCCTATACCAGTAGCCACAGATTACAGCTTCCAATAGACATATGAATTAAAGTCTTTCACCTAAAAACAACATAACACTCGAGATGGGATGTGGCAAATGCTGTCATCAATTGTATGGTTAAATTGTCAGATAATGTATGATGATTTGCATAGATTGGACTCAACTGAGAATCAATAATTCATTTCAAGTCAAAGACGATTGTTGTATGTAAGAAAACCATTATCAAACTCATTAACATTTTACATTAGACAGTAATGATAACATTGTATATTCGTTATTAGTATGAAACATTTCTATATACCTTACTAGATATTGGAAAGTCATTACCATTTCAACAAATTAGCACACAGACGCAAATAGACTGGTTACAAATTGTCTGTAAGAAAAGATTCCAAAAATACCTTTAGAATGGACATAACATTTATTAAGTCTGCAGATAATCAATGCTGTGAAAACCCCAGAAAAATATTCTTATGTGTAACATTCACATTATTCTTTCATCTCCGAGATCCATAAGTCGAAATTTGAGATAAAAACACACATTTGCATATTTTTTGTAGGATAAAATAATTTTATTTCTTGGAGTCATCTTCTTCCATTACTCCTGCCAACCTCCTTGGACGTCAGAACTGTTCAAAATATAGGCATTCAGCGCAGGCTAACATATGATTATCTGGTCATTAAAAGTTATACTTACTGATATCCCGGTGACGGTACATCTTGGTCACCCTATATGCTACCTACAAGATATGACTCTAGATGCAGTATTTGTAGCACTTCAGAGGGACCGATGTACAACTATTGACACTTTTTCTTGTGTACATGTAATGATGATGGGCATGTACTCAATAGCATCCTGTGTCGAGTTTGGAAATTCTGTACACTCTTTCGATCCTTGTCACAATTACTCTTCTCCTTCTTGACTTTCCACTTGTACTGTACACTCTTTCGATCCTTGTCACAATTACTCTTCTCCTTCTTGACTTTCCACTTGTACTGTGCTGTTCACACGTTATCCTCTCATTGTCTCTTGATTGGGGAATTTTGATAGCTTTTCCACCCACACATTCATTCCTTTCTTCTTCCTTGAACATAAGTTCCGGTGATGTGAAGTCAGTTGAAGTGTGGAGTAAGCTATCAATTATTTGCCTAAACAGTTAATTAAGAGTTTGCGCCCTCCCCCCCCCCCCCCCCCGGGGGAATGGTCCAACTCACGAAAAAAATCGTGCAATCGGATTCACTTCTGGGTGACAATGTGATGTTAGTATCTGTCTAATACTTTCTTAAAAGTATTCCTCCAACTAGCATGTTAAGTCGGGAGCATTATCAGATAATATAGTTTGTGACTTGCCCACATGTAGAACGTGATCTTTTATCATTTTGTTGATAACAGATTTGCTTCTAGCATATTTGACTGGATATAAATTAACATCTTTCGTGAATATATATAAAAAAAGAAACTTCTACATGTTTACATCCATCTTTTGCTTTAGGCAAATGGTCACAAATGTAATCAGATATGAGGATTAAATATTTATGAAGCAAAAATTAGTGTAAAAACCTTTAGCTACCCCTGTGTTGGGTTTTCACACATTCCTACATAGGTTGGGAAAGTAGCAGAAAAATCTTAATTTATTTGCACATTTAATTACTCCTGGGTGACTCCAAGTGTAATGTGCATACAAAATAAATTGTCTCATATACTTCAGAAATAGACATACACCAGTTAGTAGTATTGTCATTCCATCAATAGAATAAAACATCTTTAACAATATTTAAGTACCATTTTACACTTTCTTGATTCTTTTGGGCTAGCTGTTGATGGATAGCAAACCAACTTGGATCATGTTGTTGCAATCTTGATATATTCTTTCAGAGTTCTTGGTAATACGTTCAGCACATTTGATCCCTTATTAGTATTGCGAGGAATTCATCCTTCTGCTCATCCATAATCACCTCTTGTCCTAATCCTTCTGGCAGATGTAACAAAGCAACTGTAATTGGAATGCCTTTTCCTTTAATATAAACAATTCTAAACTTGCGCTCCTGCAATGCTAGAGTCTATCGTGCTGCTCGAGCTCGTTACAGCTTACACATCTGAAGAAAACCGAGGGCCTGATAGTCGCAGTATACTATCGTCTACGTTCCATAAACGCAATAAAGAAACTTGTGAAATGCCCAAAATACTGCAAGAGCTTACAACTCGGTAGTAGTGTAAGAGTTTTCACAGTTAGAAAGCATGCAACTCGCAAAAAGAATAGGACAGAATTAGAATTTACCATCTATAACTTTTGTCTGATATAAACATGTGCCTCATTCCATATTTGAAGAGTCAATCTTTAGGCCAAAGTCTTGCTCCATGTTGAAATGATAATATCCTTGACCGAGCGAGGTGGATCAGTGGTTAGCACACTGAACATGCATACGGAGGACGATGGTTCAAACCGTCTCCGGCCATCCTGATTAGGTTTCCCATGCTTTCCCTAAATTGTTTCAGGCAAATGCCTGGACGGTTCCTTTGAGAGGGCACGGCCGATTTCCTTCCCCATCCCTCTGTAATCCGAGCTCGTGCTCCGTCTCTAATGACCTCGTTGTCGACGGGAAGTCGAACACTAATCTCCTCCTCCTCCTTCTCCTCCTCCTCCTCCTCCTCCTCCACCTCCACCTCCACATATCCTTGAATTGTGAACGCTTGTTTTATGTCGTTTAAAGCGCACTGACTACCGTTTGCCCGTTGCCACAGCGCTTTCTTATGCAGCAAAGTCAGCAATTACTTGGCATTCGACTGGTTTTCAATGAACGACGAAACAATGAGGAGAGTCTAAGAAATCCCTTAAGTTGCTTTTTCGTTCATGGGACTGCAAAGTTCTTAATAACGCTGATCTTGGCTGAATCCACAGAAATCCCTTTTCATCTATTAGATATGCAAGAAATTTTCCATGTTGACTGTGATACATCTACATCTACATCTACATCTACATCCATAGTCCGCAAGCCACCTCACGGTGTGTGGCGAAGGGGGCCTTGGAGTACCACTATCGGCTCTCCCTTCTATTCCAGGCTTGTATTGATCGTGGAAAGAAAGATTGTCGGTATGCCTCTGTGGCATCCCTTTGATTTTATCCTCATGGTCTCTTCGCGAGATATACGTAGGAGGGAGCAATATACTGCTTGACTCCTCGGTGAAGGTATGTTCTCGAAACTTCAACAAAAGCCCGGACCGAGCTACTGAGCGTCTCTCCTGCAAAGTCTTCCACTGGAGTTTTTCTATCTTCTCCGTAACGTTTTCGCGATTACTAAATGATCCTATAACGAAGCGCGCTGCTCTCCGTTGGATCTTCTCTATCAACCCTCTCTGGTACGGGTCCCACACTGGTGAGCAATATGTTGTGGGCTGGCAAGACAGCCAATCCACAGTGACGGGTAGCCGAAAGGCACGCGTTTAAGCTCACGCAGGCTGGCGTGAGGTCTGGAACAGTTAAAGGAGTTATACTAGCAAGAAAAGTACGTAGCTGCTGGAATACTTTAATCCATAATTGGTGAACATCGGTCTGACGGTACATGCATCGCAAGATAAATAGCAAATGATAATGGCGCATTGCTAGGTCGTAGCAAATGACGTAGCTGAAGGCTATGCTAACTATCGTCTCGGCAAATGAGAGCCTAATTTGTCAGTGAACCATCGCTAGCAAAGTCGGCTGTACAACTGGGGCGAGTGCTAGGACGTCTCTCTAGACCTGCCGTGTGGCGGCGCTCGGTCTGCAATCACTGACAGTGGCGACACGCGGGTCCGACGTATACTAACGGACCGCGGCCGATTTAAAGGCTACCACCTAGCAAGTGTGGTGTCTGGCGGTGACACCACACAATATTCAAGCAGTGGGCGAACAAGTGTACTGTAACCTATTTCTTTTGTTTTCAGATTGCATTTCCTTAGGATTCTTCCAATGAATCTCAGTCTGGCATCTGCTTTACCGATAATCAAATTTATATGATAATTCCATTTTAAATCACTCCTAATGCCTACTCCCAGATAATTTATGGAATTAACAGCTTCCAGTTGTTGACCTGCTATATTGTAGCTAAATGATAAGGGATCTTTCTTTCTATCTATTCGCAGCACATTACACTTGTCTACATTGAGATTCAATTGCCATTCTATGCACCATGCGTCAATTCGTTGCAGATCCTCCTGCGTTTCAGTACAATTTTCCATTGTTACAACCTCTCGATATACCACAGCATCATCTGAAAAAAGGCTCAGTGAACTTCCGATGTTATCCACAAGGTCATTGCTGTATATTGTGAATAGGAACGGTCCTACGACACTCCCCTGCGGCACACCTTAAATCACTCTTACTTCGGAAGACTTCTCTCCATTGAGAATGACATGGTGCGTTCTGTTATCTAGGAACTCTTCAATCGAATCACACGGTTGGTCTGATAGTCCATATGTTCTTACTTTGTTCATTAAACGACTGTGGGGAACTGTATCGAACGCCTTGCGGAAGTCAAGAAACAAGGCATCTACCCGGGAACCCGTGTCTATGGCCCTCTGAGTCTCGTGGACGAATAGCGCGAGCTGGGTTTCACACGATCGTCTTTTTCGAAACCCATGCTGATTCCTGCAGTTTCAAAATTTTCAAGGACCAAGGATAGTATTTTAACATGTGCACCAAATGTAGATGATGTTGTGATTAAACCATTTTGTGTCATCACATTGCACTGTAGCCTTGTACGATGGGAAGTAAGGAGATGATGTTGTTTGGTGGCCAGTATCCTCTTTATGTAACACAACTGCTTGCATCTACTAACTGGGTTCTTTATTTATCAGAACAGAAAATTACTTAAGTCAAGAGGTTCCAGGTGTTGTAGTACAATCTCTTCGTAATAGTCCAAAGTAGCCTCATTGCTGATGAAGTGCGACGCCCTGTATACACTCCTCTGGTGGCTATGACTGACTCTGAGCAAGAGGCTGAGCAGCCTGTGACTGTGGCTGTGACTCCCACTGGGCTGCGACTGATGACTTGTTGACTCCCTGGATGACTGCCTAAAACTGACACGACCCTCCGGTCCACGGCGGCTATCTCATACTGGCGGTCGGAAGGGCGTTGTTGGCACGTTTCTTGCCAGTCTGTCTTTGGCCTCTATCGATCTTCTCGCAACCTCACGTGGTGTGCTGGCGCCAGCTTACGCCAGCACATTCGTTCATCCCAAAATGCTGCAACATTGTCACGTAGTGAGGCTGCGAACGACAACGGCGTGGGAGGCAGGACACTGGACGTCGAGATGAGCTGGGAGCCGTAGCTGTGGAGGACGGCATACTCCTGCTAGTACCCTGCCATCTGGCTTCGAGGCAACAGGGACATCCTCCAGAAAACTGCTGCCAGGGACTCTTTCAGACCTGAGGGCGTGTCCTGGAGCGGTGAGGATGGCGGTGGCGGCGGTGGCGGTGGCGGAGGCAAGGGCGCATCTTCCATCCACCCCTCCTGAGGTACCCGGTTGGCACCTGTGGGCGGCTACGAAGGATGCAGGGTCTATGAGGCAAAAGCAGAAGAATCACAGTGCAAGCGACATGCGCGAAGTTGGTTCTGGTGGCGGCGCTGCAAGCCTTTAGGACTTGCAATTAAATACACACATCAAAAAAGCATCACCCCGGTTCCCAGAACTCCTGAAGATAGACGTTGACTGTGCATATTGTATCACACACACAGTCCCTTTGACGGTTCAGAGATGTCACTAAACCAACCCAAAGATGTAAACAACCATGCATGAGCAGCGCCTATTTGATGGAGGGGTTCCGACAGCCGATCAGTTCCAGTCACTCCACCAGGAAGGAGGTGCACGGCTCGTGTTGTCTCTAGTTCATCCATGCCTAGACGGTCAATACCGTGGTTCGATCGCGTCCACATTGTTACTTTGTGCCAGGAAGGGCTCTCCACAACGGAAGTGTTCAGGTGTCTCGGAGTGAACCAAAGCGATGTTGTTCGGACATGGAGGAGATATAGAGAGACAGGAACTATCGATGACATGCCTCAGTCAGGCCTCCCAAGGGCTGCTACTGCAGTGGATGACTGCTGCCTACGGATTAGGGCTCGAAGGAACCCTGAAACCAACCCCACCATGTTGAATAATGCTTTTAGTGCAGCCACAGGAAGTTGTGTTAGACTCAGACTGTGCGCAATAGGCTGTATGATGCAAAACTTCACTCCTGACGTCCATGGTGAGGTCCATCTTTGCAAACACTGCATCGATGATTTCAGTCGTAAATAGAAATATTAAAAAAGGTAGGAAGATTTTTCTGTTTAGCAAAAGTGACAAAAAGCAGATTTCAGAGTACCTGATGGCTCAACACAAAAGTTTTGTCTCAAGTACAGATAGTGTTGAGGATCAGTGGACAAAGTTCAAAACCATCGTACTATATGTGTTAGATGAGTATGTGCCAAACAAGATCGTAATAGATGGAAAAGAGCCACCGTGGTACAACAACCGAGTTAGAAAACTGCTGCGGAAGCAAAGGGAACTTCACAGCAAACTTAAACATAGCCAAAGCCTTGCAGACAAACAAAAATTACGCGAAGCGAAATGTAGTGTGACGAGGGCTATGCGAGAGGCGTTCAATTAATTCGAAAGTAAAGTTCTATGTACTGACTTGGTAGAAAATCCTAAGAAATTTTGGTCTGATTTCAAAGTGGTAGGTGGATCAAAACAAAATGTCCAGACACTCTGTGACCAAAATGGTACTGAAACAGAGGATGACAGACTAAAGGCCGAAGTACTAAATGTCTTTTTCCAAAGCTGTTTAACAGAGGAAGACTGCATTGTAGTTCCTTCTCTAGATTGTCGCACAGATGACAAAATGGTAGATATCGAAATAGACTACAGAGGGATAGAGAAACAATTAAAATCGCTCAAAAGAGGAAAGGCCGCTGGACCTGATGGGATACCAGTTCGATTTTATACAGAGTACGCGAAGGAACTTGGCCTCCTTCTTGCAGCGGTGTACCGTAGGTCTCTAGAAGAGCGCAGCGTTCCAAAGGATTGGATAAGGGCACAGGTCATCCCCGTTTTCAAGAAGAGACGTCGAACAGATGTGCAGAACTATAGACATATATCTCGAACGTCTATCAGTTGTAGAATTTTGGAACACGTATTATGTCTGAGTAAAATGACTTTTCTGGAGACTAGAAACCTACTCTGTAGGAATCAGCATGCGTTTCGAAAAAGACGGTCGTGTGAAACCCAGCTCGCGCTATTCGTCCACGAGACTCAGAGGGCCATAGACACCGGTTCCCAGGTAGATGCCGTGTTTCTTGACTTCCGCAAGGCGTTCGATACAGTTCCCCACAGTCGTTTAATGAACAAAGTAAGACCATATGGACTATCAGACCAACTGTGTGATTCGATTGAAGTGTTCCTAGATAACAGAACGCACCATGTCATTCTCAATGGAGAGAAGTCTTCCGAAGTAAGAGTGATTTCAGGTGTGTCGCAGGGGAGTGTCGTAGGACCGTTTCTATTCACAATATACATAAATGACCTTGTGAATAACATCGGAAGTTCACTGAGGCACTTTGCGGATGATGCTGTGGTATATCGAGAGGTTGTAACAATGGAAAATTGTACTGAAATGCTGGAGGATCTGCAGCGAATTGACGCATGATGCAGGGAATGGCTATTGAATCTCAATGTAGACAAGTGTAATGAGCTGCGAATACACAGAAAGAAAGATCCCTTATCATTTAGCTACAATATAGCAGGTCAGCAACTGGAAGCAGTTAATTGCATAAATTATCTGGGAGTAGGCATTAGGAGTGATTTAAAATGGAATGATCATATAAAGTTGATCGTCGGTAAAGCAGATGCCAGACTGAGATTCATTGGAAGAATCCTAAGGAAATGCAATCCGAAAACAAAGGAAGTAGGTTACAGTACTCTCGTTCGCCCACTGCTTGAATACTGCTCAGCAGTGTGGGATCCGTACCAGATAAGGTTGATAGAAGAGATAGAGAAGATCCAACGGAGAGCAGCGCGCTTCGCTACAGGATCATTTAGTAATCGCGAAAGCGTTACGGAGATGACAGATAAACTCCAGTGGAAGACTATGCAGGAGAGACGCTCAGTAGTCGGTACGGACTTTTGTTGAAGTTTCGAGAATATACCTTCACGAGGAGGCAAGCAGTATATTGCTCCCTCCTACGTATATCTCGCGAAGAGACCATGAGGATAAAATCAGAGAGATTAGAGCCCACACAGAGGCCTACCGACAATCCTTCTTTCCACGAACAATACGAGACTGGAATAGAAGGGAGAACCGATATTGGTATTCAAGGTACCCTTTGCCTCACGCCGTCAGGTGGCTTGCGGAGTATGGATGTAGATGTAGATGTAGATGCAGCGCAGTACAGATGGGCCCAA
Organism: Schistocerca nitens; assembly: GCF_023898315.1. Lineage (NCBI taxonomy): Eukaryota > Metazoa > Arthropoda > Insecta > Orthoptera > Acrididae > Schistocerca > Schistocerca nitens. The sequence goes on along the minus strand of NC_064620.1, from coordinate 615,794,067 downwards.
CAACATGGCGAATAATGAAATGAAATGTCGTGTGGCTAGGGCCTCCCGTCGGGTAGACCGTTTGCCTGGTGCAGGTCTTTCGATTTGACACCACTTCGGCGACCTGCGCGCCGATGGGGATGAAATGATGATGATTAGGACAACACAACACCCAGTCCCTGAGCGGAGAAAATCTCCGACCCAGCCGGGAATCGAATCCGGGCCCTTAGGATTGACAGGCTGTCACGCTGACCACTCAGCTACCGGGGGCGGACACATGGCGAATAGACCGCTCAGGATTGGCGTCATGTTCTCTTCACAGATGAGTGTCGCATATGCCTTCAACCAGACAATCGTTGGAGACGTGTTTGGAGGCAACCCGGTCAAGCTGAGGGCCTTAGACACACTGTCAAGCGAGTGTAGCAGGGTGGTTTCCTGCTGTTTTGGGGTGGCACTATGTGTGGGAGACGTACGCCGCTGGTGGTCATGGAAGGCGCAGTAACGGCTGTACGATACGTGAGGGCCATCCTCTGACCGATAGTGAAGCCATATCGGCAGCATATTGGAGAGGCATTCGACTTCATGTATGACAAACTGTCCCCCCATAATGCACATGTTGTGAATGACTCCCTTCATGATAACGACATCGCTCGACTAGAGTGTCCACCATGTTCTGCAGACATGAGCCCTATCGAACATAGCTGGGATAGATTGAAAATGGACGACGTGACCCACCTTCCACTCTGAGGAATCTACGCAGAATCGCCGTTGAGGAGTGTGACATTCTAGACGAACAGCGACTTGATGAGCTTGTGGATAGTATGCCACGACGAATATAGCCATGCATCAGTGCAAAAGGACGTGCTACTTGGTATCAGAGGTACCGGTGTGTACAGCAATCTGGAGCCACACCCCTGAAGGTCTCACTGTATGGTGGTACATCATGCAGTGTGTGATTTTCATGAGCAATAAAAAGGGCGGAAATGATGTTTATGTTCATCTGTACTCCAATTTTCTGTACAGGTTCCGGAACGCTCGAAACCGAGGTGATGCAAAACTTTTGTTGATGTGTGTACATAGAAGGGCCAATGCGTTCCTGGATTACGCGTCTTTCGTAGCGCCCACGGTTTACATAAAACCTGAAAAGAACAAGAGCGCGTGGCGCAAAACCATATTTACGAACCATTCGGGACGCGGGATGCTAGAGTGCGTGTAGCAAGTGTAGCAGGGTCCAATGGCGGCGGCCGTGCAGAAATTCCGCCGGTGGTGGTCCGTCTTGTGAGTGGGAGCGGTGAGAGGTGAGAGAGAATTGCAGCGCCTGCTCCCGTGTGTGGGTGGTGCGAAACTTGGCCGTCTGTTGCGTACAGAATCATTCTGCTTCTCTGTTCGCCTGTGGGTGAAATGGAGTACTTGTTAGATGACGAATGCCATTGCGTTCACAAAACTGTTCAAAATCGCGTGAAGTGAACTGCGGTCCGCTGTCCGACACAAGGACTTCTGGCAAACCTGGTACGCAAAATATGGAGGGCAACGACTGAATCGTGCCATGTGATGTGGTAGAGTTCATAAGCACCGTAAACGGAAACTTGCTAAAAGATTCTACCACTATGAGTCAAAGAGTATTTCAAAATGGTCCTGCAAAGCCTATGCGCGCTCGCTGACATGCCGATTGAGTCTTAGGCCACACTGAGAATGTTTGTGGCGGAGCAGACTGGTTCTCCGCTCATGCGCGACATTGCGCCGTCATCTGTTCAATGTGGGCGTCCCTGGCCTTCCAAGTACAGTGCCGGCTCCCTAATTGTTTAGTGCGAACAATTCCCCAATGTCCGTGATGGAACAGTCGCAACACTCCCTTTTGCAACAATTTGGGAATAAGCACACGCGATTGTCCACTGTTATTTTGATCTAGAATCACACATTGTTGAACTGAAAGGCTTTGCCGACGTGCAAAATATCTGCGCACAGCTGAGTTCTTTACACTGTAGAATCAACGAGGCCAAGACGTGCGAATATAATGCAACAAAATCTTGAGGTATAGGTCTGATTTCGTGGCCTGTGCAATTTTTCTGTAGTGCAAGGGGAAATATTCCAGAAATTCAGAGTCCTGCGCATCGATCTGGCGACAAGATGCGGCAGATGCATCAAAATCAGAGTCTGGGCTAATCGGAAGGCGAGATAGGGCGTCTGCATTACCTTGTTTTGCCGTACGTCTGTACACCATTTCATAGTGATATTGCGAAGGTAACAAATCCCGACGTTGGAATTTTTTGGCAGTTCGTGTAGAAACCGGTTTTGACGGATGAAACAAGGACTGCAAAGGCTTGCGATCTGTCACTAAATAGAACTTGCGACAGTACAAATAGTGATGGAATTTGGTCACAACATACACAGCAGCGAGAACTTCTTTTTGAATTTGCGAATAATTGCGCTGAGTCCGAGTGAGCAACTTTGTGGCAAAAGCAGTAGGTTTGTCTTGTGCACCAGTTCTGTGCGAAAAGCACAGCGCCGATTCCTTAGGAAGAAGCGTCGACTTGCATAACCGCTGGCTTCTCAGGGCCATAATACACTAAACTTCTGCCACCAAGCAAAGCATTTTTGAGCTTCTGAAATGCGTTTGACAGTCTTTAGTTCACACAAAAGGTGCATTTTTGCGACGTAAGCGATACGATGGGGCAGCGATCTGAGCGGCATCCGGTATGAACCAAATGTAGTATGTCACCTTCCCTAGCGTTGGCTGGAGTTCAAACAAATTGCGAGGAACAGGCAAGTCACGAATTGCAAGCAAATGAGATTGGAGGGGGTGCGCGCCCTGACTCATCATCACGTTTCCTAAGTACTGTAGTTCAGTTTGGAAAAAGTCACACTTTTCGAGCAGACACTTGGAGATCTGCTCTTGACAACACTCGAAAAGGAGTACGCAAATTGACAGTGCGTTCCTCTGGTGTACGACCTGAGGCGACAGTATCGTCAATGCCGTTTGAACAAAAAGGCACTTTTGCAGTCAGCTGCTCCAAGTAACGTTGAAAAACGTCGGGTGCGGAAGAATTGCTGAAGGGCAAATGCGAATACTTGAACAGTCCTATGTATGTATTGACAACAAACACCTTCTGCCATTCTTCATCCAATGGAATTTGCAAGTAGGCATCACGCAAATCTGTCTTAGAAAAGTAATGTCCTGCACCAAACATGTCTGTGAGTTCATCAGGATGAGGCAACGGATAAGCGTCAACTACTGTCTGTGGGTTGACTGTAGACTTGAAAGTCAAGACAAATGCGGATGCGGCCATAAGGCTTAGGCAACAAAGCGGGAGGATTTGCCCGTTGACTAGCTTGAATGGGAGCAATTAGACCATTATCTGGCAATTCTTTCAATTCTGTGGCAACTTTGTCTCTTAAATCAATTAGAACGGGGCGGGCCCGGAAAAACTTAGGCTGTGCGTTGTCTTTCAATGTAACATGAGCTACAAAGTTATCAGCTTTTTCCATTCATTCTGAAAGTTCAGCAAATTCTTTAAGCAAGCTAGCTACATTGTCTTTTGAATCAAATGCAGATAAAGAAAGTACATTGTCTTGGATGCTAAGTCCAAGCAAAGGCATCTGGAGCGAATATGATCTCAGTGTCTCTTGATTTCAACACAGTAAAAGTCACTGCGCTAGTCTGAGATTTCTAAGTGTCAGGCAAAATACACTGTCCAAGCTCTGGATCTTCCTGTCCGTTGTATGCAGTGAGGTGCTTCCTAGATTTAGAAAGGCGTGGATAACCTAAGGGCTCGTACGTGGCACGATTTAGCTAAGTTACTGAGGCACCTGTGTCTAACTGAAAATTCACACGACGGCCAGCAATTCGTAAAGAGACAAATAGTTTGCTACAATGTCGTTGCACAGCAGTAGGGCGAGTCGAGGGCAGAAAAGTAGTCTTACTTTTGTCAAAACCTGTTGTAGGTTTAGAAAACAGAGCGTTCAGTGCATGTGCACTAGCCTGTTATTTCTGAGAGTGGGCAAAACTGGTGTTTCTCTGTCGTTGCAAACTTACTGCAGCCGGCCGAAGTGGCCGTGCGGTTAAAGGCGCTGCAGTCTGGAACCGCAAGACCGCTACGGTCGCAGGTTCGAATCCTGCCTCGGGCATGGATGTTTGTGATGTCCTTAGGTTAGTTAGGTTTAACTAGTTCTAAGTTCTAGGGGACTAATGACCTCGGCAGTTGAGTCCCATAGTGCTCAGAGCCATTTTTTGAAACTTACTGCTTGGACATGGCCTTTTTTTTCGACACGTGTAACACGTTGCGTTACTTGATAGACAGTACTCTTTTATGGCGAGCAAAACATCTGGGACAACACTTCACTAAGTTCACAGGTCTGTTTACCTGCCTGCGTGGCTATCCGTGTGGCTGTGTATGCGCTCGTTGTTGTGGCTGCTTCGGGGGTCGCAAGCAAGGGGCGACTCGATCCGACAAATCGCGGCCTGGTCACACTTATCGCCCACTACGGCACCTGAATCACATTGCTCTAACAAGGGGAGGCCGCCAATTGTGAAATTCAGATTCGATTCATACTGCGCATAATAAAAGCTCATGGCCAGAGGTGTAATGTGGCAAAGCACCAAGATGCACTTCTCAGCCGTTGTCGAGAAAATCTAGTTAAAAGAAACCGTTGCGGTGAAATATTCTCTACGATTAATAATTTTCTACAGCGTCGTGGCGCAGCGGTAAGCGCTCGGGTTCGTAGTCCGGAAGTCGCCGGATCGAATCCCGCGCCACGCAACTTTTTTTCATTATTAGTTTTTTTGTAATTTATATATATTACAAAAAAACTAATAATGAAAAAAAGTTGCGTGGCGCGGGATTCGATCCGGCGACCTCCGGACTACGAACCATATATATATATATATATATATATATATATATATATATACTATTAATGAATTGCTTATGCATGTTGATGAAGGCGGATCGCTCTCCAATTGCACCGCCTCCATTTTTCCGTTTGTTTAACAGGGTGTACCAAAACTCTCACGTCGGCACTGATTTTCGACGATGTTATAAGTTGCGCTAGGGACCGCATCTACCTTCTTTCGAAGTTAGCAGGCAACTACGCTGTTATGCGGCGGCTCGTTTCGGCCCATTCAACATCTGTCCATCAAGTGTAACGAGCGAGTAACGGAGTTTATATTTCATACCTGCCACAGCAAATTTGTGTTCGTGGGGTCTCTATTCTAATTCGAACGTTTTACTTACGCTATACGTATTCGTTTCGGAATATCGTTTCTACCTCTTCCGTTAACTATACGTGATAAACATTATGAAGACAATTAATAACATTTGTGAAATACAACTTTATTTGCGAAAAACATAATGATGTTCGAAGTCGCCAGTTTTTCCACGACAAACGACTTTCAACAACTTATTATATGCATAATTGTTGCAACTGATTGCCGGGAATTATATATATATATATATATATATATATATATATATATATATATATATATATATATATCGTGCCATGCAACCTTTTTTTTAGTATTTGTTTTTTGTAAATATATATATATATATATATATATATATATATTTGAATTACAAGAAACAAATACTAAAAAAAAGGTTGCATGGCACGAGATTCGATCCGGCGTCCTTCGGATTACAAACCCGAGCGCTTACCGCTGCGCCACGACGCTGTAGAAAATTATTTATCGTAGAGAGTATTTCACCGCAACGGTTTCTTTTAACTGTCGGTTTTCTCGACAACGGCTGAGAAGTGCATCTTGGTGCTTTGCTACATTACACCTTTGGCCATGAGCTTTTATTATGCGCAGTACGAATCGAATCTGAATTTCACAACTGGCGGCCTCCCCTTGTAAGATTTGCAATATTTGGGGAAGTGTTGGATCAGAGTACCTGAGGATTTGTTCCCGTATTCTACTATTGGGAACATTGAACGCTATTGCATCCCATCCCCGTCGCCAGTTTTTTGTTTCGTCTCGTTGTCACTGTAGGCTTGTGTCACGGGAAGCAAGGAGAGGACATTGTTTGGTGGCCAGTGTCCTCTTTCTGTAACACAACTACACGCATGGATTAACTGGGTTCTTTATTTGTCAGAACAGACACTTACGTAACTCTATATAGTCCAGGTGTTGTGGTACAAGCTCTCCATAATAGTCGACGTTAGCCTCACTGCTGGCGAAGTACAAAGTCCCACTGAGTACACTCCGCTGATCGCTAGGTACTGACTGACTCTGAGCTAGAGGCTGACCTAACTGCAGCTTTGACTCGCACTGGGCTGTGACTGATGACTCGTTGACTAATTGGATGACTGCTTGGAACTGACTGCGCCCTCCGGTCTGCAGCGGTGATCTGAATACTGGCGGCCAAGAGGGCGTTGGCGGCGCTTTTCTTGCGAGTCTGTTTCTGGGCCTCTATCGATCTTCTCGCAATTTTTTTGCCACCTGTTTTGCTGGGGCCAGCTTACGCCAACACAAATCGTATACCAACAATGTCAGCTGGCTTCTAAGCCATGCTCCTAGAACTCAGTCCAAAGTGTTTACGAATATGTCCAAACCTACATTTAGGCTGAAAGGAAGAACATTAAAATGGTAACTATGACTAGCAAATACAAAGGCAGTACATCTCCTTAAATCCTTCCCAAGTCTGATTTATCCAGAATGAAGTGTGGAAATCAATGCTCATAATATATTTTATTCTGTGGAACGTTTGTCTGAGCTCATCGATGTTTTCTGTAGGAGTTCTTACAGTACGATGATAGTATTGACTACCTGGGCTTCAGGCACGAGGTGAATCATCCTCTGTTTTTGGTACCACAAGAAGTGGATACAATAAGGGTTATCAAAGGTTCTATTACTCTCATTTCAACATAATTTGAATGTCTTTGTCAATGGTTTGTTGCTGCTTCCGAGGAATCAGATAGGGGGTAATGCAGTATGAACAATGAGTGATTATTTCTAACTTGCATGTAAATCCATGTATAATTTTGGGTTCCTCCTCAGACACTGTACACTAAGTGTTAAGGATTTCAGATAAATGTGTCCTTTGCTCCAATGTAAGATATTCAAATTCTTTTGACATAGACTGCATTTGCTCAGGTAATCAAAGTAATTTTACTTTGTGGACTTGGGACCTGTGGGGTTGACAGCTCTCCTTTACTAATAACTGTATTCCTGACTTTCAGCAGTATTGCACTGGGTTACCTTCTGCCCTTGTTGTTGTTGTTGTTGTGGTCTTCAGTCCTGAGACTGGTCTGATGCAGCTCTCCATGCTACTCTATCCTGTGCAAGCTTCATCTCCCAGTACCTACTGCAACCTACATCCTTCTGAATCTACTTAGTGTATTGATCTCTTCGTCTCCCTCTACGATTTTTACCCTCCACACTGCCCTCCAATGCTAAATTTGTGATCCCTTGATGCCTCAAAACATGTCCTACCAACCGATCCCTTCTTCTAGTCAAGTTGTGCCACAAACTTCTCTTCTCCCCAATCCTATTCAATACCTCCTCATTAGTTACATGATCTACCCACCTTATCTTCAGCATTCTTCTGTAGCACCACATTTCGAAAGCTTCTATTTTCTTCTTGTCCAAACTGGTTATCGTCCATGTTTCACTTCTACACATGGCTACACTCCATACAAATACTTTCAGAAACGACTTCCTGACACTAAAATCTATAATCGATGTTAACAAATTTCTCTTCTTCAGAAACGCTTTCCTTGCCATTGCCAGTCTACATTTTATATCCTCTCTACTTCGACCATCATCAGTTATTTTACTCCCTAAATAGCAAAACTCCTTTACTGCTTTAAGTGTCTCATTTCCTAATCTAATTCCCTCAGCATCACCCGACTTAATTTGACTGCATTCCATTATCCTCGTTTTGCTTTTGTTGATGTTCATCTTATATCCTCCTTTCAAGACACTGTCCATTCCGTTCAACTGCTCTTCCAAGTCCTTTGCTGTCTCTAACAGAATTACAATGTCATCGGCGAACCTCAAAGTTTTTATTTCCTCTCCATGGATTTTAATACCTACTCCAAATTTTTCTTTTGTTTCCTTTACTGCTTGCTCAATATACAGATTGAATAACATCGGGGAGAGGCTACAACCCTGTCTCACTCCCTTCCCAACCGCTGCTTCCCTTTCATGTCCCTCGACTCTTATAACTGCCATCTGGCTTCTGTACAAATTGTAAATAGCCTTTCGCTCCCTGTATTTTACCCCTGCCACCTTTAGAATTTGAAAGAGATTATTCCAGTCAACATTATCAAAAGCTTTCTCTAAGTCTACAAATGCTAGAAACGTAGGTTTGCCTTTCCTTAATCTTTCTTCTGAGATAAGTCGTAAGGTCAGTATAGCCTCACGTGTTCCAACATTTCTACGGAATCCGAACTGATCTTCCCCGAGGTCGGCCTCTACCAGTTTCTCCATTCGCCTGTAAAGAATTCGTGTTAGTATTTTGCAGCTGTGACTTATTAAACTGATAGTTCGGTAATTTTCACATCTGTCAACACCTGCTTTCTTTGGGATTGGAATTATTATATTCTTCTTGAAGTCTGAGGGTATTTCGCCTGTCTTATATATCTTGCTCACCAGATGATAGAGTTTTGTCAGGACTGGCTCTCCCAAGGCCGTCAGTAGTTAATGGAATGCTGTCTACTCCCGGGGCCTTGTTTCGACTTAGCTCTTTCAGTGCTCTGTCAAACTCTTCACGCAGTATCGTATCTCCCATTTCATCTTCATCTACATCCTCTTCCATTTCCATAATATTGTCCTTAAGTACATCGCCATTGTATAGACCCTCTATATACTCCTTCCACCTTTCTGCTTTCCCTTCTTTGCTTAGAACTGGGTTTCCATCTGAGCTCTTAATATTCATACAAGTGGCTCTCTCTTCTCCGAAGGTCTCTTTAATTTTCCTGGGTAGGCAGTATTTATCTTGCCCCTGGTGAAATAAGCCTCTACATCCTTACATTTGTCTTCTAGCCATCCCTGCTTAGCCATTTTGCACTTCCTGTCGATCTCATTTCTGAGACGTTTGTATTCCTTTTTGCCTGTTTCATGTACTGCATTTTTATATTTTCTCCTTTCATCAATTAAATTCATTATTTCTTCTGTTACCCAAGGATTTCTACTAGCCCTCGTTTTTTTACCTACTTGATCCTCTGCTGCCTTTATTACTTCATCCCTTAGAGCTACCTATTCTTCTTCTACTGTATTTCATTCCCCCATTCCATGTCAATTGTTCCCTTATGCTCTCCCTGACACTCTGTACAACCTCTGGTTTAGTCGGTTTATCCAGGTCCTATTTCCTTAAATTTCCACCTTTTTGCAGTTTCTTCAATTTTAATCTACAGTTCATAACCAATAGATTGTCGTCAGAGTCCACATTTGCCCCTGGAAATGTCTTACAATTTAAAACCTGGTTCCTACATCTCTGTCGTACCATTATATAATATATCTAATACCTTCTAGAATCTCCAGGATTCTTCCATGTATACAACCTTCTTTTATGATTCGTGAACCAAGTGTTAGCTATGATTAAGTTATGCTCTGTGCAAAATTCTACCAGACGGCTTGCTCTTTCATTTCTTAACCCCAATCCATATTCACCTACTATGTTTCCTTGTCTTCCTTTTCCTACTATCAAATTCCAGTCACCCATGGCTATTAAATTTTCGTCTCCCTTTACTACCTGAATGTCCGCCCCCGGTAGCTGAGTGGTCAGCGCGACAGAATGTCAATCCTAAGGGCCCAGGTTCGATTCCTGTCTGGGTCGGAGATTTTCTCCGCTCAGAATCTGGGTGTTGTATTGTCCTACCCATCATCATTTCATCCCCATCGACGCGCAAGTCGCCGAAGTGGCGTCAGATCGAAAGACTTGCACTCGGTGAACAGTCTACCCGACGGGAGGCCCTAGTCACACGACTACCTGAATAATTTCTTTTATCTCATCATACACTTCATCAATTTATTCATCATCTGCAGAGCTAGTTGGCATATAAACTTGTACTACTGTAGTGGGCATGGTCTTCGTGTCTGTCTTGGACACAATAATGCGTTCACTATGCTGTTTGTAGTAACTTACCCTCACTCCTTTTTTTTATTCATTATTAAACCTACTCCTGCATTACCCCTATTTGTATTTATAACCGGCCGGCCGCGGTGGTCTAGCGGTTCTAGGCGCGCAGTCCGGAACCGCGCGACTGCTACGGTCGCAGGTTCGAATCCTGCCTCGGGCATGGATGTGTGTGATGTCCTTAGGTTAGGTTTAGGTAGTTCTAAGTTCTAGGGGACTGATGACCACAGATGTTAAGTCCCATAGTGCTCAGAACCATTTGAACCATTTATAACCCCGTATTCACCTGACCAAAAGTCTTGTTCCTCCTGCCACCGAACTTCACTAATTCCCATTAACCTATCCAATTCCGTTTTTAAATTTTCTAAGCTACCTGCCCGATTAAGGGATCTGACATTCCACGCTCCGATCCGTAGAATGCCAGTTTTCTTTCTCCTGATAACGACGTCCTCTTGAGTAGTCCCCGCCCGGAGATCCGAATGGGGGACTATTTTACCTCCGGAATATTTTACCCAAGAGGACGCCATCATCATTTAACCATAGAGTAAAGCTGCATGCCCTCGGGAAAAATTACGGCTGTAGTTTCCCCTTGCTTTCAGCTGTTCGCAGTACCAGCACAGCAAGGCCGTTTTGGTTAGTGTTACAGGGCCAGATCAGTCAATCATCCGTACTGTTGCCCCTGCAACTACTGAAAAGGCTGCTGCCCTCTTCAGGAACCAAACGTTTGTCTGGCCTCTCAACAGATACCCCTCCGTTGTGGTTGCACCTACGGTATGGCCATCTGTACCGCTGACTTGAAATTAATAAATCCGTAATGGTGGCTAACAGTAGTACACGTATTTAAAAAATTGCTGTTAATCACTATTTGCTTCCTTGCTAGTTGCATACAAACCAAAGTAAAATGACAATTATTGCATTATCTTTTTACTGGATTCACTTTACAAACAGAAGCGTTTGCCACAGAGCGTCTAGCTCAGTCTCGCTGTAGGTAAAAACTTATTACGATAGTTCAAAAATACATTAAACAATTAGAAAGGTCGATCACCTAGCGGTTTAACGTATCAAAGGATATGCGCAATTACACGCCAACATACTATTGCTACGTGGAATAGTGCATTCTCCTCGGCACAGTTTAATAGGTTTCAAGAGACTGCGGGCGAAGGAGTGGTACCGTTATGTGTGATACAGGAAAGCCCACACCTCATCGTCTCGAAAGAGGACTGAAATCCGTCACATTTGCAGCCACCAACATTCCACTGTAGTTCCTGCCACCTTCCACAGCGGCGCCACCTGTACTGATCCCACGATAATTGCTGAAAGTTTCGCGGCACGCTATGCTGAAGAGTCCCCAGGCAGTAATTACCATTCCAATTTTCTGACTCGGAAACGCCTAGCAGCGCAAAACTACTTTCTCTTCTGTGTGCAAGCGCTCGAATCGTACAATGTTTCACTTTGTCTATGGGAATTCCGCAGCTCTTTAACAGAGTAACCGCGACAGCCCCAGGACCCCATCACAATTCACAAACAAACACCTTAGCAACGACAGCATAAAGCACATCCTCGCGATTTTGATCGTATTGCCCAAGCTGCGACATCGTCGCGAAAACACAATGACCCGTATATGTAATAAGTTTCCTTTAATTTACGTCTATGGTCACAAACTTTTTGTTAACAGATTGCCGGTGTCGGTCTTTAATGACCATCATCAGATGTTTTTATGACACAGATCTGACGATGGTCACTAAAGACCGAAACCGGTAATCTGTTAACAAAAAGTCAGATCTGTTTCATAAAAACATCTGATGATGGTCATTAAAGACCGAAACCGGCAATCTGTTAACAAAAAGTTTATGACCATAGACGTAAATTAAAGGAAACCTATTGATCGTATTTGACTAGAAGAAAAATTTTATCTCCCAGTGACAAGAAGGTACTATCACTCCTTTCTGAAACCGGGAAATTACCTTCAAATATTGATTACTTATCTGCCAATCTGTCTCGCGAACGGGCTGTGTAAATTATTTGAAAGAATGATCAACCGACGTCTGTGTCTGGAAGCCAGAGGATAATCATCCTAATTTCAGAATGGCTTTCAAGTTTTTTGATGCACCGCAGATCGAGATACATCTGGAGACTGCAGTGAGCAATGCTTTCTCGCGTTTCCGACGTCTAATCACTGTGTTATTTGACGCGCAAAAAACGTACAATACCAACTGTCGCCATCACATCTTCTCTACAATACATGAGTGGGTCTTCTAGGGCTGCTTACTCATTTTTATACAGAATTTACTGTCCCTCCAACCGCTCTGGTTACGGATAGACTCAACCCTCAGCAATCAAAGTGTACAGAAAATGGAGTCGCTGAGGGACCGGTTTTCAGAGTAACCCTCTTCGCTACTGGAACCACTGGTATCGTGACTGTAGTAGGATCCACGGTCTAACAGTCTCTGTATATGGAAGAACTCTGCCTGTGTTACAGCACCACATCATTGCGTGCCTACTGTAGGGTGCTGTATAGAAGGTACACGGTGCCTGAACCATGGATATTAATTTTCTCCCAAAAATAACTCACGTGACGCTATTTTCTTCGACTCACAGCTGCCCATTAGTCACTGTTATTTGTAACAAGGTAGCGTGGTTCCCACATGCAAGCCAGCTCGAGAAAACTAGCATGAGGAAACTCAGTACCTCCAGATTCCTCAGTAGCACCGCCTGGAGCACAACTGCAAAGCTCTCAAGCGACTTTTCACAGCTGTGATCTTATCCCGGCTGGACTAGGCATGTATTGCCCACAGGTCAATTGCACCTTCAGTACTGAGCTTGTCAGACCCTGTCTGTCACAGTTGTGTTGGGTTTCCAACCGCAGCCTTCCGTATGGGCCCCGTAGACAACCTCCTGGCGGAAGCTGGTATGCCGCCACTGAGGACGACACGACAGAAACTTTTGGCGAGCTATGCGATCACAGTCTGTCAGGTGCCTACCCAACCGTGTTACTCACCTCTGTGTACATAGTTCCCTCTCAGCATGTTCCGTGGACTGTGAGAGATCTCTTTTGCGGCCCTGAGGAAGATGGTGATCCCACCAGTCTGAGACACCTATTCCATTCGGTTCTCCATGACTGGAACTTGGACCACATAGATGGCTCGAAAGTCAACGAGGGACTGGTTAAGCTTTTGCCCACAGCAGGTGCAGAAGAAGTATCCTCTGCTGAGCTACAGATCTGAAGCGATTACACGAGTTGCTTACAAGGCATATCTCTGTACTACCCAAGAAACATTTTCGTTTCATCCTCGAAGACGTATTAGTTGACTTCCACAGCTCCCGAACCAAGGTAACATTCATCTGGAGATCAAAGCACGTGAGCATTCTATTAACTGAAGTCGCTGAAAAATTAGCTAAAGAAGCCACCATAGGAGACAAATTGGATCTTGGCGTACTGGGCAGAGATCTATGACTGCAACTGCAACTGCAATGTCAAGTTTTGAAAACCTTGTACATGGAATTGTAGGCTACCATAGCCCTCAACAAGCTGAGGGAACTCGAGAGGACCAAAAATGTGTTGCGTGCTTCCCTCCAAGGCACTCAGGTGAGACCGCAATGTGCCACAGCAGAATCCTGCCCAGGTAGCTGCACATGTTTACGTGACCATTCCTGAGAAGGAGAGGTATGCCAGCCCTGGATCGAGACCGCATCAGTAGATACGTGTGGAGGTGCCAGTCAGCCAGACTGACTGACTCTGCTTTCTAGGACGTTTCCCATTAGGTGAATATCAAGCTAGTTCCCATGCTCGGCATCAGATACACTCTGCACAGACATTTAGAACACTTTCTCACGTTATCTCTTCTCACAGTGTGTGCTCTGCCGGTTGGCCCGAGACGAGCCATGGATGTGCCTCCCTCCCCCAATACTTGCGCACTGTGGGATGCTAGTTAACAAACCCATCCGTGTCCTGCGGAAAAGCGGATTTTATAATGAAATTTAACGCACCAGAACGTTCAGTGTCAGGTGGGGAGGATGTTTCAGGAGCCCCTTTCACTGCAGTGTGTTCCCTGAGTGGCCTCGAGCAACTTCTTCCCTCTGTACTGCCACGCATTTTTAAGTTTCTTTCTGCGTATTGATGTAAAGAATACAATTTAAACATGCAGACAGAAATGAATTAATGCAATATAATCAGTAATGTATGTATTGTATTTCACAAAAAATTGCTAATTTAGTGAGCAATGAGAATTATTTCCTATAAACAACCAAATGGCACGATTGGAATAAGCTTCCACGGATCATCTTTTTTCTCCACCATTTGGCCATGAATCGACACTTTAAGTTTTAACTGAGCTTCATTAAGTCATAGCAAAAATACAATTTTCCACAATTCTCACACATGAACTAATTCGCAAAATGTCTCTTTACCACTGATCACTGCAGAGGAAGACAGAACCATATAACATCTCTCTTTACACACCATATTACAAAAGATGCTGAAAATAATGCTGCGTCCATTTGAGGGCAGGCCAGGTTCGGTCCATTTCAAACCAAGTACATCACCACACCGTTGCTACTAGTACACTCTGACTCTACTCTGCAAAAGTAGAACTAACCTCTCTGACCAATTTGTTAGACGCAGTTCCTGTGTTTTCGTCAGCGTCTACAGTGAAGTTCCACAGCATGTGCCAATTCTCCGTTTATCTGGGTAGTGTAGTTTTCCACAGTCTTTAGTATGGTTAGGGACTGTGATCGTTGTGTGCAGATGCGAAGCGAGTTGGTGACACTTCGCTCTCAGCTCCAGGCCGTGATCGCTTTGGTTACCCAGCTTGGAGTTGTAGTGGATGGACACCACAGCTGTTGGCCGACCTTGGGAAGCCGACGGACATCCAGCACGACCGAGTCCTCCTATCAGTCATCACCAATGGCCATCCCAGTTACTGCTCGCACTGAGGTTGTCCCCTCACCTGTGATATAGTGGGAGGTCGCCTCGGGGCGTAGCAGGTGGCGAAAGACTTCTCTGAGGGCCACACGTAAGTCTGACAAACAGGTTCCAGTTGCTGTCTATGGCTCACATGGTCGCCCAGCCAGATGCAGTCGCCTAACCTATTTCGGAGGAAACCTCTCGGCCTGCAAGAACTGGGCTATCACAGAGGGCGGAATTATTGATAGATGGGAACTCGAACGTTAGGGGCATTATGGGGGCTCCTAGGGACATGGCTGCCAAGGAGGGGGTAGAAAGCCAATGTGCACTCCACATGCATACGGGTCCTTGCCATGAAGAGCACAGGGGGCAGCCAGCTGCAGGTGTGGTTCACGTCAGTACCAATGATGTGTGTCACTTTGGATCAGAAGAGATTCTCTTTTGTTTTGGGTGGCTAACTGAAGTGGTAAAGGCTGGCAGTCTTGCTTGCAAGATGAAAGCAGGGCTCACAATTTGCAGCATAGTCGATAGGACTGATTGCGGACCTGTGGTACAGAGCCGAGGGGAGGGTCTGAATGAGAGGCTCAGACGGTTCTGCGACTGTGTAGGCTGCAGATTCCTCGACTTGCGCCATAAGGTAGTTTGTTTTCGAGTTCTGCTGAATAGGTCAGGAGTCCACTACATGCAGGAGGTGGCTACAGGGGTAGTAGGGGCTGTGTGGTGTGGGCTGGGCAGTTTTTTAGGTTAGAGGGTCTCGGGAAAACACAAAAGGGCTTCAGTCACAAAAGGTGCAGCCTGAACACAGGAAGAACGTAGATACATGAACCATCGGTTTAAATGTTATAAATTGTCGTATCTGTGTTGGGGAATTTGGGTTGGGTTGTTTTGGGGAAGGAGACCAGACAGCGAGGTCTACGGTGTCATCGGATTAGGAGAGGAAGTCGGCCGTGCCCTTTCAAAGGAACCATCCCGGCATTTGCCTGGAGCGATTTAGGGAAATCACGGAAAACCTAAATCAGGATGGCCGGACGCGGGATTGAACCGTCGTCCTCCCGAATGCGAGTCCAGTGTCTAACCACTGCGCCACCTCGCTCGGTCGTTGGGTAGGTAGCAGAGCTCCAAGCGCTAATGGAAAGCATTGATTCTCAAATAGTTGTAGCCACTGAAATCTGACTAAAGCCGGAGAGAAATACGGCCGAAATTTTTGAGAAGAACCTTACGGTGTTCCGAAATGATAGGCTAAATACAGTTGGCGATGGCGTATTTGTTGCTGTTAGAAGTAATTTACCTTGTCGCGAAATTGAAGTAGATAGTTCCTGCGAGTTAGTATGGGCAAAGGTTATTCTTGGATACCGGAACAAATAATAATTGCATCCTTTTACCAACCTTCCAATTCAGACGATACATTTGCTGAAAGGTTCAAAGAAAATTTGAGTCTGATTTCAAACACGTACCCGACCCATACAATTATAGTTCGTGATGACTTTAATTTACCCTTGATATGTTGGCGAAAACACAACTTTAATTCCAAAGGTACGCATGAAACATCATCCGAAATTGTGCTAAACGCATTCTCTGAAAATTATTTCGAGCAGTTGGTTCATGAGACCACGCGAAGGCGTAGCGAGACTGAATAATGTAACCCTAAATTCTCCAAAAATAAACGAAAAATATACATATTCAAAAAAATCAGGTAAAAATTCTGTTGACACCTTCCTGAGAGACAATCTTCATTCCTATCAAATTAACAATGAAAGTGTACACCAGATGTAACTTGAATTGAAAGAAATAATATCGGCAGCAATTTATACCAAATAAATTAACAAACGACCGAGCTATTCCCCCGTGGATCACAAAACGTGTAAAAACACTGTTCCAGAAGCAACTAAGAAAACATGACAAATTTATACGGACCTAAAATTTCCAAGATCTTTTACAGAAGATCGAAATTTAGCGCGGACTTCAGTGCGAGGTGCTTATAACAGTTTCCACAACCAAACTTTGTCTCGAATATCCACCGAGATTCTGGTCGTATGTAAAGTGTGCTTGCGGCAAGAAACAATCAATGCCTTGAAACTTCCTGGCAGATTAAAACTGTGTGCCGGACTGAGACTCGGTCCGGCACTCAGTTTTAATCTGCCAGGAAGTTTCATATCAGCGCACACTCCGCTGCAGAGTGAAAATCTCATTCTGCAATCAATGCCTTGTTAGCGTGATAGCAAGGGAGATACTATCGGAGACAGTGCTGCCAGAGCAGAGTTACTAAACACAGCGTTCCGGAATTCCTTCACCAAAGAAGACGAAGTAAACATTCCAGAATTTGAATAGAGTACAGCTGCCAACATGAGTAACGTGGGAGTGGATATCCTCGGACTTCTGAAACAACTTAAATCACTTAACAAAAGCAAGTCTTCAGGTCCAGATTCTATACCAGTTAGATTCCTTTCAAAGTACGCTGATACAATAGCTCCATACTTAACAATCATGTATAACCGTTCGCTCGACAAAAGATCCGTACCCTAAGACTAGAAACTTCCACAAGTCACAACAATATTCAAGAAAGGTAGTAGGAGTAATCTACTAAATTACAGGCCCATATCATTAACGTCGATATGCAGCAGTATTTTGGAACATATATTGTGTTCGAATATTATGAATTACCTCGAAGAAAACGGTCTATTGACACACAGTGAACACGGATTTAGAAAACATCGTTCTAGTGAAACACAACTACCCCTTTACTCGCACGAAGTGTTGAGTGAAATTGACATGCGATTTCAAATTGATTGCGTATTTCTGGATTTCTGAAAGGCTTTTTATTCTGTACCACACAAGCAGCTTGTAGTGAAATTGCGTGCCTATGGAATATCGCCTCAGTTATGCGACTGGATTCATGGTTTCCTGTCGTAGTAATTGACGCACAGTCATCGAGTAAAACAGACGTGATTTATGGCGTTCCCCAAGGTAGTTTTATAGGCCCTTTGCTGTTCCTTATCTATATAAACGATTTGGGGGACAATATGAGCAGCCGCGTTAGGTCGTTTGCAGACGACGCTGTCGTTTATCGACTAATGAAGTCATCAGAAGATCAAAACAAATGGCGAAACGATTTAGAAAAGATATCTGAATGGTGCGAAATTTGGCAGTTGATCCTAAATAAGGAAAACTGTGAGGTCATCCACATGAGTGCTAAAAGGAATCCGTTAAACTTTGGTTACAGAATTAACCAGTCAAATCTAAAGGTCGTAAATTCAAATAAATACCTAGGAATTACAATTACAAACAACTTAAATTGGAAGGAACACACAGAAAATGTTGTGGGGAAGGCTAATCAAAGACTGCGTTTTATTGGCAGGACTCTTAGAAAATGTAACAGGTCTAATAAAGAGACTGCCTACACTTCGCTTGTCCACCCTCTTTTAAAATACTGCTGCGCGATATGGAATCCTTACCAGGTAGGATTGACGGAGTATATCGAAAATGTTCAAAGAAGGGCAGCATGTTTTATGTTATCGCGAAAGAAAGGAGAGAGTGTCACTGAAATAATACAGGATTTTGGATGGACATCATTATAAACTAAGTCGTTTTTCGTTGCGGCGGAATCCACTCACGGAGTTTCAGTCACAACATTCTCCTCCGACTGCGAAAATATTTTCTTGAAACCAACCTACATAGGGAGAAACGATCGCCAAAATAAAATAAGGGAAATCAAAGTTCGTACGGAAAGATGTAGGTGTTCGTTTTTTCCGCGTGCTGTACGAGACTGGAGTAACATAGAGTTGTAAAGGTGAATTCTATGAAACCTCTGCCAGGTACGTAAGTGTGATTTGTAGAGTATCCATGTAGATGTAGATGTAGATGCCGTCGTATTGTTTAATCGACCGGTTACTCTGGATTTCACATTGTACAGTGTGAGCTTCACATATTTCCATCTCAAATAAGCTTCAGATATTTTCAGTCAACATTTCTCAGTAACTTAGCTTTGCATATTTTACCGTCTGAGTTCATAATTATGCGACTGTTAAATCTTTTTTAAAGATCTTTCAACTTAAGTAAAAAGCATTAGACAGCAGATGTAAAAGAGTTCGCGGTAGAAGGTGCTTGGTTTCTTAATGTACGCACCAGAGGATGATGTCCCATATCAGTACTTTAATGAGGGTAAGCTATGGATTCCAGAGACATAGTGCTATTTCCCACGGTGAGAAGCAGGAAGTATATTAGGAGAAATTCAGTACTTTAATAGGGGTAATCTGTAGACTCTAGAGACCTTGTACCATTTTCCACACTCAGGGGTAGGAAGCATATGAGGAGAAATTGGCGTGGAGACAGCAGGAATATGAGGAAGCCATCTAAAGCAGAAATGTGTGACTATTGCAAAGGCCTTCTATAGATGACAACAAGCTTTTGGATTGAGATAAAGCACTAGACTTTTTTAACAGAAAGGACAAGCGCGACTACCTAACGTCTGGCAGAAACGTTTACATCTTCCTCCGCTACAGATAATATGCTTTTTCCGCTCTGATTTATTACTATGGAATGGACTGTTCGAGTCTTATTGTGTTTAAATGTATTAAATGCTAGCGCAAGAATAGTTTGTTTCAAAAATCAGTGTGGGACGCATATGTGTGTATATAGTGTGGAAGACTGTATTTTTAAGGGAACATTTGTTAATGGTGCCGGGGATACCCTACACAGCAATCTGTACTTACATAGCCCTCAAAGATGTTTGGAAACTATATTACACACACGTGGTTCCATTACTCCGCAGGATGACTCACTATTTCTTCGTAAGCAAACTGCATTTCGAAAGCAGGACGGAGTCCATATGTCATAGAGGACTTCAGTAATGAGTATAACTGACCATTTGTCACGACAAAATTAAATTTCAGATCAGCTCCGGATCTACGGGGAAGAGGGGGAGGGTGCGGGACAGCGGTATCTGCCCTGGGCAGGAATTTCAGGGGGCGCTAAATTCATTTGTTTGAAGAAAAAACTTGTTTCACAAAGTGCCTAGTATCTAGTGCAGTGAGCCGTGCGCTACTCGTGTTCGTGCCGTTTATTACTTGACATCTTGTCTTTGCGGTACTCCCGTCCCGTTTCTTATTCGATTTACTGGCGTCACTAAGTTACTGGCCTGCCTGCCTGTGAGTGGCAGCAGCAGCGCTATCGATAAGAGCACTGTTGTACTATCTTTGGAGTGACCGCTAGATTTTCGATTCGTGGTGTGCGTGAGTTCAGGGGGAATGGTGCTCCAGAGAAGTATGAACAGCCAGTACTCGCCCGACCGCTAGGGACAGACGCACGCACTTTCCAACGGAAGCGGTCTTGAGTGGCGACGACCGTTGGTTGGTTGGTCGTTCGGTCGGTCGTCTCATCAGGCGACGTGTATTTGATCTTCCGATCGCTTCTGTGTCCCTGCAATTGATCACCTTGCGGGACTTGAGTCGGTTCCTTCCTTGTGCAGAGATGTCGGATGGCCATTGGACAAGTGCTCCCTCTGCATGGTTGGGTTCGAGCCAGTGTCTCTGGATCGTCGTGCGTCCGAAGGCAGTCGGGGACGGAGAAGCAGTGGGGAGACTCACCCGATCGTTGCCGACGCACGTGACTTGAGTGTGGACGACCTTGGTTGGTCGTTCGGTCAGTCATCTCATCAGACGACGTGTATTTGGTCGCCAACCGCTTCTGGGTTCGCTATGTGTGTGTCGACTTGTGGTTCGTCCTTGTTGTTTCTCAGTGACTGGTTTTAGTATCGTTCGAGTTGTTTGTGGAAGTGTTCTGCAGAACCGTGTGTAGTTTGAGGTTTTGACTCACCAGTTATTGTAACGCTGTCTGCGTGCTGGATGCAGTGGGTTGGTCGGGATGGAGCGTCAAGCAAGACGAGGCCGGGGCCTCTGGCGCCGTGCACGCGCTGTCGGATCGTGAGGCGCTGGCTGCGAGAGCGAAAAGTTCGTTGCCCACCGAACCTGGACTCTGAAGCTGAGTGATCAGTTAACCTGTTATGAAACCTCAACTATTGTGACATCTCTTTGTTCATTTGTGGATGTTGCCCCCTTGCCCGTTCCGGCTAGCAGCATCGTATGATGCGTTGGAGTCGGCAAAATGTTGCAGCCGTCTTCCTATCTTGTGACTAATTATTCATTTGACTGTTACTTACCAGTGAAGTGCACCAGCGGTATTTTCTGCCCTGTGACCGTTAACGCTCCAGTTACCCGCCCTGGTCGTTAGCGTAGTTTGTAGGCAGTGTGCCTTTTCCTCGTCGTGTTGTTTCTGTCCAGCACAGCGTGTAGTTCGATAGGCTTTTAAGTTGTTTGGTTCATATTTGCTTAGAGTGGTTATTGTTCCCCTGGCTGTTTTTAGACGCCAATTTCTGGAGGCATAGTGCTGTTCGTACTCTCGTCCTCAGCCAGTGTTCTCCATCGTCGTGCCATTGGTCAGACGGAAGGAAATCGTTTAAATTGATGGTTAGTCCTTGGTCCGTCCCTAGTTTGGGGTGCCATCTGATTACCTAATTTCAACTCTTGGCTGACTGTCTCACCTCACCATACGTTTGAGCTACCTTCCCAGGCTGACCCTTGAAACACTTCTGAGCACCCCTTGTTCTGTTTGTTTTTAAATTGTGATTTTAATTTTAGTTGAAGTATTGTGCAAGGCCTTTGGCCGTGTATCAATTCAGTTTTTCTTTAATTTTACATTAAGGCCTTCAGCCGCGTTAAATTAAAATTCTGAGCATTGATTGTTTTAGGAACTTTTTTTTATTCTTAGCAATTCTTCTATCTGAAATTGCTTGCAATCCAGGCCCTAAGCCTTTAGTTGTTCCAGCTGAGGATTTGCGTGAACACCTTAATAAGGTCTTCAGCTCTGTGTGTTCTCTAAAGGAAAATTTTTTGTAAGAAGCGAGGGGTTTATTCTAAATTATTTATCTGACTTGTTGTTCAGGCCTTCAGCCGTTGTTTCATATTTGTTTGTGGCCATCATCCGTGCAATAAGTTAGAACGGCCACAGCCTGATTAAGGAAATACTGTTGTAAGTTCAAAATGAAATTTCTTGGTTAGAAAAATTGTTCAGACGTGTAGTGTAGGCATACATCGCATGGTTTTTTTTTATATTGCCTTCTACTTTTAATTACTTTTGATTTCTAAACCAGGCCTTCCAGCCGTCTTGCGTTTACTGTGTGATTTTGGGCCTTCAGCCCAGAAAGCATCTCGAGTTTTCTTTAACCAGACCTTCTGCCGTATTGTTTAGTTGTGATCGTTTAAGGCAATGAGTAAGTAAGTGGTTCTTAGAAAATAAAGTTGTGTGTTTGATTGTGCAACCCACAGTAACTGTTTACAGCCCCATCCACAACCTTAGCCTTATCCTGTGCGCTCTCTGACCATCTACCATCAGGTGCCATGCACGTTGTTCTATCGAGCTTTGATTTGATTTTAAAACACAACCCAATTCGTTTTTAATAATCTAAGTAGATGTTCATCTTATATCCATCAACATCAACTTAGATTATAAACATCAAGAAAAGCAAAACGAGGATAATGGCTCTGAGCACTATGGGACTCAACTGCTGAGGTCATAAGTCCCCTAGAACTTAGAACTACTTCAACCTAACTAACCTAAGGACAACACACACATCCATGCCCGAGGCAGGATTCGAACCTGCGACCGTAGCGGTCGCGCGGTTCCAGACTGTAGCGCCAGAACCGCTCAGCCACCAGCGGCCGGCCAAAACGAGGATTATGGAATGTAGTCGACTTAAGTCGGGTGATGCTGAGGGAATTAGATTAGGAAATGAGACACTTAAAGTAGTAAAGTAGTTTTGCTATTTGGGGGGCAAAATAACTGATGATGGTCTAAGTAGAGAGGATATAAAATGTAGACTGGCAATGGCAAGGAAAGCGTTTCTGAAGAAGAGAAATTTGTTAACATCGAGAATAGATTTGTCAGGAAGTCGTTTCTGAAAGTATTTGTATCGAGTGTAGGCATGTATGGAACTGAAACAAGGACGATAAATAGCTTGGACAAGAAGAGAATAGAAGCTTTCGAAATGTGGTACTACAGAAGAATGCTGAAGATAAGGTGGGTAGATCACATAACTAATGAGGAGGTATTGAATAGAATTGGGGAGAAGGGGAGCTTGTGGCACAACTTGATTAGAAGAAGGGATCGGTTGGTAGGACATGTTCTGAGGCATCAAGGGATCACCAGTTTAGTACTGAAGGGCAGCGTGGAGGGTAAAAATCGTTGAGGGAGACCAAGAGATGAATAAACCATGCAGATTCAGAAGGATGTAGGTTGCAGTAGGTACTGGGAGGTGAAGAAGCTTGCTCAGGATAGAGTAGCATGGAGAGCTGCATCAAACCAGTCTCAAGACTGATGAGCACAAGAACAACAATATAAGTTGAAACTTCCTGGCAGATTAAAACTGTGTGCCCGACCACGACTCGAACTCGGGACCTTTGCCTTTCGCGGGCAAGTGCTCTACCATCTGAACTGCCGAAGCACGACTCACGCCCGGTCCTCGCAGCTTTACTTCTGCCAGCATCCACTCCGCTGCAGAGTGAAAATCTCATTCTGGAAACATCCCCGAGGCTGTGGCTAAGCCATGTCTCCGCAATATCCTTACTTTCAGGAGTGCTAGTTCTGCAAGGTTCGCAGGAGAGTTTCTGTAAAGTTTGGAAGGTAGGAGACGAGATACTGACAGAAGTAAAGCTGTGAGGACAGGGCGTGAGTCGTGCTTCGGTAGCTCAGATGGTAGAGCACTTGCCCGCGAAAGGCAAAGGTCCCGAGTTCGAGTCTCGGTCGGGCACACTGTTTTAATCTGCCAGGAAGTTTCATGTCAGCGCACACTCCGCTGCAGAGTGAAAATCTCATTCTGGAAAAGAATATAAGTTGATTACTGAACGTATCTTATTTATTTATTTATTTCCTGTGCATACTGTATGTGATGTCTGTGCCTGGGGAATCCCTACAGCATCTAGAAAAAAAGAAAAAGAAAATTTCTCAGACAAGGCGACGGGGATACACGAGCTGCGCCAAACAAAACCAGATGGTTAAATGTCAAGCAACGGTCGCTCTTTGTGTGGTTGATTGAGTGTCCGAATAACCAGCGTTATTACGATGATTAACGAAGTCCATAGATTCAAACTACTGTAGTGGAAGTAAACGTTTAGTAGGAAGAACAGGTAAGGAAGGTTACGTATTACATTGGGGGCCCTCACAAGTACGGTTGTGTCCCCAGGACTGAGCGGGGCTGATCTGCGCGTGCCGAACCGTGGCGCTCAAGTGCGTGTGGGGGAGGGGGGGTCAGTCTGCGTGCGAAGTCACCGTCCAGGAGGTCCGCGCGCAAGTGTCTGCGTGAGAATGTTGCAAGCCGCGAGCAAGCGTGGCGTGTGAGGTGTACGCAGCGACTGCGTTACCTGCAGCAATGTTTCGTGTCAAAACCAATCAAACACGTACTATCAACGCTACTAGCAGTAGGTGTTACAGCTACGAACACGAACGTGAGTAAAAGAAAACGTGGTACAAAGGTCAGCCGAGCGGTGTGGCCGAGCGGTTCTAGGCGCTTCAGTCTGGAACTGCGCGACCCCCCGGTCGCAGGATAAAATCCTGCCTCAGGCATGGATGTGTGTGGTGTCCTTAGGTTAGTTAGGTTTAAGTAGTTCTACGTTCTAGGGGACTGTTGACCTCAGATGTTAAGTCCCATAGTGCTCAGAGCCATTCTTAACTAAGGTCAAAGAGTACCGGCATCTACACAATTACGCTTCTCTGATTGAAGAGCTGCGAGAGAATTACCCAGATGACCATCGAAACTATTTAAGACCGGACAGTGAAACGTTAGATATAGTACTGGACATCGTCAAGGACAAAATATGCGGGAGGGATGCAGTGAGTGATGAGGGACAGCGTCTCGGCGGAGAGGAGCAGCGTCGTACCGCTGCTCTGAAACTGTTAGCAACAGGTCGCTACGTGGAACATTCAAAACTGGTAACAGCGAATTCCGCGTCGTCGCTGTTTAATATAATTCCAGACACATGCAGAGCACATTATGATGCCCCACAGCCAGAGGTTACGAAGGTAAATAATTAAAAGTACTAGCTATTGTGTTAAAAATTTTAATTTAGGAAACTGCTGTAATTATTTATTTATTTACACGTCAAGTTCCGTAGGATCAAATTGAGGAGCAAATCTGCAATGTCATGGAAAGTGTCAGTACATGAAATTTCAATATAAGAGTAATAACAGATGAAAATAAATGTTCATGAACCTGAAAAAAGTCAGTCCATAAGTTTAAGTAAACGCTACCAGCAATACAATAAGAATCAGCTTAATTTTTCAAGGATCTCCTCGACAGAATAGAAGGAGTGACTCAAGAGGAAACTCTTCAGTTTCGGTTTGAAAGCGCGGGGATTACTGCTAATATTTTTGAATTCGAGTGGCAATTTATTGAAAATGGATGCAGCAGTATACTGCACACCTTTTTCCACTAGAGTTAAGGAAGTCCGATCCAAATTCAGGTTTGATTTCTGCCGAGTATTAACCGAGTGAAAGCTGCTTATCCTTTGGAAAAAACTAATATTGGTAACAAGAAACGACAATAACGAATGTACATACTGAGAGGCCAATGTCAAAATACCCGGACTCGTGAACAGAGGTCGACAAGAGGTTCGTGAACTCACACCACTTATTGCCCGAACCGCCCGTTTCTGAGCCAAAAATATCCTTGTACAATGGGAGGAGTTACCCCAAAATATAATACCATGCGACATAAGCGAATGAAAATAAGCAAAGTAGACTAATTTTCGTGTCGAAGTATAACTCACTTGTGATACGGTTCGAATAGTAAAAATGGCAGTATTAAGTCTTTAAACAAGATCCTGAACGTGGGCTTTCCACGACAGCTTACTATCTATCTGAACACCTAGAAATATGAACTGTTGAGTTTCACTAATCATATGCCCGTTCTGTGAAATTAAAACGTCAGCATTAATTGAATTGTGTGTTATAAACTGTAAAAACTGAGTCTTACTGTGATGTAACGTTAGTTTATTTGCTACAAGCCATGAACTGAAGTCATGTACTGCAGTATTTGAAACTGAGCCAATGTTGCACACAACCCCCTTTACTACCAAGCTAGTGTCATCAGTAAACCGAAATATTTTAGAGTTACCCATAATACTAGAGGGCATATCATTTATATAAATAAGGAACAGTAGTGGCCCCAACACTGATCCCTGGGGCACCCCCCCACTTCACAGTTCCCCACTCAGATCTCACATCAGAGCCGTTATCAACATTGTGAATAATGACCTTTTGCTGCCTGTTGCTAAAGTAAGAGGTGAAGCAATTGTGAGCTACTCCCCGTGTTCCGTAATGGTCCAACTTCTGGAGCAATATTTTGTGATCAACACAATCAAATACCTTAGTTAAATCAAAAAATACGCCAAGCGCTCGAAACTTTTTGTTTAACCCATCGCGTATCTCACAGAGAAAAGAGAACATAGCATTTTCAGTTGTTAAACGACTTCTAAAGGCGAACTGTACATTCGATAGCAAATCGTGCGATGTTAAAGGATCAATTATCCTTACATACACAGCCTTTTCAATAACTTTTGCAAACACTGATGGTATAGAAATAGGTCTAAAATTATCTACATTATCCCTTCTCCCTTTTTATAAAGTAGCTTTACTATTGAGTACTTTAATCTCTCAGGAAACTGACCATTCCTAAAGGAAAAATTACAAATATGGCCAAATACAGGGCTAACATGTGCAGCACAGTACTTTAATATTCTGCTAGACACTTCATCATGGCCATGAGAGTCCTTAGTCATCAGTGATTTAATTATTGACTCAATCTCCGTCTTGTCTGTATCAGAGAGGAGTATTTCAGACATCAATCTCGGAAAGGCATTTGCCAAGAAAGTTGTATGATTTCCAGTAGAAACTAAATTTTTATTTAATTCACCAGAAATGTTCAGAAAATGATCGTTAAATACTGTACATATATCTGATTAATCAGTAACAGAAATATTTTTACCGCGAACTGACTTTATATCGACGACCTTGTGCTGCTGACCAGACACTTCCTTCACAACTGACCATATGGTTTTAATTTTATCCTGTGAATTAGCTATTCTATTTGCATACCACATACTCTTTGCCTTCCTTTTATATAGAAAGAAACTCGATGTAACACTTTTACCTCAGAAGCTATAAAAAAGACTTGACGTTATGATTACCCTGTGGTCACGTAATTACCATATTGGTCGTATACTGCAGTTCATCAGGAACAGAAGTGTGATACCATTTAGATGCAGACGGTGAAGGGGAAAAGATGCTGAAGCGTGGTATTCCGCTGACAAATGTCAATTATCACACAAATCCGTCTGCGCAGCCAAAGTTCTCAGTAAACTTTGCTTCAGCACTGAATTAATCAAATATTACTTGTATAGTGTCCATCCGTTGTAATTTCTTAGCCACATTAGTTCCAGTAGCTTAAAATTAAATCATTTCTGCTGCATGTATCTGCTACATGTTTCATTCACATAAAATGTAACTGATATCATGTTACTCTCCAGTTTATACTTTGTTTGGCAGTTCTGACGAAGCCATATTCGTAGATTCCGTTCATTGTTCTTCTTCCAATAAAAGGAGAAATATTACATTGCTTTTATTTGCTTTTTGCTTCAGTTTCCTACAACAAAAGAGGAATACATGGATGTTTCCAAAGGATTCGAAGTTAAGTTTCAATTTATAAACTACGGAGAAGCATTAGACGGAAAACATATATGCATTGTGCCAGCGACTTACTCTGGAGCCCATTGTTTCATTACAAGAATTTCTCCAGTGTCGTTGCTTTCGTAAATGCAATTTACGGGTTCACGTTTGTTGATGTAGAGAAAAATGGAAGAATGTCTGAAGGAGGAGTTCAAGAGTACACAGAATTCTTTCACTCACTGAAGAAGGGGTGATTAAACTGGCAATTAACGATGAAATAATATATATAATATAATTTTAATGAAGTTTTTTCCATGAAAGAAACCTTTTTAAAGCGTTATTCTCAACGAGAAGTAGATCGCGACAGTACAACTTTTAACTACAGATTATCATGTGCTCGAAATGTAGTGGAAAATCTTTTTCGTATAACAACATCTCTATTTCGAATTCTGCATACACCAATCAACATGAAGCTCGAAACGATATACTATGTGATATGGTCATCTGTGCGTTGCACAATTCTTTTACGTAGACGACGCAACTGATAGATTCCCGCTGCAGCACTGGCCAAGGAAGTTATCGTACACTGCACTTTACACGAGGCTGACTGGCGAAGAACAGTAGTGGCGTTGCCTAGATTGCAGTCTGCAGTGTCGAGAAATCCAGCTATACGAGCGAAAGACAATCAAGAAGCTTACGAGATATATTTTGTATCATAATGGAGGGTGTCCTGTCGGGAAGCCGTGTTACATGCTGAAAGTGTCTCATTATACAGGAGACTGTATAGTGCAAGACACAATGCTGTTATAATATTCTGCTGGAATGTCTATTGTTATAAAGTGCACTGAGGTTACAATACTCTTGCTATGTGAATATAGAAGTGTTTACTTATTCTTCACACTGTCATTGACTACCACCATCCATTGTACTCTAGTTGACCTTGTCATTTTCGTCATAATCAGTTCCATTCTCGTTGTCCTCAGAGTCCTTTGACCTTTACCCACATCCATAGAAATATCCGTGTTCGAACAACTCACAATTGTCAGCTCCCGAGAGTCAGAAAGTATGTCATCGAGAGACCTGCCACTACGCTTACTGTCACACACTTTTTTCAGTTCATTCCTAAATGAACCCCATAAGATTCGTATATTTTTTCCTTTTTCACAACAAACTCTCGTTCCCCTTTGGGAAAAACTGCTTTGCAAAATGCAACTATTTAATCATAAACTTCTGTTTTTGAATTCTTATTTACACAGTTTTTAGATCTCACTTTCCGCAAATATTTACACTGAAGAGCCGAAGACAATGGTATACCGGCCTAATTTCGTGTAAGGCGTCGCACCATGCAAAAGTAACGCAACATGACTTGGCATCGACTCGACGATCGTCTGAAGTAGTGCCGGAGGGAACTGACGCCATGAATCCTGCAGGGCTGTCCATAGATCCTGTAACGTCTAGTAATAAACAAAGACAATATATTGTGTAATAATGAGAATATTAGATGTGTCATATTGTGTCATTGTGTAAAATTATGTATTTTTTCTTTATTATTTATTTCTGAGAACGTCTGCGTCGGCGAGTAATAAGACCGACACAGAAGATAAATGTTGTACAGAGATCACAAAATGAATTAGTATATAATGCATGATGTAAAGTAAAGTCTTTGTCTTCGTAATCTGGAAGCTGTGAGAGAAAGATCTCCTGTTGTTGTCGTAGAGAGCGAGAAGGTAGCATTCTTTTGTCGAGATTGGGAATTGTACGCCATTACGTGTGCATTTACACAGGTCTGTAATTGTTGGGATATTTAAATGTTTCAATAGAGTTGTTTAAATGAAAACGTGTATTATTTAATTGTTAAAGCTTGCTTGCCTATTATCCCATCCTGTTAAGATATTTTTCAGTTATATAAAAAAAATTATTATCTGTGGAGCTGAGCTGTGTGGAGAAAGAAGAGCCGCTGCCGCGGCGTATTTAAACGACTTACAATATCGTCGAGTATACCGCAAGGAAGCGGTAAAATAATAGTAGAATAATATTATTTCTTTTAGCTCCCAGACTGGCAGTGAAGATCAGCAGATTTTATGATGTGTTGCAGGTTGACGCGGGCTGCTGATAGGATATAAATTACAGTGCAAATAATTTAATGTACTTACCGAATCTGATAGGAATCTTGCTGTGCTCCGTTCTGATCTGGCTAAATTTTATAGTGATAACGTAATTTTCTTTAATGAGAGTCTCATGTTCTTGGGCTAGTCGTGGTATGAAACAGCATTCTAGTAAGAAATAAAATCCACTGCAAACTTGTGTTTTTGAACGATTGTACGAACTGTAACATCAGTGATCATAAAACAGTAATTTCAACTTTGAATAACTATGAAGTAGGAAAGATATATTGATCCTTAGCATGAGTTGCAGTTACTAAAAATCGTTCTTTAAATTGTAGGCCAGATCCAGAACAATAAGACTTTCATAGATACATTTTATTTTACTAAAAGGTAACGATGATAAAGAAATTAAAGGCACAGCATTGTTAAAAGAATTTCTCGTCACTCTTTCCATATATGCGTTGTTACGCTAATAATAATAATTAAAAAATAAATAAATGAACCAAAGAGACTAACAATTTATAAAAACAATTAACGAAAGAGTAGTCAGGACGGGAAACTGTCGCCCAAAAACGCGGGGCCAGAATTTGCAGTGGCCACAATTATAAAATTTTATGTATTTTTCTTTCAGTGTCTATTGTTATGTATGTATAGATATATATGTATTTAGTGTTAAATGTATGTATGTATATCATGATCTATGCTATGTATTAATGAATGTGCAAACACTCTTTCATGACAAAACGCACTACTGCAAGCGAGTCTGAGAAGACGATCCTGATAGTACTGAGAAGCTCTAACGACTACGTAATCCGGGGGGCAGCCGAACCCCGAGATAAGATAAATTAAAGGTAAGACTACAGTGTAGTTGTCCTGTTGGTAGAAGTTGAGCTCCAGTGGAGTAATCTCATATCGCTAGTGGTGTGCATATTGTACGTAGTTTGATGTTAGTATTTGTGACAGGACAAAGTGGTGGTAGATAGTAATTTTTAGTGTGCGGTGTAGTGTATATAAAGTGATGTATTTTGTGTGCAAGGGGAAAAACTGTTAGATTTTGTGTTTTAGTAAGCAATTTAGGAATATGGTTAAGTTGCGTAGTCAACGTCCAAGCAATATGGATACTGAGGAACAACAATTAGCTAGTGAAGGAAATGTGGAACCGGGTGCCTCAAGTAGTACTAGTACTCTCTTTGAGGATATAACAGGCGAAAATGGGGGGGCAGGGGCACAGGAAGTAGTGCCTCCGCCCACTAGTCATCAAGTCGATGTAGATAAAGAAATTGTACCACCACCAGAAAAGCAGGAACCAGAGAGTGGTAATCTGCCTGGTGGGTATTCAATTCAGGCTATATTAGAGCGTGTGCTAAATTACCAGGCAGAATTTGCGCAACAGCAAGCCGAGCGAGATCGCCAGCAAGCTGAGCGAGATCGCAGGCTAGAAGAGCGAGATCGCCA
The DNA here is from genome assembly GCF_023898315.1 of Schistocerca nitens. Taxonomy (NCBI): domain Eukaryota; kingdom Metazoa; phylum Arthropoda; class Insecta; order Orthoptera; family Acrididae; genus Schistocerca; species Schistocerca nitens. Next base: position 615,762,835 of record NC_064620.1, on the reverse strand, counting down.
GCAAGCTGAGCGAGATCGCAGGCTAGAAGAGCGAGATCGCCAGCAAGCTGAGCGAGACCAGCAACTTGTGCAATCGATAGAAAGTATGAAAAAAGAGATAGCAGATATGAAAAAGAATTATGAGTCGATACCTAGGGCCGTGCAGGAGCTGACTGAACAGGTCAACAACCTGCAAGTAGCAAACACTAACATGGTAGACGAAATAGGTGTATTAGCCAACAGAGTAGAAAAGCTCGAAATAGATTCCACACAGCTTGTAGAGCAGAAGTGGAATGAACAGGCAAATAAAATTGAAACAGAATTTAACTCATGGCTAGAAGTGAAGGAGAGTGAGATTGACACGAATATTAAGTCTAAAGTAGAAGCAGCCATAGTAAATAGAGATTCTGAATCATTCAGTACCGCAGTAAATAGTCAAGTACAGAATGATGTGCAAACAATTAAACAAATACTCAGTGAGGATATTCCGCAGTGGCAAGTGAATGTTAACAAACGGATATCCGAACTGGAGAAAGGTTTAGCACAAAGCAGGAAACATGTGGAACAGGAACCTCTGTCGCCAAAAGCCTATGGTTTTGGCAACGCACAAACTTATATGCGATACAACAATGGGGAATCTGTAGTCGATAATGCGAAGAGCTGTAGCTCCGGTTCGGAGCACACAGCATATGTCCCAGCAGCAAACCCATGTAGTTAAAAAATATTAGTGGAAGAAAGTTTAATTAAAAATAGGCAATTTCAAACATTTACTACTGAAAGGAAATCAGTACACCCAGTAGTATTCATAAAAAGCTTTAAAAATATCTTACCCAGTGTATGGAACGAAACACAGAAAATACAATACGTAATGTCGTACATTCAAGGTGACGCAGCGCTATGGGCTACAGAAGTAGCAGACAGCTGCAAGACATACGAACAGTTTGAAAGGGCATTTTTGTCAAAATATTGGTCGCCTTGTATACAAGAGCGACTAAGAAAAGAGGTATATAATCCCGAACCGTACTCACCCCGTCTTGGGAATTTGAGGCGGTATTTTGAAAAATATATAAACAAAACGCGCTACTGGGACGAGCCTATATCACCAAGAGACATAGTAAGACTACTAAAATCACATTTACCTATTCATATCAAGGAGAAATTAATACATGTACCAGAAAGCGACATGGAAAACTTCCTGTCGGTCCTAGATTCCATAGACTTGATACAGGAAGACGCAAAATCAGCGTGCGATCACTCGCGGAATAATGGGTCAGGATGTAAACACGATAGAAATAGTAGTGCACAGAACCACAACCATGGAAATGGTGGGGGTGGTAGCAAGCGACAAGAACAATCGCAAAATGGTAGTAACGGTAGAGGCCAGAACGGGTATGGACAACCAATTTATAACAAAAAGCGTCGATTTGACGACAGGTACGAATCCGGAATGTCAGGGACCAACCGCTGGAAAAATGCGCGAGGTCAGTGGCAGAGCAATTATAATGATAGTAATCGAAATTGGCAACAGAATCAGCGTAGAAGCCCAGAACGACAGGCTAGTGACCGGTATGACAACAATAGACCACCACCGCAAAACGCGCCTATTGCGCAGCCGTGGCGGCCTACAAATCAGAATGTACATATAGTGGAGGTCGCGGACAATAACCGTCCAAGTACCTCACAAGTAATTAATCCAACAAACTAGAATCGGCCTCGATATGCTCTCCATCGACGGCCGAGGGATGGAGTGAGAGCAACTCGAGTAATAGTAATATACCTGGGATACACATGCTGCGATACAACGAAGGTGTTAGTATGGATAAAGAGCTACTGAATGAGCCGCACGAATGTAAGAAAGATAATAACGAAAATGTGCAAGCTATTATTGAAGCTAGAATCAATGATGTTGCAGTGAACATAATTATCGACACAGGTGCCTCAGTAAGTGTGATGAGTATGGAGTTATTTAAAGCACTGGGAAAGGGACATAGTATTCCGACCTTCCCGGTTAACAATTGTAAGGTGTCTGGAGCCATTAGTGCACAGAGCCAATCAGTTAAGTACCAGGTGCAGGTGGAGATTCATAAGGAGGGCGAAGCCATAGTGAGCTCGTTCCTCGTGGTTAAAGGATTAAAGGTGGCCTGCATTCTGGGAGTAGATTTTCTCCTAGAGAGGGACGCATTGATCGACCTCTCCGTAGGGAAATTAAGCATAATTAATAGGGGTAGAAGGATTGAGTTATCTATGATAAAATCGAAGGAGGTACTTGTGCCGTGCTGTAATCGAATCAATATCAAAGGTAGGAACCCTTGGGTACTACAACTCGATGATTTTTCACATGCAACAGACCTCTATTACACAAATTTAGAGGACCAAAATTTTGAGACAAATGTTGAGGCATTTAAAACCAAAGTGCACGAATCTGAAGGTTTAAATGATACACAAAAGCAACAGTTGACGCGGGCTGCTGATAGGATATAAATTACAGTGCAAATAATTTAATGTACTTACCGAATCTGATAGGAATCTTGCTGTGCTCCGTTCTGATCTGGCTAAATTTTATAGTGATAACGTAATTTTCTTTAATGAGAGTCTCATGTTCTTGGGCTAGTCGTGGTATGAAACAGCATTCTAGTAAGAAATAAAATCCACTGCAAACTTGTGTTTTTGAACGATTGTACGAACTGTAACATCAGTGATCATAAAACAGTAATTTCAACTTTGAATAACTATGAAGTAGGAAAGATATATTGATCCTTAGCATGAGTTGCAGTTACTAAAAATCGTTCTTTAAATTGTAGGCCAGATCCAGAACAATAAGACTTCCATAGATACATTTTATTTTACTAAAAGGTAACGATGATAAAGAAATTAAAGGCACAGCATTGTTAAAAGAATTTCTCGTCACTCTTTCCATATATGCGTTGTTACGCTAATAATAATAATTAAAAAATAAATAAATGAACCAAAGAGACTAACAATTTATAAAAACAATTAACGAAAGAGTAGTCAGGACGGGAAAATCCGTAAGAGGACGACGGGCTGGTGACCTCTTCTGAACAGCACGTTGCAAGGCATCCCAAATAAGCTCAATAAGGTTCATGTCTGGGGAGTTTGGTGGCCAGCGGAAGAGTGTTACTGGAGGTAGTTTGTAGGAATTCCGGATGTCTCGCATTGTCCTGCTGGAACTGCCCAAGTCCTTCGGAATGCACAATAGGCATGAATGGATTCAGGTGCTCAGACAGGCGTACGTGTCACCTGTCAGGGTCGTATCTAGACGTATCAGGGGTCCCCATATTACTTCAGCTGCCTCACACCATTACAGAGACTCCACGAGCTTCAACGGTCCCCTGCTGGATTCATGAAGTTGTTTCCATAACCGTACACGGCCATCAGCCCGACACAATTTGCAACGAGACTCGTCAGACGAGGCAAAATGTTTACACAGTCATGAACAGCCTAACTTCGGCGTAGACGGGCCCAGGCGAGGCATAAGGCTTTGTGTCGAGCAGTCGTCAAGGGTACACGAGTGACCCTTCAACTCCAAAGGCCTATGTCGATGATGTTTCGTTGAATGGTTCTCACGCTGACATTTACTGATGGCCCAGCATCGAAATCTGCAGAAATTTGCGGAAGGGTTGCACTTCTGTCACGCTGAACGATTGTCTTCAGTGCTCGTTAGACCCGTTCTGCAGGATCTTTTTCCGGCCGGACCGATGTCGGAAATTTGGTGTTTATCCTCATACCTGATATTCACTGTACACTTGTGAAATGGTCGTACGGGAAAATTCCCACTTCATCGCTATCTCGGAGATGCTGTGTCCCATCGCTCGTGCGCCGACTATAACAGGACGTTCAGACTCACTTAAATATTGATAACCTGCCATAGTAGCAGCAGTAACCGATCTAACAACTGCGCCAGACACTTGTTGTCTTATATAGACGTTGTCGGTCTGCCACAATAGCTGAATAGTCAGCGTGACGGACTACCGTCCTAAGGGGTTCAAATGGTTCAAATGGCTCTGAGCACTATGGGACTCAACTGCTGAGGTCATTAGTCCCCTAGAACTTAGAACTAGTTAGACCTAACTAACCTAAGGACATCACACACATCCATGCCCGAGGCAGGATTCGAACCTGCGACCGTAGCGGTCTCGCGGTTCCAGACTGCAGCGCCAGAACCGCGCGGCCAATTTGGCCGGCCGTCCTAAGGGGCCCGGGTTCGATTTCCGTCTGGGTCGGGGATTTTCTCCGCTCAGGAACTGGGTGTTGTGTTGTGTTCATCATCATTTCATCTCCATCCGGCGTGCAGGTGGTAATAAGACCCGCACCAAGGTGGCGGGACCTGCCCCGTAAGGAGCCTCCCGGCCAATGACTCCAAACGATCATTTCCAATTTTTTCCATAGGCGTTGTCGACCGCGGCGCTCTATTATGCCTGTTTACATATCTCTGTATGCTAATACGAGTTCCTATACCAGTTTCTTTGCGCTTCCGTGTATAAATTCCGTCACACAGTCGTTCGTCCGGCAATGGGAATGTCCGTGTAGGGCACTTTAGGTTACTGACAAGATTCCACGAGCTCACAGAAATCGCGTCGCGCGCTGTAGGCAGCTGACATAAGAAACTGCGAGAGTGCGCACAACAGCGTGTGTGAAAACGCCACAGTCGAGGCGTGTGCATCTGCACGCGCTGGTGAGCAGCACGGGGTGCGTCTGACCTGCACCTCGACCGCACACCGGCCTCTCTAGCGACACTGCGTTCACACTCACGTCCTCGGGCACGCATCTGCGTGACTCGTCATAAACCGCGCGGTTAGGAGCGCACCTGCGAGGGCCTCTATTGCCTTACCTGTGTAACAGCCCTGCCCTGTCAGATAGCCCCAAAATAACAGGAGGTGTATCCATGAAAACGAAATTTTGACAGAAAGTTTCCGCCAGAAAGCTACACTACTGAATAGCCTGAAATAAAAAGTGCGTGTTTGATATTAATATAACAGACATACATTACACACACAGACACATGATCATGATTTTGTATTTAAGACCGATTCGTCAGTGTCAAAATATATTTATTTTTACTATTAGATAGTAAAGTGCAGATGATGAGTGCACCAAAATGTCTTTTCGGGCTCAAAACAGAAAAGTAGCCCAAGATAAAACTGAAAAAAAAAAATGGCTCTGAGCACTATGGGACGTAACATCAGAGGTCATCAGTCCCCTAGAACTTAGAACTACTTAAACCTGACTAACCTAAGGACATCACAGACATCCATGCCCGAGGCAGGATTCGAACCTGCGACCGTAGCGGTCACGCGATTCCAGACTGAAGCGCCTAGAACCGCTCGGCCACACTGGCCGGCGATAAATCTGAGCTCCACTGATATTTCCGATACTACTATTTCACATATTTCGAATATTTTTTTGTAATTTGCTCATTCGAGGTAATTCGATCCAACAGTCGAAACGTCAAGGCTCAGATGATGATAAACAGTCTTCATTGTCGGTTTTATCTCAGCAGGAAAGTGACGCTGAGCTAACATCTAGTGACATTTCAGTCGAGTGGCAAGGACAAAATTAGGGATCTAAAGTAACCAGGTACATGACCGGACCACGAAAAAAGTACAGAGGAACAAAGGTCACACTTCAGCTAACAAGCTGTATCACTGAATGGAAAACATCCAAAATACTTTAGGTCCACTGAACGGAACGATAGCCATTGGACACATCACATGTGGTACGGACTAGTGGTAGATAAAGAAAGTATTAAAACATCTTGGCTCTTTTCGACTAAACAAGCCAGGATGTTTTAATACTTTCTGTACTGCCTGCAAGATATACGGCAGCTCTTCTACAGGAGTTTTGTGTACAGGGGGTCTCATTCATTGGAAAAACGCTTCAGAAAGATTATCCAAGCATGAAGCATCACACACTCATAAAGAATATTTTATCAAATGGAAAACCCGTCTGCAGCAAATCAAATCGTGGCAGAGCATCGATCGCGACAATGAGCGATTAATTCAGTGTGAAAAAAAAAAAAAAAATAGAAACACATGCTACACGTAGGAACGCACTCTATCATGTATTTCTTTTCGAGGTTCTAAAGAAACATTGAGTGAGCTCACTGAAAATTTTCCTCGCCTTAGCCAACAAAATTTTGCTAATTTGATAACTCTCATCACCAAATACAATCCTACTCTCAAGTATCCGTCAGACCACGTAAAAAAAGGGACATGTATTCTATTTTTCGCAGACAATACGAAATGAAAATATCGATATAATGGCAAACAAAGTTCGAATTACGATTATCAATGTGATCAAGGAGACCAACTATGTCACCATCATGTTTCATTACAATCCAGACGTCTTTCAAAAAGAACAAGTGCCAGGTGAGTATATAAAAATAACAGAAACTGAATATGAGATGAAGGAAAGCATTATTGATTTTATTAAAGTTAACAGAAAGCTTGCAGAATATATGACACAGTGAATTCTAAAAAAGGAAACTACTAGCTGATTGTTAGGATACGCAAAAATACTGTCGACAATCTCAAGATAACGGATATAATAAGGCCAGCGTGTATAAAGGAGTCCAAGCCATAGTCATTCAAATGAACGAGCTGGCGGAGTTCGTGCAACGTCTAGCACACTCTTTAAATCTTGTAGACGTGTATTCAGCGCCATCGTGTCCAGAAGCAGTTAGCCTATTTGGGCTTGTACAAAAACTCTATTTTTTCATTATTTGATCCACCACGCGGTGGAAAATGATACAAAAGTATACAGAAACCAACTTAAAAAGGAAGCCGTAAAACAAGACGGTCGGGTAAACACCTAGCTGTTACAGTTCTATTAAATAATTTGCCGGAAGTTGTTAAAAACCCTGGAAGAAATTGAAGACTCCTCTCCTGCCACAAAATCTAGGTATGAAGCTGGTCGTCTACTACATGCGTGATTGAATTTTAATTTATCTTCAACTTAACAATTTATGTTATTATTCTTCGATAGATTAATAAAGTGAACGTCGAAATACAGAAAGAGGACATTATCATTTCGCATTCCGTCGCGCTAAGGCAAGGTCTTGTTAAGATCTTGAAAGAAATGAGAGAACAACCTGTAGAATATTAAATCAGGAAGCCGCATCTGTATAAAGGGACAGTCCTCAAAACAAAGGAACTTCGAGAATGAAAAGGCAGCACGATGAAATTTGCGAGGTCGAATCTAGAATAGTAGACCCGACTGACGTATTTTCCAAAGATATAAAAGCAGTATTTGACAAAATTTTGACACAAACTGAAACAGGAGTGTAGAGCGCAAGGAGTACACGTAAAATATCGGCTTCCCCAGTGGCCACACGTTTTTAAATGTGTCGACTGAGCCAATCTAGGAAGAAAATATTCGTAGACTTGAATGCAGTGGATTTTTGCCAGGAACTTGTCGTTTTCAAAACGCTAGTAACCGAAGTTAATGAAAAATCAAGCGCATTCGACCTGTTACAACAACTGTGCAAGCAACGTTTGCAAGAAACATTTTCTAATGTTAGTATAGGATATACTGTACATTACCGAAGTTGTCTACAAGCTGTGACCGGTAGCAAAACTCTTGCGAAAAGACTGCAATAAGAAAATTAGGGGCTAATACAAACGCTGTTATCGAGAGACATTCACCAGCGGAAATTACATTTTTTGTTTTCTCGATAGATAAGAGACGACATTCTTCCATGAGTTTTGTGTGCCTATAAGTAGATGGAATGACATCAAAGTAATTACATTCACATTTTTGACTTGTAGATAATGTCCTGTGAATAAAGTTACGGCATAGCTCTGCTGCTCAAAAATTATGCTCAACAGATAGACCTCCCCCCCCCCCCCCAAGAAAAGAGCAAATCAATGTTCCAACGAGCAATAAAGTCGGTTAAATGATGATTATGTGATTAATAACGCTGGACAAATTACCTAAAGCAGCATTTAGCATCAAGATAAATAGATAAAGGTTTCCAAGGTTTTTCGATGACTTGTGGGAGAAAATGTTGAACATCCGCAACAGAGATTTTACAACCAATTTAGCATTTTCTTTCAACTGCTCAGTTAAGGAAGATTATTACATTACTTCGACAGTTATTGGCAGATTTATGCGAAATTGTAGAAGAGTAAATAAAATTCTAGGGACTTTGTGAGTGACTGAGAAGACTGGACGGATAGTATACATTCTTCCGTGAATTTTGTCGTCTATAAATGGGTGGACTGACGTCTTAATAGGCAAACTAAATTTACGATCTTGACTCGTAGATACAAGAGGGTAAATAAAGTAATGGAACTGCTGTACACCAGAAAAATTCTGACCGACAGACAGACATTCTTTCTGCACACCATTCACGGAGGGTTCTTGTTGCACACGAAAAACAATATGTTTGACGACTCCTAGGAGTGACACAGTATATGTCCGATAGCTATGGTAATGAAACTTAAAACGAAGAGAGTGCTCTCTGCAGGATTTGGGGCGTCAGTTGATGTGCGATACATTCATCGACGACCAGTCTGGCCGCACGGGTACACCGCACGGTCTCGGGCGCCTTGTCACGTTTCGCGCGGCTCCCCCCGTTGGAGGTTCGAGTCCTTCCTTGGGCATGGGTGTGTGTGTTGTCCTTAGCGTAAATTAGTTTAAGTTAGATTAAGTAGTGTGTAAGTCTAGGGACCGATGACCTGAGCAGTTTGATCAAAATAAGAACTTACCACAAATTTCCAAGAAAAAAAAAGAGACCATTCTGTTGGAATGACGGAAAAAATATTAGAACTGCAAACCGTAAGTCGACGTAAATTTTCGTAAAACAAATGGAGACACATAACTTTGGAAACATAGACGAGAACTGTTGTTGTATTCGGCGTAAATGGTACACCGACGTGCTGTTTAGGTGTATGCTACGCTCTGCCGCAATGACACTGGCAGGGCTGCTGAGTCTGCTATACATGTCCTACTGCGAGGAGAAAAAATGTGTCAGCGTGATGAGCTACTCATGAAGTTCCCTGCTGCGAGAGAGGATACATCATACCAGAAAGCAGCTGGATACAAACGGCCGCGAACTAGTGGTCGTCCAACTGCGGCTGATGGATATGCTCTCAGCTCTGAATTGGGACTGGATTGATGCAGCTACAGTAGCACAACAGATGTCATCGCAGAGGAAAACCACAGAAACGAAAAACTGGAAATTTGTGGGAAGGACTATGGAACCAAACTGCTGAGGTCATCGCTCCCTGCGCTAACGCACTACTTAATCTAACTTAAACTAACTTACGCTAAGGACAACACACACACACACCCATGCCCCATGCCCGAGGGAGGACTCGAACCTCCGACGAGGGAGGGGGGGGGGGGCAGCCACGCAAACCGTGAAAAGGCACCTAAGACCGCGTGGCCCACAGAAAGGCAGAAAGGGAAATTTAGTCGGCTTTCACAGGAGGAACAACCTGGGGCAGAAGGTAAAAGAACAGAACACGCCGTTATAAACAGGACGACGAAAAACAACAACGCGGGTGCCACGTCGGCTCTCAAGAAGGGACTTAACTTCGCTCCATCTTCAAAAAGCATCCCTTTCGTTGACATCATAAGTGGTGGGGAGCAAGCGGTTCGTAAGTTTGCCAGTGAAAATGCAGAAGAAATCCGACACGAAACGAGCCGCATTCTTCCAAAATCCAAGCCGGCCGCTGTGGCCGAGCGGATCTAAGAGCTTCAGTCCGGAACCGCGCTGTTGCTACGGCCGCAGGTTCGAATAATGCCTCGGACTTGGATATGTGTGATGTCCTTAGGTTAGTTAGATTTAAGTAGTTCTAAGTCTATGGGACTGATGAACTTCCATAGTGCCTAGAGCCATTTGAACAATCAAAATCCAAGCCACCAACCTCAAACTTTATAAGAGCTGAGTGTAATGGTCTTCATGAGCTCCGCAACGATTCTGTCGTCGTAGTTTCACCAGCGGGCAAGGGTAATGCATCCGTCATCATGGAACGATCTGAATATGACGCAAAGATACGGTTGATTCTGGAGGGGCAGACGTACCACAAACTTTCAACGGACCAGACGTCCAGAATAATGCGGAAAACGTCGGACATTCTACTGCGGTCTTCACTGGAAGAGAAAGTCGTTAAAAAGTTCATCGCTCAGCCACTTCGTCCACCTACTTTGTACGGCCTTCCGAAGGCCCGTAAGGAGCACACTCCTCTGCGCCCCATTGTAAGCATCGTTGTATCAACAACATACACTCTAGCTGAACACCTGGCCAGCCTCTATACTCCGGACGTTGGTCATTGTGAGCACCACATCAAGAATACGACCGACATCGTCAATCGAATTAAATGCTTGCGTCTCGTAGAAGGAGATACGTTGGTTAGCTTCGATGTGATGTTATTGTTCATTCGTGTTCCGTCATAGACTGTTTAGATTTACTCTCTCAGTTATTTGACGACACTGTTGTGGATTTATTTAAGCACGCTCTGACATCATCGTATTTTTTATGTGATGGAGATTATTTTAACCAGGCGGACGGCGTCGCTATGGGAATCCCATTAGCTCCAGTTATAACCAACCTGTTCATCGAGTACTTCGAGAACATCGCTCTGGACTCGGTTGCTGCAAACCCTAGTTGCTTTTATCGTTACGTCGACGACACATTCGTTGTCTGGCCTCATGCGAGTGAAAATCTGGAAGAATTTTTCAACCACATCAGCATCATCCATGATGACATCAGATTAACGATGGAATAGACACAATAGTGCCTTCCCTTTTCTAGGCGTCCTCGTCCCCATGAAAGAAAATGGGTGTCTCGGCCACTATGTTTAACGGAAACCTCCCCATACAGACTGATATCTACATAATACCAGCTGTCACCACCCTTCGCATAAAAGTTCTGTTCTGAGGACATTGATGCATCGAGTGGAAGCGGTTTCAGGCGCTGAAAGCCTTCCGAAGGAATTGAGCCACTTACGGAAAGTCTTCAAAGAAAACGGCTACAACAACCGCCAGATTTCGCAAGCAATCTTGCCCCGAGGAGGGCACGAATCAGCTTGCGTTCTTGCTGTTCTGTGGCTCTATAACAGGAAGTATCAGCCGGCTTCTAAAGAAGCAGAAAATCGAAACGGTTCTTAGGAAACCGGCTAAAATTCGACAGCTAATGAGGCTTGTGAAAGACGATGTTGACCTCAGAACGTCAGGAGTGTATAAAATACTGTGTGGGTGTGGACAGTTCTATGTTGCACAGGTTGTGCGTACTATTGAATAGTGCCGTGTGGAGCACGAGAGATGTTTTCCTCATAAATCAGCGATGGCGGAACATGCTTCAGAAAGCGGATACCGTATTGCATTTGCCTGGGCATCTATTATTACGCGGACGATTAGTTTCCAGGACAGTGATGTAAAAGAAGCGATCGAATTAAAAATACCTGACAATAGAGACGACAGCCTGCAGCTAAGCACAGCTTGGGTTCTAGCCATCGGAAAGTTGAAGCGGGCGCGTCAAGCGCGCGATGAAAACATTACCATATATGGCGCTGGAGTGAGCACCAGTGATGTCACTGAAGACAGCGCTACTGTATACGAAAGGCAGCAGCAATCGTTCGACGGTCATCACTTGACAATGGCCGAGGAGAATTCGGCCGAAAACTCGTGGATTTTAGACCACTGGACACGGCTGGAAGCCCGACAAAATTTCATCACTCATAAAGTTCAATTTATGGAACTGGTAGACACGTTACATCAAAAGATTCTTAGTGTGCGTGCACGTATTCAAGATTGGTGACTAACCTGCCACGCCGTGCAGTGGTGATCTGTGAAAGCAGAGGCACGACATATGTGAGCGCTGGACCTGTAGTTGCACAGCAAAAGCGTCAGTTCTATTTTCCCCCGCTACAAGCGACTGTGAGGAGACGCAAATTCGCCCATGCGGTCTGCTAGAATATGTGACGGTAGTGGAAAGAGGTGCATTACAGACTTGTTAATAGCGATGCAATCTTCGCTCAAAGAGTCTGGCTGTAGCGCCGGACACATCGATGACCTGCTCCAGAGCGCCGGGGTTTAGGTGGAGCGCCCCGCTGTAATGCCACTTCCTTGGACGAAAATTGAAAAAAGAAAAAAATAGCAACCAATACCCCAAACATTTTCCCAAAACAAGTCCCAAGTTTCATGAAAAGTGAACAAGTAACCAATCTTCCATTTAACACTATTATTTGGATAATAACCACTAATTGAAACAAGAACCTTAAACTTAATAATTTATCAACTTACAAAAGAAAGAATCTCAGTAAACTCAAACTTAAAATCATAGTAAATCGCAAAATCATTACAATTAAAATTAGCAAAGTAGAGCCAACTATCTCAAAGAATACTTCGTGTGAGTACTCTTTGAGAATCGCTAAAGAAAATTTGATCCATTGTCACTACGTTACGAGAGTTAGCCGAAGCTGGTCAGACTTGTTTGAATACTCCTATACGTAGGCGCAGTTAGACGGTTTTTCGAGGATTGATAATTGCGATCTACTATGACGCAGTGAAACGAAACATTGACTTCACCTATAACATCGTTTAAAATTCAGATGGAGGACTACCTTATATTAGACCGAAGTGAACTTCTTAATTAGATAACTCGAACTCAACTCTAGTTAGGCATTGAACAGCGATAGACAATTAACTTCATTCGTAATTGCAAATGGACTCTGGAACTTGGCAATAGTTTTAAAGCAGATAATTTACAAATTCACCCCCCCCCCCCCCCCCCCACCACCACCACCTGCGAAAGCTTCTTCCACACGGACTTGTTAGGAAGTGATTGTTATTGTGAAATAAACCACCCTTTCGTGCCAATTTACGCATTTGTGATTCCAAATTACAAAATTGTTTAGAGACATAACTTTGATCTTTTGCGTGCTGCGATAATATTTGACTGAAGCGCTCGGCGCATATATAGAAACTCTTTGACGTTAGGAAGCAATCGCAATGTTACGACTTATAAGAGATTTGAAATTACAACCAAACAATGAGGAAGTTGGTGTCGGTGGAACTGAATTGAATTTATCGCAGGAACGGTTGCAGTCGCGAATAGAACTGATAACTTTCGTGTCATGTTGATTCAACATACTTCGTATGAAAAGGATGTAAAATTCATGTGTAAGAATATTGTTGATTTACAAGAACAAGATTCTAAACGGAAATTAATTAGACTATCACTTTATGATGATAAGGAGAGTCTTAAAAATAAGAAATTTTGCCTTCATAATAAGTTTTTATTTTCTAAAAATAAGTATTTATTTCGTCAATGGAAATTTTGTATTCCTTCTGGTTGTGTGATAAAGTTTCTTTGGCACACACATTTATCGTGGGGTCACGCCAGTGCTGGTAAATGTGTTAGGTTAATAGCAGCTTATGTCTATTATCCTAATCTGAAACGTATTGCGCAGAAAGTATTGAGAACTTGTATGATTTGCCAGAAAGCGAAGCCAATCAATTATTCTACTAAAACCGAGCTTCTACCCATAGTAGTACATGGTGTCCTTAACCTAGTGCCATGTGATGTAATGGGTCCTTTACCAACCTCCAAAGGTAACTTCAAATACGTGCTAGCATTTTATGATCTATTTGCTAAGCTAGTGAAGGTATATCCACTGAGATCTGTAAGAGTGAAACCCATGGTGAGAATCTTGAAAGAAAAGTACGTTATCCAAGTTGGAAAACCGAAAACCTTACTAACGGATAATGCCTCTTATTTCTCATGTAGGGCTTGGAAGGAGTGTCTACACGGGGAAGGTATTGGCCACATCCAGATTTGCAAGGTTTAACCCAAAGAGTAGCCCTATTGAACGAGTGTTTCGGGAGTTAAATCGGTTTATGAGGACGTATATTTCTCACCAACACTATCGTTGGATTGAGTATTTGCATAAATTTGAAAACGTATATAATCATTTACCACATTCATCCACGGGGTTTCCTTCTTATGATGTTTTCTTTGGATGTTGTCAGTCTAACAAATGGAAGGAGGATTTACCTAAATTAAATGAAACTATACCAGTAGACAAAACTACACTCCATAATCAAGTACGTGTTGCTATCCAGCACCACGCTCATTTGAGAAAAGCATATTATGATAAGTACATAAATAAATCTATTAAAGACCAAGTAGGAGATAACATTATTCTAAAATCTCATCCAAAGTCATCGGCTATAAAACGACCAAATAAGAAGTGGCAACTAAAATACGAGGGTCCTTTCAGGATAACAAAAATACCTCTTCCTGGGAGTTATATTCTGTCGAATACAAAAGGCGTGACCAGAGGAATGTTCAACCATCAAGATTTAAAACGCTTTTGGTCGTAGATGTGACTTGGAATATATATATATATATATATATATATATATATATATATATATATATATATATATAAGTGTCCATTACAATATTATTTAGAAATGGAATTACAGAACAGTATGTAAGTACTTCATCTATGTACTTGTCGGTGAAGGAATGCGTGAAAATAATGTTAGCGGTTCATATATAGTGTACTGGCAGTTTTTAAAAAGGGGAGATATGAAAATGTTAACAATGGGCTAACAGATCGTCTCGTAGACGGCATTATGAGTTTTCAGTAGTTACATATACAGGGTGTTACAAAAAGGTACGGCCAAACTTTCAGGAAACATTCCTCACACACAAAGAAAAGAAAATACGCTTACTATCCATGTTGGAGCTCATTTTATTACTTCTCTTCAAATCACATTAATCATGGAATGGAAACACACAGCAACAGAACGTACCAGCGTGACTTCAAACACTTTGTTACAGGAAATGTTCAAAATGTCCTCCGTCGCATGGACTCCCTGATGCGCTGATGCAGCCCTGGAGAATGGCGTATTGTATCACAGCCGTCCACAATACGAGCACGAAGAGTCTCTACATTTCGTACCGGGGTTGCGTAGACAAGAGCTTTCAAATGCCCCCGTAAATGAAAGTCAAGAGGGTTGAGGTCAGGAGAGCGTGGAGGCCATGGAATTGGTCCGCCTCTACCAATCCATCGGTCACCGAATCTGTTGTTGAGAGGCGTACGAACACTTGGACTGAAATGTGCAGGAGCTCCATCGTGCATGAACCACATGTTGTGTCGCACTTGTAAAGGCACATGTTCTAGCAGCACAGGTAGAGTATCCCGTATGAAATCATGATAACGTGCTCCAATGAGCGTAGGTGGAAGAACATGGGGCCCAATCAAGACATCACCAACAATGCCTGCCCAAACGTTCACAGAAAATCTGTGTTGATGAGTGATTGCACAATTGCGTGTTGATTTTCGTCAGCCCACACATATTGATTCTGAAAATTTACAATTTGGTCACGTTGGAATGAAGCCTCATCCGTAAAGAGAACATTTGCACTGAAATGGGGATTGACACATTGTTGGATGAACCTTTCGCAGAAGTGTACCCGTGGAGGCCAATCAGCTGCTGATAGTGCCTGCACACGCTGTACATGGTACGGAAACAACTGGTTCTCCCGTAGCACTCTGCATACAGTGACGTGGTCAACGTTACCTAGTACAGCAGCAACTTCTCTGACGCTGACATTAGGGTTATCGTCAACTGCACGAAGAATTTCCTCGTCCATTGCAGGTGTCCTTGTCGTTCTAGGTCTTCCCCAGTCGCGAGTCATAGGCTGGAATGTTCCGTGCTCCCTAAGACGCCGATCAAAAGCTTCGAACGTCTTCCTGTCGGTACACCTTCGTTCTGGAAATCTGTCTCGATAGAAACGTACCGCGCCACGACTATTGCCCCGTGCTAATCCATACATCAAATGGGCATCTGCCAACTCCGCATTTGTAATCATTGCACTGACTTCAAAACCACGTTCGTGATGAACACTAACCTGTTGATGCTACGTACTGATGTGCTTGATGCTAGTACTGTAGAGTAATGAGTCGCATGTCAACACAAGCACCGAAGTCAACATTACCTTCCTTCAATTGGGCCAACTGGCGGTGAATCGAGGAAGTACAGTACATACTGACGAAACTAAAATGAGCTCTAACATGGAAATTAAGCGTTTCCGGACACATGTCCACATAGCATCTTTTCTTTATTTGTGTGTGAGGAATGTTTCCTGAAAGTTTGGCCGTACCTTTTTGTAACACTATGTACAATATGTACAATTGATGTGAGATTTGGATCCATTACCCTTAAGAAAGAAGAATAGCAAGAGACTCAAGCTTTGTTATTCGGTAAATTTATGAATTATGCCAGAAAAGACATTTATATTAGTTAGTAGTTCTACTTTTACATGTCTGTTTGTTTGCAATGATAAGAGAAATAGCATAAGGAAGAAAAGATATTTGGAACATGATCCATGCTGCTGGAGAAATATTTATTAGAGTTTTTTGTGTTTGTGGAAATGAAATTTATTTACACAGTTAATAATATATATATATATATATATATATATATATATATATATATATATATATATATATAGTTGTAAGTAGTGATTTATTTAAGTAAGAATGATGATAGCGTTTCTGTGCTAAATAAGAAAAGGATTATCAAGTGCACGAGATGTTGGTTTATTATTAGATGTTTCTATTTGTTGCACAGCTTTCAGATTATACAATGATCTCATAGTGCTATCTGACTAATCACTTGCTTTATGAACTCAAGGGTAATTTCCTATGTAAGGAAGAGACACTCATATGTGTATACCTTATTTATGACTTAAGTAACTATTAGCAACCGGAGATTGTATGTAACCCTACTTGTGAACATTTAATGGTACAACGATTTCCACGTTACGATTGGACTCTAAAGAATGGTAGGACTACGTGTGTTTTCATTACGGAAAACTGACTGAGTTGTTACAATCAAAGAGGAAAAGAGTTGAGTAATGCTGACTAACACGTGCAAGTGAAAAGTGTGGTGTGTTAATTCGTGTGACGTACTGAGGTAGGCGAACTGTAAATACAAGTCGCTGATAGTCGTCATCTCCTTGAACTAGAACTCGATGGTAGGCGAGTCAAAGCCCTGACAAACTTATATACTTATGAAATTAAACCAAGGACTGAAGACGACGTATCCTTTAATAAACTTGTGTGATTGAATCCCATACAGATGGACCACCCGAAAACATCATGACTGTTGGGTATTAAATGTGATCGGGTATATTAATGAGATTTTTGTTCCATATCAACTGTTCGAGTATGGAAGACCAGCAGCAGCCGTCAGATGACCGCTGGTGACTTCACGTCGCGCCAACCCTGCCGGTAATGGAGGTGAAACTGCTGGGGGGCGCTTCGAGAAGGAAAATAGCTGCTTCCTGCTGCTTCTCGTGATCATCCGAGACTTTGACCGCTGTCTAACGACCACTGCTCATTTAAAAGAAGACACCGTGAGCAGAGGAGGCTCACCTGTTCATTCAACACACATTCATAGTCTTCTGGATACGAAGAACAATGTTGGTTGCTAGCCGTTCAAGAGGCAACCAACAAGTAAAAAATATGTCGGTTGATAGCCATTCAAGAGGCAGCCGACAGGAAGAACTGTGTCGGCTGCTAGCCATTCAAGAGGCAGACGACAATAAGATATATGTCTGTTGCTAGCCAATCAAGAGGCAGCAGACGAGAAGATCTACGTCTGCTACTTGCCAATTAAGAGGTAGCATGTACTGAAATGATACGTCGCCTAGACAACTGGGACGCAGCAGAGAGAGGTAGCAGATGATCAGGCTGTCATCCCTGCCCGCACAGTCTGGTCCAACTCTCGTGCGTGCTAAACGTCCCGATAGGGAGCTGACCACCACTTCCAGACGCGTGTCTGCACACGTTCAGGGCGTAGCGACGAAGAAAAAACTGGAATTATAAAATTGAATATTTTGTAATGATTACGATGTAATGAAGTTAATTTTCAGATGTAATTCATAGATATGACAATGAAATGAGACCAATGTTAAATTATTTGATCGTGCATGATGACAATATTTAATAATAGTTCTAAATTGCTTTATGCTTGAAATACTTACGTGTGAAATTTTCGAACAGATGATTTCCTTAGGCCTTTGTAATATTAGTGGAGAAATATTTAAATTATTAATTTAGAATTGGTGAAATTTTTAGAGGGCAATATTGTTAGGCCCATATTTAAAAAAAATTTCAAATATTTTCTGTTATGACATAGAATTTATTGAGCCATGAGGAAGAAACCAGTACCAATACTTGTCCGATAATCAGGACACCCTCTTGTGTATCAGAAAGGCAATGCACTGATAATCGTCCGGGGGGCGGATGTAATGCCACTTCCTCGAACGAAAATTGAAAAAAGAAAAAATAGCAACCAATACCCCAAACATTTTCCCAAAACAAGTTCCAAAACCCCACTAAAAGGGAACAAGTCACCAAAGTTCCATTTAACACTGTTATTTGGATAATAACCAGTAACTGAAACAACAAACTTATACTTAGTAATTTATCAACTTACAAAAGAAAGATAGAATCTCAGTAAACTTAAACTCAAAATCATAGTAAATTGCAAAATCATTATCATAAAAATTAGCAAAGTAGAACCAACGATCTCAAACAATACCTCGTGTGAGAAGTCTTTGAGAATCGTGAAGAATGGCTAAGGAAAATTTGATCCATTGTCACTACGTTACGAGAGTTAGCCGAAGCTGGTCAGACTTGTTGAATACTCGTATATGTAGGCGCGATTAGATTGTTTTTCGAGGATTGATAATTGCGATCTACTATGACGCAGTGAAACGAAACACTGACTTCAACTATAACATCGTTTAGAATTCAGATAGAGGACTAGCTTATATTAGACCGAAGTGAACTTCTCAATTAGATAACTCGAACTCTAGTTAGGCATTGAACAGTGATAGACAATTACCTTCATTCGTAATAGCAAATGGACTCTGGACTTGGCAATAGTTTTAAAGCAGATGATTTACTAATTTACCCCCCCCCCTCACCCCACCACCACCACCACCACCGCCACCACCTGGGAAAGCTTCTTCCTAACGGACTTCTTAGGAAGTGATTGTTATTGTGAAATAAACCACCGTTTCGTCCCAATTTACGCATTTGTGATTCCAAATTACAAAATTGTTTAGAGACATAACTGTGATCTTTTGCGTGCTGCGATAATATTTGAGTGAAGCGCTCGGCGCATATATGGAAACTCTTTGACGTTAGGAAGCAATCGCAATGTTACGACTTACTAGAGATTTGAAATTGCAACCAAACTATGGGGAAGTTGGTGTCGGTGGAACTGAATTGAATTTATCATTAATATTTTAATAACAACTGTTAAACCATCGAATATAAACGAGTTAATTATGACGAGTAGCATAATATTGGTCACAATTGGTGAAGTAAATACCACGCACACGTCGAGATTTAAGTTCAGCACTGTTTTTTGTAACGTCGTCTTTACCTAATAACAGTATCATCGCTCTAGTTCTCTAGTTCTTAATGTAATTTATTTTCCTTTTTTCAAATATTTGACGGAAAATATTTATTCTGAAATTCTACTCAGAGAAGATCAAATTCATGTATAAACAAGATAATTAGTTTATGAGTGCTAAAATTTTAAGTTAAGAAAAAGTGAAATTTCTTTTAAAACAGACTTTTATTTATACAGAACAATTTTGCCTTATATTCTTGTACTTTAGATTTATGCAACCTAAATTATTGGAATGAACATCGTTTTTCATCAAAATTAAGACTTTCTGTGAAACTACTCATCAATTACTTTTGTATCTACGACAATGATCGAAGCAGGAGAAATGAATTAAATTTTGTGCTGCGGCTGGGACTCGAACCCAAGTCTTCGTGCTTGCTAGGCAGAAATGCTATCCATTGTACCACCGCAGTACGATGGTCAAGAGTGCTGCACGAACTACCTAAGCTGAGTTCCCTCCCCAATACAAACTTCAATCCATTATTCCCTTACATATTGTCAATACTGCCAGGGCTCTCCGATATTGACAAGCACCCCAGCATTGGACGTAATGGCACGTCCTTGTACCGTTGGTGACCTTATAGATCTTATAATTAAATGTTTCCCTGGGACGTTTAAGTCTCTTTTTATTATCGACGATAATGACCGAAGTTTTTTTTATTTATTTTTTTTTACGTAAAACCATCGTCGAAATCTTACTAATCACTGCGAGGCACGTTAGTGCAGCTTTGTCCACGACTGACATGCAGTTCAGTCTTCACGCATCCTTGAGTGCAGCCGCATGAAACCAGTAGCAGTATTTTCTCTGGAGTTTTCATGTGAGTCGGGGAGAGAGGTGAGTTTGATTCGCTCCAGGCCCAGTTTTTTGGATCCAAGTTGTTCCCCACCCATAGCTGAACTTGCAGGTAAACTTGGCAAGAGTGGAGCCGTCGTGCGTTAGTACTGGGTGGCAAACGAGAGTGTATAACAGCATTGTTTCCCTGACCCACAAGTACATTAAAAATTAAATCGAATGGCATTTAAGTTGTCATCAGGACTCTGTACTGTTTTTGTGTAGAGAGAGAGAGAGAGTATTAATATCTCTTCTGCTTTTGCAATGGTACCAGGAAAGCAAGCAGGATCGTTGAACATCGGTCGAATATTATGAAGTTGGAGTCACCGGCTGCATAGTTGAAAAGCATGCAGCTTTATTTTCCCAAACAAGGCTAAAATGCTGTTGCAACAACTTACTGCATGAAGAAATAGTACTGAATTATTGCATTCATAAATTAGTGATGAAGTACGTATATATCTTTACAACTGTAACACCTTGTCTGAGGCTACCTTTCACTTTCTTCATCAATATTATCTCCCTGTCGTTTGGAGCAAGAGCGACTAGTAGCACAAAAGATCTACATCTTGACCTACTATAACCCCTTATTCGTAAAAGTTTGAGGCCTTTCTTGCTTTTGCAACAATTTCAACATCTGAATCGTCATCCGCTATCCTGGTTTCAATAAGAAAACTGTTCAGTTTTTGCACAAATTATGTAATAAACATTTCCTGATTGGTGAGGTTACTAAGAAAGGCGGACTGTGATTCAACACATCATCGTCTCGTCGTTACAGAAAATTTCTCGTGAGGTCCGGTTCATCCTTCACCCTTTTTATGTTAGAGAACTTTCTGAATATCCGTCAAATACAGCAGCAACATCATCTTTATAATGTCTCTGAATATAGGCTACTAAGGTTTTGCACGTGAGGCAATACTGACCCTACGACTTATGTTAGAAAGCAGATTAAGGAAAGGCAAACCTACGTTTCTAGCATTTGTAGACTTAGCGAAAACTTTTGACTATGTTGGCTGGAATACTCTCTTTCAAATTCTGAAGGTGACAGGGGTAAAATACAGGGAGCGAAAGGCTATTTACAATTTGTACAGAAACCAGGTGGCAGTTATAAGGGTCGAGGGACATGGAAGGGAAGCAGTTCTCCCATGCCCCCGCCTCCCCCCCCCCCCCCCCCCCACCGTCCACAAAAACCACAGACTGGGGGCTCGTATAAGGAGCACGACAACGGGAAGGGAGGCAGGCGCGTGGATGTTGGGATGGACCGAAAGCTGTGGCTGCAGGGGACGGCAAACCTCCAGTCGTACCCCACCATTTTGCCTTCGCTCTGGCGAAAACGTCCCCTGGAAAACGTGTCCACTCCCGAGGCCAATTCCAACATGTAGGAGGCGTCGGCTGCTGCGCCGTAGGCGGGTCCAGCTCCATCGATACGACGAGAGGAGGCGAAGGCTCCGTCTCCATGGGGTCGTCCCTTGATATCGTGATGACACCCTCTGGCGGCCGCTGTGGCCGCGCTGTCCTCGGGATCCGTGAATCTGAGGGAAGAGGCACAGAAGGATCACCGTGCACATAACAGTGGCGAATTTGATTGTGATGTTGGTGCTGGAATCCGTCGGGACCTGAAAAGAGACGTGGAAGTGCGTCCGTATTACCATGTTAACCTGTCGGACGATACACAATCTCATATTGATATTCAGACAAAAACAATTTATGGGCAGTTCGTTCACGAACTCGCTACATCGGATGAAACACGGACTGCAATGGCTTGTGATCCGTTACTAAGTAGAATTTTCTGCCATACAAATAGTGGTGGAATTTGGTGACACCATACACAATAGCCAATGCCTCTTTCTCTATTTGTCAATAGTTACACTGACCTTTGGACAATACTTTTGATGCGAAAGCAACGGGCCTGTCTTTATCACCAAATCTGTGCAAAAGCACTGCACCGATTCTGTAAGAGGAAGTGTCAACTTACAACACATCTGGTTCGTCAGTATCAAAGTGAACCAAGCATCGATCACTCAGCAATGTAGCTTTAAGTTTTTGAAAAGTTTCTTGGCACTCAGCTGTCAGAACAAAGAGGACGTTCTTGCGACGCAAGCGATGCCATGACCCTGCCATTTTTGCAGCATTCGGTATGAGCCGAATATAATAATTTATTTTTCCTGAAACGGATTGCCATTCTGTGGCATTGCGAGGAACTGGCAAGTCACGTATGGCTAACAAATGGATTGAATAGGATGTACGCCTTGACTGTTAATTACATAACCAAGATACTGCGACTCAGGTTTAAAAAAGTCACGCTTGTCCCGTCTACACTTTAGTCCTGCATCAGATAACACACGAAACAAAGCACGCAAATTGACAATGTGTTCTTCACGTGTACATCCTGCTATAACAATATCATACAAATAGTTTGAACAGTCTGGTGCTTGAGTAGTCAGCTATTCCAAATACTGTTGGGAAATGGCGGGTGCAGAAGTACTGCCAGAAGGCAAACGCAAATATTTAAACAAGCCCAAATGAGTGTTCACTACACAGACTTTTTGAGATTCTTCATCTCGTGGTATTTGAAGATGTGAGTCGGGCAAATCAATTTTTGAAAAGTAGTGACCAGCGCCTAATGTGTCAATAAGATTCTCCGGGCGTGGCAATAGATAAGTATCAATCACAGTTTGTGGGTTGACTGTAGACTTAAATTCAAAACAGAGGCGAAAGCGACCTGAATGCTTGGCGCGCAAGAACAGTGGGATCGCCTATTTAACAGCTCGTATGAGCGCAGCAGCTCCACTATCTTGCAGTTCTGTCAGTTCAGCAGCCACTTTTTCCTGTAATGCAATGGGGACAGCTTTCGCGCAGCAAAATTTCGGCTGAGCATTGTCTTTCATAGTAACATGTGTAACAAAATTTTTAGCCTTGCCTAAACCTTCAGAAAAGAGTCCAGGGAAATCTTTCAGCAAGCTAACTACATTGTCTGTCGCATTGAATGCAGTCACTGACAACACATTTTCTTGACTTTGAAAGCCAAACGAAACAAACGAATGAAGCCAAATATGTTCTCACACTTGCGTGATTGTAGCACAGTGAAAGTCACTTTTCGTGTATGCGAGCAATACATAGCAGGCAAAGTACATTTTCTGAGACCATGAATGTTGTATCTACGGACCAACCAACCAACCAACTCGCGCACGCGCTCCCTGACCGTGACATCGCTGTCCACATTTCCTGTCGCGGCCGTCGCCGTCTCAGGGCGTTACCGCCGACGGAAGAGGTCTCACCATGCCTGAGTTCGGGTCCGCAGCGCCCTCTGCCTTTTGCATATAAGGAGGAGCGCTGGCCCCGAGACGGATCGTCTATTGTCGATTGTCTATTGCTAGCCTTTCGTGGACTATATAGCGCAGCCATTGTAGTGATATTTGCTATTGTATTCGACTAGGCTCAGTACACGGATTACTCTTGGATATTACTTGGACTTGTATTGCTGGTGCACGTTTCGTCAGAAATAAAGATAAGTTATCTCTTCATTCTAGCTGGCGCAATTCTTGTCATTAATTATTTTTCGGCCAACTGACATAGCTACATCCCGGTCACTACCCAAGCTTTATACAATGTGTGGTGGCTGCCCCAAAAGTACCGCCGAGGACCTTGGTTTTGGGGAGCCGTCACAAAAATGAATGTCTTGTCCATTATAAGCTGTCAGGTGCATACTAGTTTTAGACATACTTGGGGAGCCCAACAGTTTATATGTGTTATTATTCAATAATGTGACAGAGGCGCCTGTGTCCAACTGAAAATTGACATGTTTTCCACTAACATGCAAATTAACAAAAAGTTTGTTGGACTGGCGCAGCACTGAAGAAACTATTCACCTGCAAGTTTTCTAATGCCTGCCGCAGACTTTGATTTTGTTGGAGTGTCCCCGACTGCGCACCCTCCGGCAGTCTTTTAATCTCCCGGGCACTTTGCCTTTGGTTTTATGCGACGATGCCTCCATGGCTGATGACGTTTTAAATTTTATCCGTGGTAGTCCTTTTCATGGTTCCATTTAGGGAGGTCCTGCCCCTTTCCCTTTCTGTGTCTCTTGTCCTCGAGTCTCTCATATTTGGTTGCAGATTTTAGTGTGTCGTAAGATGGTTGACTCTTTCCCTTTTTTTGTTCTCGTGGTCAGTCAACCAGTCTTCGGCCATCTTCTTTTCTTCTGTTTCTTTCTGTCTGGTCTTCATCTGTACTCTTCTTGTCTGTAGTTTTCGTTGCCTAATTTGTGTTCTTTCAGTTCCTGGGGGGGGGGGGGGGAGTCTCCTTCCCCTTGGGGTTTTACCTGCTCCGCGAATTTATGTCTCGCCTGTTTTTGGAATGGGGGACTGATGACCTTAGCTGTTTAGTCCCCCTTAAACATCCCAACAACCACCACCACCACCGCAGACTTTGAATACATTGCAGTGATTACATGCGCCTTGTGACTAAAATTTTGTGAGTGGGCAGAATTCTTATGTTTGTTGTGTTGCAAATATATGGACTGTAGATGACCTTTCTTGCCACAAGTGTAAGACTGTGCTTGTCTTGACTGGCAGCATTGGTGTGTGTGACATGAGTAGCACTGAGGGAATGACTTAATTCCGTGCCGGCCGTAGTGGCCGAGCGGCTCTAGGCGCTACAGTCTGGAACCGCGCGACCGGTTCGGTCGCAGGTTCAAATCCTGCCTCGGTCATGGATGTGTGTGATGTCCTTAGGTTGGTTAGTTTTAAGTAGTTCTAAGTTCTAGGGGACTGATGACCTCAGAAGATAAGTCCCATAGTACGCAGAGTCATTTGAACCATTTGAACTTAATTCCGTTCGTCTGTTTAGAGGGTTGCTTACGCAGCGTGGAGAACTGGTTACGCAGCGTTGCACGCACAAGCTGCCACTGCCTACTGAGCTGGTCGTAAGCAAGGGATGACTCAACCCAACAAATTGGTGACAACTCAGATTTATCGGCCGACACAGCACCTGAGTCGCACTGATTGAGTATTTGCAATACGTGCTGAAATGATGGTTCGAAATGTATCAAAATCTGTTCTCTCAGTTTGATGTCAGTTATACTGTACACGATCACATTACGCAGAATAACATATAAAGCATCATAAGCACATTTGAATTGGCATTTCCTCTTCGTACCCTGCAAATCTGTTACCAAACAGTAGTAAGTTTTTTTCTGACCTTTTCTTGCAGTAAAAAAATTGGTACCTAGCTGCTACCACATTCACTTGTTGGTCATACTAGTTAGTTAGCGAATCTACAACCTGATCATAGCTAAATTCACTTGAACTAGCATTAGGCAACAATTTCTGAATGAGATGAAAAACTGCACTTCCTACCATTGACAAAAAGTAATGTACACTACTGACCATTAAAATTGATACACCAAGAAGAAATGCATATGATAAACGGGTATTCATTGGACAAATATATTATACTAGAACTGACATATGATTACATTTTCATGCAATTTGGGTGCATAGATCCTGAGAAATCAGTACCCAGAACAACCACCTCTGGCCGTAATAACGGCATTGATACGCCTGGGCATTGAGTCAGACAGAGCTTGGATGGCGTGTACAGATATAGCTGCCCATGCAGCTTCAACACGATACCACAGTTCATCAAGAGTAGTGACTGGCGTATTGTGACGAGCCAGTTGCTCGGCCACCATTGACCAGACGATTTCAGTTGGTGAGAGATCTGGAGAATGTGCTGGCCAGGGCGGCAGTCGAACATTTTCTGTATCCAGAAAGGCCCGTACAGGACCTGCAACATGCGATCGTGCATTATCCTGCTGAAATGTAGGGATTCGCAGGGTTCGAATGAAGGGTAGAGCCACGGGTCGTAACACATGTGAAATGTAACGTCCACTGTTCAAAGTGCCGTGAATGCGAACAAGAGGTGACCGAGACGTGTAACCAATGGCACCCCATACCATCACGCCGGGTGATACGCCAGTATGGCCATGACGAATACATGCTTCCAATGTGCGTTCACCGCGATGTCGCCAAACACGGATGCGACCGTCATGATGCTGTAAACAGAACCTGGATTCATCCGAAAAAATAACGTTTTGCCATTCGTGCACCCAGCTTCGTCGTTGAGTACACCATCGCAGGCGCTCCTGTCTGTGATGCAGCGTCAAGGGTAACCGCAGCCATGGTCTCCGAGCTGACAGTCCATGCTGCTGCAAATGTCGTCGAACTGTTCGTGCAGATGGTTGTTGTCTTGCAAACGTCCCCATCTGTTGACTCAGGGATCGAGACATGGCTGCACGATCCGTTACAGCCATGCGGATAAGATGCCTGTCATGTCGACATACGAGGCCGTTGGGATCCAGCACGGCGTTCCGTATTACCCTCCTGAACCCACCGATTCCATATTCTGCTAACAGTCATTGGATCTCGACCAACGCGAGCAGCAATGTCGCGAAACGATAAACCGCTATCGCGATAGGCTACAATCCGACCTTTATCAAAGTCTGAAACATGATGGTACGCATTTCTCCTCCTTACACGAGTCATCGCAACAAGGTTTCACCAGGCAACGGCGGTCAACTGCTGTTTGTGTATGAGAAATCGGTTGGAAACTTTCCTCATGTCAGCACGTTGTAGGTGTCGCCGCCGGCGCCAACTTTGTGTGAATGCTCCGAAAAGCTAATCATTTGCATAACACAGCATCTTCTTCCTGTCGGTTAAATTTCGCGTCTGTAGCACGTCATCTTTGTGGCGTAGCAATTTTAATGGCCAGTAGTGTAGTTTCACAGTATCTGGTAGGTTGTGAGCAGTTACATGGGCATCAGATTGTTCCAACCAGTCGAGCCATTCCTCTTGTTGTTCACTAAACTGGCGTAAAGGTGGTATGGCACTCAGAGCTCCAGTAGGTGCCTGCTGCATTGTACAGGTGGCTTGCTTCGCCAGGAGCTGATGTATTGTATTTAACGGCGAGGCAATTTGTTGTGTCTGAAAATGAAACACCTGTGTTAGCTGCGTCGCTGCTGTGACTCCTGAGAAGTGTGTAGGAGAGGTGAGTTGTTCATTTCAGAAGAGACAAATGCAATAAACAGAAAAGGCAAGCAATAAAAAGGAGCACACAAACAAGGAAAATTTCTGCAACACCGAACTGAAAACACTGATTAGCGAAAACACTCTTAGAGACACTGTGTTAAAGCAAATAAATACATCTCTACAATGAAAAAGACAAAGTAGTATTAAGACGCCAGCAAAACACAAAAGAAAATCCGTCACAGCCAGGCACGGGGTTCTTCTTAGTCGTCGCCAAATGTTGAATTCTGCCTAGTTGTCAATTGTGAGGTGTCGAGGAAACCTGCTTTCTCGGATCACTAGACAAAAAATTCAAGAAAATCGTACTAATGAGTTTCATTACACAAAAGTAAATGATAATACTTAACTTGATCATTACATAGATTTGTCGCAAGCAAAGGACGACATCTAAAAAAAACAAGCTTCTTCAGTATAACAATTATAACACAAGTGAAGTAATACAGTTGACGGTTCTGTTCATGTCACTAGTCGTGGAGCTTCTGTAGAACTGGATTGCGACCAGTCGGGCGCGCCGCTAATGTTCTCTTCGGACAGAGACCGCTGCCGTTGCGTTGTCGTCCCGGACAGAGGTCGGTCAGCGTGCAATTAGGTGACATCTTGTTCACAGCCCTCTCTGCTCTGTCATGGCCGACTGGTGTGGGAGTTCTTGACCACACACCGTAACATCTTCTCCAACACACTCAGCTTTGTAGCAGTTTTACTTCCTGAGAAGCTGCAAAACCAGATCCTTATCAACATAATTGCTCTTTATAAACAAATGGAGTGTGTTATTGCAAGCATAGCTGAAATGTTCTGCGAATTTTCTCAGCAATTTCTATCCTCCCACTCCACAACTCAACATGTTGATCACACGAAACCGAATATAAATTGCAGAACAGTTCCATTGCTTCACATATGTGATCGTCTATTGGTATAACACAAATCCATCGGTTCAACACACTATCGGTGGAACCTCTTCCATGTGAAACACCAACAATCCTCAGGTTCTTCACAAACGATGGTCCTGTCGTCATGTCGGTCCATACTACACACCAGTACTTATCAGAGGGTCGAACTGTGAAGAAGCTGTCCTTGGTGAATTTATCGAACTCAGCGGGTTTCAAGATTTCTTTCAGGTTTTCCATGTTCTGGAGATACAAATAACATGTCTTAGTATAAGAAAAGTGTGCAATATTTGGACTGGGAGTAGACAACATACCATTAGAAATACTGCTAACTTTGGGAGAGCCAGCCATGACAAAACTCTATCATATGGTGGACAAGATGTATGAGACAGGCGAAATACCCTCAGACTTGCAATCCGAAAGAAAGCAGGTGTTGTCAGGTGTGAAAATTACCGAAGTATCAGTTTAATAAGTCACAGCTGCAAAATAATAACACGAATTCTTTACGCACGAATGGAAAAACCCGTAGGGGCCGACCTTTGGGAGGATCAGTGTGGGTTCCGTAGAAATGTCGGAACACGCGAGGCAATACTGACCCTACTACTTATCTTAAAAGATAGATTAAGGAAAAGCAAACCTACGTTTCTGGCATTTGTAGTCTTAGAGAAAGCTTTTGAGAATGTTGACTGGAATGCTCTCTTTCAAATTGTGAAGGGGGCAGGGATCAAATACAGGGGCGAAAGGCTGTTTACAATTTGTGCAGAAACCAGATGATGGTTATAAGAGTCGAGGGGCATGAAAGGGAAGTAGTGGTTGGGAAGGGAGTGAGACAGGGTTGTAGCCTATCCCTGATGTTATTTAATCTATATAAAGAGCAAGCAGTAAAGGAAACAAAAGAAAAATTCGGACTAGGTATTAAAATCCATGGAGAAGAAATAAAAATTTTAAGGTTCGCCGATGACATTGTAATTCTGTCAGAGACAGCAAAGGACTTGGAAGAGCAGTTGAACGGAATGGACAGTGTCTTGAGAGGAGGATATAAGATGAACGCCAACAAAATCAAAACGAGGATAATGGAATGCAGTCGAATTAAGTCGGGTGATGCTGAGGGAATTAGATTAGGAAATGAAACACTTAAAGCAGTAAATGAGTTTTAATATTTGAGGAGCAAAAGAACTGATTGTGGGCGAAGTACAGAGGATATAAAATGTAGACTGGCAATGACAAGGAAAGCGTTTCTGAAGAAGAGAAGTTTGTTAATGTCGACTATCGATTTAAGTGTCAGGGAGTCTTTTCTGAAACTATTTGTATGGAGTGTGGCTATGTATGGAAGTGAAACATGGACGATAAATAGTTTAGACAAAAAGAGAATAGAAGCTTTCGAAATGTGGTGCTACAGAATAATGCTGAAGATTAGATGGGTAGAGCACATAACTAATGAGGAGCTACTGAACAGAATTGGGGAGAAGAGGAATTTGTGCCACAACTTGACTAGAAGAAGAGATCAATTGGTAGGACATGTTCTGAGGCATCAAGGGATCACAGATTTAGAAATGGAGGGCAGTGTGAAGGGTAAGAATCGTAGAGGGAGACCAAGAGATGAATACAATAAGCAGATTCAGAAGGATGTCGGTTGCAATATGTACTTGGAGATAAAGAGGGCTGCACAGGATAGGGCAGCATGGAAAGCTGCATCAAACCATCTCTGGACTGAAGATCACAGCAACAACAACAATCTCTCATTCAGTCTATATAGAACTCCCAACTCCCCATACACTCTGCCTGGATGAAATGTAATGCCACGGTGACAAGCTGAATGTATAGTATCCATACTGAGAAGTTTTCCCTCTGTGTTGACAAATTTATTTTTCAGCTTTTCTATCACCTGAACTTTTTCCAAATCGTGAAAAGATGCACAGTTTCTACTCAAATCAGAAATACAGTCTTTAATATATTGCATCTCCTCATGCGTAACTGACATTTCCTCCATTATTATGATGGAAAGAGCACACATGACTGCAGAGTGCGTCTGAGCTGACCTCATGTCTGCACGACCAGAAAGAATATGGGGAACAGAAGCTGCAGCATGTACAGTCTCCAAACGTTTGTGGTTATCACATCTTGCTGGTCGGTAATAACACACTTTAAATATTGTAAATGCATTTATTAGACACGAAGCAAGAAGAACAAAGCATGGCTGCACACAAGTTGCGCGCCGAGTGAGTCATAGAACAAAGCATTTCAAAGAGACTGAGTGAAAGATAGGGCGCTCTGCGCCAGAGACGCCACAGAGCTCCCCCCCCCCCACCCACCCACCCCCCCTCTGGTAGTGCGGAGCATGGAGGAGGGAAGCTTCATCATTTGAAATCGTAGTCATCACGCCAGTGCAGTGGTTGTAGACGGCGGCCAGCGCGAGAAGTAGGCGCATAAGAAACTGCGCTGCAAGAGTCCCATGCCACCAACTACTGTGTAGGTGGAGAGACGTCAGTCGAAGGCAGGTCAGCGCTGTCGGGGAGCGGAGTGGCAGCGACGGAAAACAGAAGCGTCGGAAGACATGGTCTGTGGTCATCCATGTAGATTAATTACGAATGTGTTCACACCTCGACGTAACAGTCGGTGAGGCTCCAAATCAGGTGGTTACAAGGCTGTTTGCACGGAGTCGTCCTGCAGCATAACTAATTCACAAGATGCAAGGTCCTTGTGGATGAACACAAGTGGGACGGGGGGGGGGGGGGGGGGTGGAAGCTTGTGATGTGCTCACAAATCCAGCGGGGTCCAAGGGAGGGCCTTGGACCATAAGACACCATGGCACATGAGCGTGGCTTTGAGGTTGTGGTGCCACCATTTGACCAGGCCGTTTGCCTGCAGTTGGTAGGCCATGGTGTGGAATTTAGCGACACCAAAGAGTTTGCACAGCCATGCAAAGAGGACGGACTCGAACTGTCGTCCCTGGTCAGTTGTGAGGGAAAGAGGAAACCATGAAATTAATCGCTGTATATCGTTGTCTTCAGCCTGAAGTCGGGCAAGCTCTTCCAAGTTCAATGGTGTGGTTAGCACGCAGATGCACAATAGGTATTCTACCACAACATTCTCTGCACCGTGGATATGGCATGTGTTGCAAGAGTGTTGACAGATATAGTGCATATGAAGGAAATGCCTCGGCAGAAAGTCCTTAGCCGGATTACAAATAGCATCCGTGAGAGGCTTGGGATCTGAGTAGATCGTGAAAGGTCACCACTTGAGATGACTACAGAGGTGTTTAATCGACTCAATGCGTTGAGCATGGGTTTGGTCCAGTCCAACTTTTGTTTCCCCATGGTGTTTTTGCCAGAGAGGGCGTCAGTAAGGCAGCCTGAGTAATATGGCGGCGGTAAAAGTTTGCCATACCCAGAAAACGACGGAGCTGAGGTAATCTTCAGGAAGAGGGAGATCAAGTATCGAGAACTCGTCAGTCAGAGACCGTCATTAGAGACAGTATGACCTAGGAACGTAACAGATTTGGAACAGAGTTGATGGTTGATCACCTCGCCATTGGCAGTGAGGGCCAAACAGATTGCATCGAGGTGAACTTGATGTTCCTCAGCAGAGGAGGAAAAATGAGTATGTCATCTAAGTAAGTGAAAGCAAATGGCAAAGGTTATAAAATGGAATCAACGAACTGCTGCCACGTCTGGGCAACATTTTTCAGTCTGTAAGGCATGTAACAGTATTCAAATAGGCCGAAGGGTGTGATGATGGCCATCTTCAGAATATCCAGAGGATGCATAGGAATTCGATGGTACACCTTCAAACAATCTAAAACAGAGAAAAACTTAGAACCATGTAGTAACTGTGTGAAATCCTTTATACGAGGAGTGGGGTAGTTTTCGATAATTGTGCGAGCATTACGTTACCTGTAGCCATTGCACATGCGAAAGGAGCCGTCCTTTTTAGGAACGAGGTAGATAGGTCAGTTCCTATCAGAGGCTCGGAGCATGCCCAAAGCCAACAAATCCTGAACGATTTCTTTTGCACACAGAAATTTGGAAGCATTAAGGAGCCTGGCCTTATAATGTACAGGTGGTGCGAATCATATCACTAGTGCCATTACTGATGGCTGATACTCGTGAAGGGAGGCCGGCAAGAGGGGTCTAGAGATGGTCAGGACGCAACATTCGTTCACTGACCTTGCCGGATTGGGGCAGTGAACACGGGGCGTCGACTGTAGTCGACGAAGAAAGGCGTGGTGCCACAGTACCGCAGTACCGGAAGCAGCTGCGTCCTGGAGATTCATCCGCGGCGATGCACAGCAGATGGTGGTATGCTCGACACATGTGCGGATTCGGGAGAACACGCACTAGAGGCGTGTGTTGGGTCGCCCCGTTGCGGTTCTGTAGATAGGGGACTTATCATACGCCATGCATGTGGCAATACAGCAGATGCAGAGGCAATGCAAGCGCGTAATGCATCGTCCTGGATGCGGAGTTCGTCGATATGTGTGCACACGTCAGAAAAATCAGAGAGCCATGTAGTGGTACGCTCGAGCAGAGATGCATACATGGAAAGCATAGCCAAGGAGGCAGAGAACGGAGTCGTGCTGAACACATTTGAGCACGGAACAGTAAAACCAGACGCATGGTGGTGGCCTGCAGGTCTGGTGAAAGTTCGTAATGGTGTAGAAAGTCCAACCCGATCACAGGTTCATCCACATCGGTGATGTGGAAAGTCCAAGGGAAGGCGAGGACTGGTGATAGGCGAAGCGACATTCTGATGGAGCCAAGGACTGCAATAGGAGAATGATTTACAGCAATCAAGGCGATGTTAGGAGGTGAAATTATGTTGCCTGCGTACTTGGCCGGAATAACACTAATGTCGGCGCCAGTGTCGAAGAGAAAGCGAGTGCCCGATGACAAGTCAGTGAGGTAGAGGCACCAAGCTACTGGAGCGAGTGGTGCTGCATCGGACAGAAGGTGCCGTGAAGAAACGTGTCGGGACGTGGTGACTAAAAGTGCCTGCCAGAATCATTTGGGTAAGCACAAGGCACGTGACAGATTTCTGTAAGTAGCACGGTGCCAGCACAGTGGGTAAGCTGGGTGGCGAGGCGGGGTGGAGAGGGAGGGGGGCTGCAGCTGGCTGCGTTGTTGCTCGTAGCTGCTCGGGCTGCTGCTCAGCTGAGGTTAGCTGCTGTTAGGATGTCATAGGCAGTACCCCATGTAGGCCGCTAGGTCGCAGCTCCTGACTGGCAGCTGAGGTGCCGAGGTGAGCACACTCACCTCTGCCCAGAAGGTGTGGAACCGAAGGTGCAGGTGTATGAGCTGAGGGAGGCGTCGTCTGTCACAGGCAGTGGTGGTAATGAATGATAGCGTAAGCTCGGTCAGCCGTGTGTAAGCGAACCTCGTCTGGGTTGGCGACGTGATAGAGCAGGTGAAGTTATAGATCCGAAGGAATTTTGACCATCCACAATGTCCAAAGTGTGGCATCATGTAATGCTCGATCATCAATTAATGCATGGAAGCGCCACCAAAGCTGTGAAGCTGTGTGGTCGTCGAGGTGCTCGTTGTTATGTGGTGAATAGTCTCTGCTGCAGAGAGAGAAAGGTACTCGAAAAGCAGTGCTTTTGCTGTCGAATACTTGTGCAAGGCGGGTGATGAGAGAAGCTGATTGCTGGTGAGGTCAAGATGAGCGTGGAGGTGACTCACCAGGCAGACAAAACGTGCGTCATTGTCTGAAATACCGTAGATATCCAGTAGGTTATCCACTAATGTGAACCAAGTCTTTGGGTTATCTTTTTGCAAAGCAGACTGCTTAGGAAACCTGTTGGGTAACACATGTTGATGTAGCACCAGCAGACGGAGTTTGGGAGTGCAGTAGTGGTGGATGGTACGTCGACCGAGGTCTGTGTGTGACGGTGTGAAGGGGGGGGGGGGGGCAGCCACATGAAGCTCACAGTGGTGGAGTGTGCATGTGCAAAAGGCAGCACGAAGTGTCCGAACTGCAGGCCCAACGATGAACACTACGTGGGTGTAACAGCCAGTGCTGTTGCAACAGGGGGCAGAAGGTGGTCACAGTGCAGCTGCGGGGGGGCTGACCCGGTAACTGGCGTAGGCGGAACGGCCGGCGTCGTTACGAAAGTTGGCAGGAGGCAGTCTGGTGTAACCACAGAGCAATGGTCACAGAAACTGGTGCAGTCGAGGCGACCGGTGTCACCAAGACAGTGTGAAGGGGAGCGGGGGGAGGGGGGGGGGGAGGCGGGGGCTGCTGTGACACTAGGCATATAAGGGTGTGCAGCAACCCCTGTGCATGGAAATATTCGAATCACAGTTCTGGAACTTCGTCAGCACATCAAACCAAACCATAGGAGACTGTATAGCTGAGGGGTAAACCACAATGTCCTTCACTGGGGCTGGCCGGGGTGGCCGAGCGGTTCTAGGCGCTACAGTCAGGAACTGCATGACCGTCACAGTCTCAGGTTCGAATCCTGCCTTGGGCATGGATGTGTGTGATGTCCTTAGGTTAATTAGGTTTAAGTAGTTCTAAGTTCTAGGGGACTAATAACCTTAGGAGTCCCATAGTGCTCAGAACCATTTGAACCATTTTTTCCTTCACTGGGTGGTCATTCACAATGTCATTAGGTGGGGTACACTATCCATGTTGTGGCCGTTGTTGAGCTGCTCCTCTTGACGGTGGCCATGTTGGTCCGGTTAAGGTTATGTGGCTGAGCATAGATAATTTTTCACTTTTAACTAATGGCGCATTAGGGACACTTCACCACTCATGGTCATGAGCACAGTTAATAGGATGCATGGTACTAACACTGAAAGACACTGGTAGAATCATTGTTCGAAAGACAATTTGGGCTGGCACACGAAGTCCGTTAATGATGAAGAGAAGCATAAAATAATTCGCGATCATATGACGATGATATCGGGTTCACCGCTGTGGTTATCACATTATGCTGATCGGTAATAACGCAGTTTAAGTATCGTAAATGCATTTATTAGACATGTAGCAAGAAGAACAAAGCATGGCAGCACACAAGCTGCGCACCAAGTGAGTCATAGAACAAAGCAGTTCAGAGAGATCGGAGTCAAAGTTAGGGCGCTTTGCGCCAGAGACGCCACTAGTTGAGAGAGCCCACTGTCTCTCATTAAGAATCCTATTGCTCCTAGGGAAGATGTTATCCAGTGAAAGCCTACTTTAGTGAATAGCTCATTACGTCCATTAGCCTCCAATGCAACCATATCTTTAGCTGATATGTAGAGTGGTTGATCAAATGTGACGATATATGTTTGCAGTGTGGTCTTCTCTGTGATGGCATAAGTTAAAGCAGTTAAAACAGTACTGTAATCTGTATGCGGGTTGTTGATGAATGAAAGCGTTCGATTGCGTATCAGGTTCTGCAGTTGCGATTTTCTCGATAAAACCTTGCCATGCAGGAAAAGAAAGCAGTAAAAACTGTACCATAATCCAAGTAAAATCGTAATTGGTAGGCACTGTTGCTTTAGTGAATGGTTTTGCTGAGGAAACATTTTGCAGAACAATTTCTTCAATTCCAACACTATTCTGCCTTCGGAATGTTACCAGACAGGGAGTTTCGTTACTTTCTGATATTCTGCCGCTCTCCAGGAGTCACGGACCTGGTTCCATCCATAGTATGGAACGTACCTCTGCCTGTCATTGTTGCAATACTGACGTCAGCATTGTCGAAAACGAACTGCTAGAACGAATCATTTGAAATATTTGATTTCCAGAACTGAACGGCAGAAGCCTTAAACAAAGCCACAGCGCTATATGAAGAGCAGAAACCCATATTCGAGGCAATTTCAACAGTGTTTCTTGATCCCAATGTACAAAACAAGTACACAGAAAGACCAAGTTGCAGTGGGGAGATAAATGAAAAATGAACGAGGCCTGACAGCCGACAATTGCATGGGATATTGATGTAGATTTTAACAAAACCACACCCTTCAAAGATTCGTGTAAAGCGTCAGGAACCATAACTTCAGCATTCTCTGTTAAGTCATTGATACCTGCATAATCAACGTTACTGTAAGGAGTCATTCTTATATCCTCACGGATGATAGCTACTGCTTCTTCTATTCTCCTTTTCTCATCTTTGTCATCAACAGCTTGTTCATTGTACGACTGACTCAAAAGTTTGTGGACACTGCCACGACAACGTACAACTGAGGGATTTTTTGGCATTGTGGCAAACAAGACCCCATCACCAAAGTTTTCAGTCAGTTTGTTTTTCAGAGTTTTTATAGTCATTGTCGGTCCTTTTGGGAGTCATTCATTAACTTTCTGCAACGAATCCTATAAATTTGCAAAATTCTCGAAAAGCGGCATCAAGTTGGTATCTTGAGGGCGACCTCTTTTTCGAACAGGCGGGAGGTTCGACACCAATTCTGGATGGCAATCTTGATGATAACGGGCTTCTGGAGCTATTAAACACAAAACACTGCTGATGCGGTCGGCAACCTTCCTACCGAAACCATCATCGCATTTCTCTGCTTTCTCAAGCAGCATATGTTTCATAGTTAAAGAGCGAGCTTCGAACTCTCCACGGCGTTTGTGCAATAGTTTTTCGTTTCCGCC
The DNA here is from genome assembly GCF_023898315.1 of Schistocerca nitens. Taxonomy (NCBI): domain Eukaryota; kingdom Metazoa; phylum Arthropoda; class Insecta; order Orthoptera; family Acrididae; genus Schistocerca; species Schistocerca nitens. The sequence goes on along the minus strand of NC_064620.1, from coordinate 615,726,017 downwards.
TCTGTCACACTTTTCAGCACATATGAAACAGTCTTTTTTGAAACTGAATGGATAAGAGAAGGAGGATCTCAAACATTTGTCGTCTACTTTTGCTACATACTGATTAATTAGTTTCCTTATAATATGTTCCTTGATATATTCATGTCAACATACCTTCTGCACTTCAATCAGTGCAGCGTTCTGCAGAAGATTATGAGTCCCATCCTTCTGTACCTTGCTGATGCGTATCAGAGTTTCCAAGCCCTTCGTCACTATTGATGTCTCTCCTTCCGAAACAGATTTACCACAAGTAAACCAGGAAGTAGGGCCCAGTATAATTGTTCTCTCACTCCAGACAAAAGAAATGAGACTAAGAAGAAGCGCTTGATAACACCACAAACTGATAAACACTGTCACAAGCCGGCCGGGCGCTACAGTCTGGAACCGCGCGACCGTTACAGTCGCAGGTTCGAATCCTGGCTCGGGCATGGACGTATGTGATGTCCTTAGGTTAGTTAGGTTTAAGTAGTTCTAAGTTCTAGGGGACTGATGACCTTAGAAGTTAAGTCCCATAGTGCTCAGAGCCATTTGAGCCACTGTCACAAAACAGAACTCTCTGCCACTACTTTGACAGTTCACAACATTAACTCAACTGAAATGGGCACTGGGTAAGAAGAAACGGCAGCGACAATAGTGGTAGGTGCCATCCAACAAGATCGGGGGACTGCTGGGGAGTGTCAAAGACGACCTGGGGTTACGAAAACCAGGGATTTACAATATACCTTGTCAATGTGGCATGTCCTACATTGGACAGACGACAAGAACTGTGGAGATCAGGTGCAAAGAACATCAGAGGCACAGTAGATTAAGACAGGTGACTAAGTCAGCCATTGCTGAACACTGTCTAGAACTAGAACATGCCATGAAGTATGAGGATACCAAGATTCTAGCACAAACACCCAGATTTTGGGACAGTGTTATAAGAGAATCGATAGAAATTAAAATGGCTGACGATCTTATGAACCGTGACACAGGGTACCAGCTAAGCAGAGCCTGGGATCCGGCTCTGGAATTGTCAAAGGAGCAACGGGGCCAGCTGCCACACTACACAAACAGAAGAACCAGAGACATGGAGATGGAAAACGAGCCCCTGACGGACTGCCAGGTGCACCAGACCGAAGATGGAACACCCAGTAGTGGGACTAGTGGGTGCGGACCGCAGAGGGAACATCCAGAGCCGCAACGGACGAAAAACGGAGCGGCAACGCTCCAACAGGTCGTGGTGAGCGGGCGCGGACCGCAGGGGGAACGCTTGGTACCCCAGACCATAGATGAAACCCCCAGGAGCGGGTTTGGTGGGCGCGGACCGCAAAGGGAACGCCTAGAACCGCAGCGGACGGAAAACGGAGCAGCAACGCTCTAGCAGGTCTCAGGGAATGGGCGCGGACCACAGAGGAAGCGCCTGCAGCCGTTGGTGGAGGGGGAAGGCCATAGGCATAAATACTGGACCAGGTCCACTCGAGGAGCAGTCTCAGGTCGCACCTGATGAAGGCCACGAGCTACGTGACCGAAATATCGTGCAAGTACGACGCTGATATCCGGCAGAACACCCGACAACCCAAGATGTCATTAGATCGCCAGGAAAGCCTGAAGAGTTACAGCAATGAAGCTTTTACTGACGGCTAGTAAATATTATGATTGTGTCTTCCTTTTCTGACAAAATTAAATGAGAAATATGTCTCACAAATTTCTTGCCTCTAGTGATGTTAAATGCAGCTGCTTAGATTGTCTAATGCTGCTTTCGTTTTAAGAGAAAATTTCAAAAAACAACATGTTGTTGAATTGACTTTTACTTACATCAAGGTAATTGCAAGTTCTTCCCCTGGTGATATAGTTGAGTGGAAATTGGTACAGGGTACTCTCAAGTGTGCGCCGGTCTTGTTCAAAACGTAATCAAACTTAGACACAGACATTCTCGAGCATTCCTGGAATTTATCTGGATCTAATCGCAAAATCTCACCTCCCGCTATCAAATCAGATAGCAATGCATCAGTCTCTATTGTTTGTCTCCACGTGTAAGAACTACCGCGATTTTAAAGAAACAATTGGTAGTAAATATTTGTACCCATACTGTGTAGCTTGACAGTAAACTATCGTTGCATTTACGCGTCCAACCATTAAGTTTCTTCAATTTCTGTTTGGTTTGGCAAACGAAGCTAAATTTAATGTGACATCCAGATGAATATATAGTATGCGTTACTCAAAAGTCGTCACTGATAACACGTCTGCAGGAAAAATGATACAGCGTAGCATCTTTCCGTTCCTATGGCATTACAGAACCATCTTTTAACCATTCCGTGATATTGGCGTTGACTAATAATTTCGAAGTTCTGCAAGTCGTCAATGTGTTCATAGTTTCAGAGTTACGAAAGAGTTTTACTGGGTTAGTTATACTCTGCAGCATAAATACAGCAATGTTCTATTAGAAAGAACAAATGTGATGCCTGTTTAGCTGTGGACAAAAATTAACGAAAACATGATAGCCATTACTTTATGAACAGCGAGACTACTCACAAAGGTTAAAATAAATTATAAATATATGTAATGTATCTTTAACACATTAAAAGATTATTACGTATGGTGAGGCACCTCATCACTTCGCTCTGAATATACACTATCCGCTGTGAATTGTTTTATGTTTCTCAGATGAAGAACAGGGACGAAATACTTTGGTAAGTTTCCAATCCAGTCGTTCACTGTCAAAAAGTTGATGGATTACGTGCTTACGCTTGAATGGCAACAGTGTTGGTGATTTATTTTGTCTGAATCGTTAACCGTTTCCCATTTGAAGAACCATAATTTGCTATGGTTAATGACTACATTTCTATTCGTGACTGGTTTAATTGTGCTCCTTTTACAAAAGACGCAGTACAGATCCACAAAGTCTACTTGCAATAAGTGCTGCAACAGAATCATGCAACAGAGGAGTTATTAAACGAGTCAAAGTCATTGTGCTGATTTGCTGTTTGTTTTTTATTTTTATTGTGTTTATTTTTGTACTAGCAAATTCTGTTTTAACTATCTATCAGTGACTTTTTAAAAATTACAGTACTGGACTGAAAAAAAAATTAAAAACTGTACCTTCAGCTATATCGACATAGATAAGAAAGTTACGTATGTTAAGCACATAGCAAAATACTGTCGTCGTTGTGTACTATCATTTGCCAAAATCTCTTTTCGATATCTCGAGCGGTTTAGGAAATATGAGGTACGCTACGAATATTTGACTGTCGCACGCGTTCAGTCAGAAGTGGACGTGCTACATAAGTTCTATTTTCTCTACTGGAGACAGACAGAGACCTCGAGGCCAAGTCTGAAGAGAAATTCAGTACTTTAGTTAAGTTTCATTCACAGCAACATATGATATAATGTACACCATATGCAAAACCATAGCGACCCATATTTTTCATTGCAAACTCTTTCGAGATTCGCGCAGCTTCTTACTTAAATGCGGATATCTCAATAAGTATGACCTATATCTAGATCATTTCACCATTACAGTGACACTCAAAGCTGTACACAATGTAAAAATGATTCTTTTTTAACCGAATAGTTTCTGTACAATCGTATGGGAAAAACTGCAGACATTCTGGAAAGTGAGATGCGGCACAATAGGAGGATTCTGTGGAGTACGAGAGCTATTTTTGTTTTTCTTCAATACCGCGCGTAACTCGCTCACTCCTATCCTTACTCTGGTGCTAGCGGTGCAGGAGAGGAGTATGTTAGTGAAGTGTGTCCCTTTCTCTGTAGAAAACTAATTGTGTTTTTTTTTAAAAAAAAAGTCTAATATCATCATCCAGAGTTATGGGACCTGATAGTAACATCACACATTGAAAGTGCGGCCGACAAATTCGTGAAGCTCTCTAGAATGAAATTACAACTAAATCAGTACCATTAGCTGCTGACAGGCGTTGATATACATCAACGGGGACAGTTGAAAATGTGTGCCCCGACCGGGACCCGAACCCGGGCTCTCCTGCTTACATGGCAGACGCTCTATCCATCTGAGCCACGTTGTTGATTGTTGGGTTTGGTCGTTGCGGACGTCACATGACAGCCATTACAGTTCGTTTGTTGATCGTTCCACTCAGTTTTTTATTACAGAGGCCAACCAGCTCTCTGAGCGATCACGCTGAGCTACCGTGCCGGTTAGCCACCGGGGGCACAGAGGATAGTGCCACTGCAGGGACTTGTCGCCGGTTCGCTCCCCGTGAGACCCACATTCTTAACTTGTAGTCCACACACTACATGCGTAGTGCCCCTGCCATTGTGCCCATTACTCGTGGGAGACAATCCACCAAGTCCCGTAAGAGTTCAGGCAATTCGTGTGCATCTGCACTGAAGAAGGTCATTGGCCGGTTAGCCTTAACTATATGAAGATGGCATCTGTTCTTTCGGACATGTCGATTAAAAGATCACATCATAGGCAAGAAATGTAACTAGATGCTACCTAAACTCAAGCTAATCAACTGGTTCAAATGGCTCTGAGCACTATGTGACTTAACATCTGAGGTCATCAGTCCCCTGGAACGTAGAACTACTTAAACCTAACTAACCTAAGGACTTCACACACGTTCATGCTCTAGGCGGGATTCGAACCTGCGACCGTAGCAGTCACGCGGTTCCGGACTGAAGCACCTAGAATCACTCGGCCACCGCGGCCGGCTCAAGCTAATCCTGCATAAGTGACAGCATTCAAAATTTAGCTGTTTGCTTGCTTATACCTACGTTTCTGGTAGTTCAGTTTCTGATGACCACTACATTTGGCTTCTCAGTTTTTATAAATATGAACAGCATAAGAGGAAACTTCCACGCAAAAATCCAACAACTTACTGAAGAAAGACAGAAAATAGCACATTTGCATCCACCGCTAGTTACGCTTTGTCGCCTTTGTAATCCTTACACTTACAACACACAGTTATTCACATAAGCATGCAATTCTACTACTGTTATGCAGTTCATGAAAAATGCTTGCAAACTACTGCAACTAACATTATCTCCACAAAATATACAGCATATACAATTTTATATACCTTAACTACAATCACTGCTTCACCCTAATTGGGAAAATTCTTCTTTATTGTCATATTGTATCTTCATGTCAAGTTACAACAAATTTCAATCTTACGTGAAAATTTAGATTCAGTCTGTTACAGTAAAGGGTTTCAGACTTCATGTTTACCGTGGCACACCTTAGCAATGAAGCAAACACAACAAACTGAATCTAACTATGCTAAGGAAACCATCAATTTTATTTTATTTTACTTATTTATTTATTTATTTTTTATTTTTTTATTTTTTTGCTGTTAACGGAATAAACACTTTGTTTTATCAGAGAAAGTACAGCGTAGTAAATAAGCACGAGAATGAGGTATTTTCTCTATGACAAATGGGCCACTATAAAATAATTGTCGTGTTTTGTTTTCATGCTAATGAGGGAAACATTTTGATGATTCCTTCTCAGCACATTATATGGAGTACCTTCTCCTCCCAAGAGGTTTCTTTCCTAGACAGTTTTGATAAGTGCATTCATCTATTCATTATCTTCAGATATATTTAAGAGTAGCTTACACGGGGTGCTATTAGTTGAAGTGTGTGGTAAGTTGTTCACGATTTCTTCAAATGGGCCAATGTACTTGATCCAATTACTCCGTTTGTTGAAGCAATGGGTTGTAATAAATCTATTGAATTCCCTAAAGACTCTCTCCACTCCGTTAGCTTCAAGATTGTACTGTGATATTAATCTTTTATTTACTTTTCTTGCAAGAAACCTTTCCAGTGTTTTCTAGTAAAGTTACTTGCATTGTATCAAAGAAGCGAAATGGGCGTGCCAGATTTCAGAATATAATGTTCTACAAGTTACCCGATTATTGAAGCACTTGTAGCTTCTAAATGACATACAATTTTATACTTTTTGAAAATTTGTTGCATAGACCAATTATACAGGGTGGTCCATTGATCGTGACCGGGCCAAATATCTCACCAAATAAGCGTCAAATGAAAAAACTACAAAGAACGAAACTTGTCTAGATTGAAGAGGGAAACCAGATAGCGCTATGGTTGGCCCGCTAGATGGAGCTGCCATAGGTCAAACGGATATCGACTGCTTTTTAAAAAAAATAGGAACCCCCATTTTTATTACATATTCGTGTAGTACGTAAAAAAATATGAATGCTTTAGTTGGACCACTTTTTTCGCTTTGTGATAGATGGCGCTGTAATAGTCACAAACATATGGCTCACAATTTTAGACTAACAGTTGGTAACAGGTAGGTTTTTGGAATTAAAGTACAGAACGTAGGTAAGCTTAAACATTTTATTTCGGTTGTTCCAATCTGATAAATGTACCTTTGTGAACTTATCATTTCTGAGAACGCGTACTGTTACAGCGTGATTACATGTAAATACCACATTAATGCAATAATTGCACAAAATGATGTCCGTCAACCTCAATGCATTTGGCAATACGTGTAACGACATTCCTCTCAACTGCGAGTAGTTCGCCTTCCGTAATGTTCGCACATGCATTGACAATGCGCTGACGCGTGTTTTCAGGCGTTATTGGTGGATCACGATGACAAATATCCTTTAACTTTCCCCACAGACAGAAATCCGGGGACGTCAGATCCGGTGAACGAGCGGGCCATGGTATGGTGCTTCGACGACCAATCCACCTGTCATGAAATATGCTATTCAGTACCGCTTCAGCCGCACGCGAGCTATGTGCCGAACATCCGTCATGTTGGAAATACATCGCCATTCTGTCATGCAGTGAAACATCTTGTAGTAACATCGGTAGAACATTACGTAGGAAATCAGCATACATTGCACCATTTAAATTACCATCGATAAAATGGGGGCCAATGATCCTTCCTCCCATAATGCCGCACCGTACATTAACCCGCCAAGGTCGCTGATGTTCCACTTGTCGCAGCCATCATGGATTTTCCGTTGCCCAATAGTGCATATTATGCCGGTTTACGTTACCGCTATTGGTGAATGACGCTTCGTCGCCAAATATAACGCGTGCAAAAAATCTGTCATCGTCCCATAATTTTTCTTGTGCCCAGTGGCAGAACTGTACACGACGTTCAAAGTCATCGCCATGCTATTCCTGGTGCATAGAAATATGGTATGGGTGCAATCGATGTTGATGTAGCATTCTCAACATCGACGTTTTTGAGATTCCCGACTCTCGCGCAATTTGTCTGCTAATGACGTGCGGATTAGCCGCGACAGCAGCTAAAACACCTACTTGGGCATCATCATTTGTTGCAGGTCGTGGTTGACATTTCACATGTGGCGGAACACTTCCTGTTTCCTTAAATAACGTAACTATCCGGCAAACGGTCCGTACACTTGATGATGTCGTCCAGGATACCGAGCAGCATACATAGCACATGCCCGGTGGGCATTTTGATCACAATAGCCATACATCAACAAGATATCGACCTTTTCCGCAATTGGTAAACGACCCATTTTAACACGGGTAATGTATCACGAAGCAAATACCGTCCGTACTGGCGGAATGTTACGTAATACCACTTACTTATACGTTTGTGACTATTACAGCCCCACCAATCATAAAGTGAAAAAGTGGTCCAACTAAAACATTTCTATTTATTTACGTACTGCACGAATATGTAATAAAAAAATGGGGGTTCATATTTTAAAAAACGCAGTTGATATCCATTTGACCTATGGCAGCGCCATCTAGCGGGCCAACCATAGCGTCATCTGGTTTCCCCCTTCAAGCTAGACGAGTTTCGTTCTTTGTAGTTTTTTCGTTTACCGCTTATTTCGTGAAATATTTGCCCCGGTCAATATCAATGAACCACCCTGTATACCCAGTGTTCGGAAATTTCCGTTACAAACTTGTAGGACTTGTAGAGGGAAGTGAGTACATAATTTATGGAGTAGGAACCAATATCCAAGAACGTACCGTTGCTAATTAGTTGTACAACAGGATAGTCATGGTACAGATGGTTACGTCATTTGACGTCCATCCCACCTCTCTGACATGGTTCAGGCGTCATTCACACGTCTGTGGGTGTTAGATCAACATGGTTGATCGCAAGTTTGCAGAATGTACAGACATGATCCTTCTGAACGGTAACGGAAGTGCTCCTTTATCGAGATCGTCTTCTACAACGTCCAACTCCACTACATACCAGTTTCGCCATAATTATGCAACGGCTTCGAGAAAGGTGACCTTAATCGTCACCAGCCAAAATGTGGATCCTGCAGCTCTTCAACCATTGCCCAGAAACTTATAAGGTCCCCAGGATATGATGGAAGGCAAGGATACTGGCTCTGCTGCAGCGTGGAAAGGAACCAGACTAGCCAAAGAAGTATTGGCCTATATCACTTCATGGCAGCTGTAAAAGTTGTATTGTGAACCACATGGCAGACTCTCTCGATCTGAAACTTATCCCTCATCTGGCTGGCTTTGGCTGACAAACCATGCACCAGTCAAACTACATACGTCACAGAACATGCAGAAGAAGATTACGGAAGTAAAAGGCTTACAGGCCTATCGCTGGTCCACCTCAGCTCTGTGCACGATACAGTCAATCGTAGGTTGCGCTTCTAGAGACTCTACAGCGAGCACATAAATAAACAATTCGTCTAGATAATTGAGTTTCTCTTGCCAAAATCGACAATTTTACGTTCTTATCGAGTGAAAGAAGAACTCTGGTTCAGGGAAGCGTTCTGGCCCCCCTCTTATTTCAGACTACACACTAACAACCAGTCAAGACATAATCATACTAAGCATTTCCTATAGGTAGAGCTAAGTGAAATTCGTTTATTCTATAAATGTGCGGTAAAATGCGAAATCAGCGCATTTCGGCTAAATTTATTAAAATTTGCAGATTTCAGAGAAATTCATTAAAATTAGCATATTTTAGCGAAAACTATTAAAATCAAGATTTTTCCGTAAGACAGAAACCGAATTTCGTTTCCTTGTTTAAGCGATTTTGCTCGATCGATTTACACAAACGTCGTCTGGATATCAGCTGTTCTAGTTGCCGCCTTGGCTGTTACTCTTCAATTAAAAAGTAGAAGTAGACAATTTCACGCTCAGTCTAATTTCCTACATCTATACATCTACATGATTACTCTGCAATTCACATTTAAGTGCTTGACAGAGGGTTCATTGAACCACAATCATACTATCTCTCTATCATTCCACTCCCGAACAGCGCGCGGGAAAAACGAACACCTAAACCTTTCTGTTCGAGCTCAGATTTCTCTTATTTTTATTTTGATGATCATTCCTACCTATGTAGGTTAGGCTCAACAAAATATTTTCGCATTCGGAAGAGAAAGTTGGTGACTGAAATTTCGTAAATAGATCTCGCCGCGACGAAAAACGTCTTTGCTTTAATGACTTCCATCCCAACTCGCGTATCATATCTGCCACACTCTCTCCCCTATTACGTGATAATACAAAACGAGCTGCCCTTTTTTGCACCCTTTCGATGTCCTCCGTCAGTCCCACCTGGTAAGGATCCCACACCGCGCAGCAATATTCTAACAGAGGACGAACGAGTGTAGTGTAAGCTGTCTCTTTAGTGGACTTGTTGCATCTTCTAAGTGTCCTGCCAATGAAACGCAACCTTTGGCTCGCCTTCCCCACAATATTATCTATGTGGTCTTTCCAACTGAAGTTGTTCGTAATTTTAACACCCAGGTACTTAGTGGAATTGACAGCCTTGAGAATTGTACTATTTATCGAGTAATCGAATTCCAACGGATTTCTTTTGGAACTCATGTGGATCACCTCACACTTTTCGTTATTTAGCGTCAACTGCCACCTGAACTGCACAAAACGTCTCTCCGTCCACATTAACCAAAAATTTTTAAATACACGACGTAACCTCATAATCTGATACGCTTCGAAATCGGTTGTGTGTTTACATTAGGTTTGTTTGAGATAGCCTACACCTACCGTGTATCCACAGGACATGTGGCCTGTATTTGAAGAAGTGTCATGATGATCTCTCCATTGGCAAAAGATTCCGGAAAAGTCCCCTATACGGATCTGCGGGAGGGGACTGCCAAGGGGGAGGTTACCATGAGAAAAAGATTGAATAATCAGCGAGAGGATAACGTTCTACGAGTCGGGGCGTGGAATGTCAGAAGCTTGAACGTGGTAGGGAAACTAGAAAATCTGAAAAGAGAAATGCAAAGGCTCAATCTAGATACAGTAGGGGTCAGTGAAGTGAAGTGGAAGGAAGACAAGGATTTCTGGTCAGATGAGTATCGGGTAATATCAACAGCAGCAGAAAATGGTATAACAGGTGCAGGATTCGTTATGAATAGGAAGGTAGGGCAGAGGGTGTGTTACTGTGAACAGTTCAGTGACCGGGTTGTTCTAATCAAAATCGACAGCAGGCCAACACCGACAACGATAGTTCAGGTATACATGCCGACGTCGCAAGCTGAAGATGAACAGATAGAGAAAGTGTATGAGGATATTGAAAGGGTAATGCAGTATGTAAAGGGGGACGAAAATCTAATAGTCACGGGCGACTGGAATGCAGTTGTAGGGGAACGAGTAGAAGAAAAGGTTACAGGAGAATATGGGCTTGGGACAAGGAATGAAAGAAGAAAATGACTAATTGAGTTCTGTAGCAAGTTTCAGCTAGTAATAGCGAATACCCTGTTCAAGAATCACAAGAGGAGGAGGTATACTTGGAAAAGGCCGGGAGATACGGGAAGATTTCAATTAGATTGCATCATGGTCAGACAGAGGTTCCGAAATCAGATACTGGATTGTAAGGCGTACCCAGGAGGAGATATAGACTCAGATCACAATATAGTAGTGATGAAGAGTAGGCTGAAGTTCAAGACATTAGTCAGGGAGAATCAATACGCAAAGAAGTGGGATACGGAAGTACTAAGGAATGACGAGATACGTTTGAAGTTCTCTAACGCTATAGATACAGCAATAAGGAATAGCGCAGTAGGCAGTACAGTTGAAGAGGAATGGACATCTGTTAAAAGGGCCATCACAGAAGTTGGGAAGGAAAACATAGGCACAAAGAAGGTAGCTGCGAAGAAACCATGGGTAACAGAAGAAATACTTCAGTTGATTGATGAAAGGAGGAAGTACAAACATGTTCCGGGAAAATCAGGAATACAGAAATACAAGTCGCTGAGGAATGAAATAAATAGGAAGTGCAGGGAAGCTAAGACGAAATGGCTGCAGGAAAAATGTGAAGACATCGAAAAAGATATGATTGTCGGAAGGACAGACTCAGCATACAGGAAAGTCAAAACAACCTTTGGTGACATTAAAAGCATCGGTGGTAACATTAAGAGTGCAGCGGGAATTCCACTGTTAAATGCGGAGGAGAGAGCAGATAGGTGGAAAGAATACATTGAGACCCTCTATGAGGGTGAAGATTTGTCTGATGTGATAGAAGAAGAAACAGGAGTCGATTTAGAAGAGATAGGGGATCCAGTATTAGAATCGGAATTTAAAAGAGCTATGTAGGACTTGCGGTCAAATAAGGCAGAAGGAATAGATAACATTCCATCAGAATTTCTAAAATCATTGGGGGAAGGGGCAACAAAATGACTATTCACGTTAGTGTGTAGAATATATGAGTCTGGCGATATACCATCTGACTTTCGGAAAAGCATCATCCACACAATTCCGAAGACGGCAAGAGCTGACAAGTGCGAGAATTATCGCACAATCAGCTTAACAGCTCATGCATCGGAGCTGCTTACAAGAATAATATACAGAAGAATGGAAAAGAAAATTGAGAATGCGCTAGGTGACGATCAGTTTGGCTTTAGGAAAAGTAAAGGGACGAGAGAGGCAATTCTCACGTTACGGCTAATAATGGAAGCAAGGCTAAAGAAAAATCAACACTTTCATAGGAGTTGTCGACCTGGAAAAAGCGTTCGACAATATAAAATGGTGCAAGCTGTTCGAGATTCTGAAAAAAGTAGGGGTAAGCTATAGGGAGAGACGGGTCATATACAATATGTACAACAACCAAGAGGGAATAATAAGAGTGGAGGATCAAGAACGAAGTGCTCGTATTAAGAAGGGTGTAAGACAAGGCTGTAGCCTTTCGCCCCTACTTTTCAATCTGTACATCGAGGAAGCAATGATGGAAATAAAAGAAAGGTTCAGGAGTGGAATTAAAATACAAGATGAAAGGATATCAATGATACGATTCGCTGATGACATTGCTATCCTGAGTGAAAGTGAAGAAGAATTAAATGATCTGCTGAACGGAATGAACAGTCTAATGAGTACACAGTATTGTTTGAGAGTAAATCGGAGAAAGACGAAGGTAATGAGAAGTAGTAGACATGAGAACAGCGAGAAACTTAACATCAGGATTGATGGTCACGAAGTCAATCACGTTAAGGAATTCTGCTACCTAGGCAGTAAAATAACCAATGACGGACGGAGCAAGGAGGACATCAAAAGCAGACTCGCTATGGCAAAAAAGGCATTTCTGGCCAAGAGAAGTCTACTAATATCAAATACTGGCCTTAATTTGAGGAAGAAATTTCTGAGGATGTACGTCTGGAGTACAGCATTGTATGGTAGTGAAACATGGACTGTGGGAAAACCGGAACAGAAGAGAATCGAAGCATTTGAGATGTGGTGCTATAGACGAATGTTGAAAATTAGGTGGACTGATAAGGTAAGGAATGAGGAGGTTCTACGCAGAATCGGAGAGGAAAGAATATGTGGAAAACACTGATAAGGAGAAGGGACAGGATGATAGGACATCTGCTAAGACATGAGGGAATGACTTCCATGGTACTAGAGGGAGCTGTAGAGGGCAAAAACTGTAGAGGAAGACAGAGATTGGAATACGTCAAGCAAATAATTGAGGACGTAGGTTGCAAGTGCTACTCTGAGATGAAGAGGTTAGCACAGGAAAGGAATTCGTGGCGGGCCGCATCAAACCAGTCAGTAGACTGATGACAAAAAAAAAAAAAAAAAAAAAAAAAAAAAAAAAAAAAAAAAAAAAAAAAAATCTGTCGACTCCAGTAAGATCTGACCGTTGCTTCTGCGCATGCGCGAGTTGGATTCTACTCCAACGCTTTGGCACCAATGTTTGTTGGCCGGAGTGTGTAAACACGTGTATGTAACGTTTTGCGAGTGTTGCGAAGTGATAATAGTGTGTTAAAAATGGGTAGGCATAAAGTCAGTTTGCAGGAGCGATGAAATGGCTATCCCAAAGAAGACGGTTATTATGTTCACGATTAAAACACTTTTATGTGTCGATTTTGTAATGAGAAGCTGAACTGGGAGAAGAAGGACAATTAAGAAAATCACATTAATAGTGCAGTGGTTGCAGGAACTTCATCAAAAAGGCTGGCTGCTGTTGGCGAGATGTTAGACAGAGGCAAAAAAGTGAAAACTGACAGTGAATGTATGCGCCACGATACAGTTAAAATGTGTTTAAAGGCCAACATATCATTGACAAAATTAGATAACGTTGAAGTTAGGTCCTTTTTGAACAAATATGTACCCGGTGCTGGTTGTATACCAAGTTCGGATAGACTTCGACGAGTGCAGTGACGAAATGAAAGAAGAAATCAGAGATTCTATGAAGGATGTACCTATTGTGATTATCGCTGACGAAACGAGTGACAAAAATGGAAGGTATGTATTTGCGGTTTTATTTCGGACAATGACCTCAACTTGCGAACAGAAAGTGTATCTGGCTTCATGCAAATTTTTAGATGTTGCTAACAGAAGTACTTGTGCCCAGGCCATAGTGGATGCCCTAAAAGACTACAGCATCAAATATGAAAATGTTGTGGGTTTAGTATCAGACTCTGCTGCATACATGGGATATTGTTTTGAGGCACTTCAAGAACTGATTCGATACCATTTAATACATTTCAGGTGCTGGGCCCACAAAATGAACTTCGTCGCTTTATGAAAGAACTGAAGGAGGTAAATTTTATTGTGAGTAAAGTGAAAATGGCGTTCCTGCACTCTCGCAAAATGAAAAGCCCCTACCTTCAGTTTCTCCAAGAAAAATATCCTCGCCTGCCAAAAAACCTTTTTCCCGACCCGATAATCACGAGGTGGAATTCTTGGTTCCATGCAGTGAAGTACTTGGACACATACTTAACAGCTATCATCGAATTTTTCAGATCACTGCAAAACAAAAATGTTGCCATTGAGCTCATTCTGGATCACTTAAAAAATGAAGCTGCCTCAGATATAGTCGTCCTGCAATGCAAATTTGTAAGTGACATACGTGCTAGCATTGTTAGTTTCATCACAACACCAGAGGGAACGACTTACCCATTTGCACATGTGTTATGGGAGGAACTTGAGAATATTAAATCAATACAGAAAAGAAATTCTGAAGGTTGGTTTTCAACAGGCACTATTAATTGTATAAACACACTCCAAAACGAGGCACAGAAAGCATCTGCAAAAAGTTGTCTTAAATCTGCTGCTATGAAAAGTTTACTAAAGCTATGTAAACACACGGCACCAGACCCAGCTAATATTTTTTGCTAAAACATTGGCAAGCTCTTCAACCCTGCAGTTTGTGGTGCGAAGTTAAATTTGGACAATTCTGCTGTTGTTATTATAGCAAAAACAATTCCGCAATTTGAAAGCATGCCAACTGACGGTTTTATTGAGGCATATTCATCATTCCATCGACACCTTATTGACTGTTTGAGGCATGATGAGAAGCGTGATATATTGCAGCTTCTACTAACTGGAAAGCTTAAATACGATGAATTTGGAAATGCTGCTTTATCTGCAATATGGGCACCTATCAATAGTGTGGATGCGGAGAGGTACTTCTCAACACACAATTTAATTGTAAGTGACAGGAGGAAGCCAATTAAGCCAGACACTATTGAAACAACTTCAATGATTGCATTCAATAGATAAACATTTTTATATTGGTGTATAGTGAGTGGTAATTTGAATGAGAAATAAAATTATGATGACGTGTTCCATAAATAATCAATTTCCTATTTTCTTCTTCTTTCTGTTATTATAAGAAAACTGGGAATAGTGGAAAAGAAAAATCAAACTTTAAGGTAAGAACTTTGTCGTTTAAGTGCATAAAGAAACCAAAAAAAGTAAATGCTAAATTCAGATATTAAAAGCTAGATTCAAATTTCAAAATGCTAAATTTTCGAAGTTTATTTTCTAATTTCACGTAGCTCTACCTACAGGCAGATGACTTGGCAGTCTCAGCTCAGAGGAGGAGGACTTTCGGGAGATAGAGCAGAAGCTGGAGAAAGCAGAGTCTTGTCACAGTGCTATCCGAATAACTCCGTTAAAACGAATCCTTCGAAAATTCATAAAAAGCGCTTGCCGTCTTCGATCCCTTTTAAGCAAAGAGAAAGCTCAGTTTTTGCTCGAGTAATACCACATTAGAACACACAGATAAACCAACCTATCTGCGTTTGACGTTGGATAGATATCTAACATATGGACACCATTGTGGAAAAATCCGTCAGAAGGTGGCCTCCACAAATACTATTTTGCCGAAACTCGTAAACAGCAAAAGCTACTATCTGAGAACTATGCTTCTCTAGAGCTGAAGGCACATGCCCGCTATGGGCCGATAAACCCACGTGAATAATGTCGACATAAGCATAAAACATGTCGAATGGCATCAGGGTGTATGTATCAAATGTCCCTACTAAAGCTTTGCACAGCTGCTGGTCTTCCGAGTCCCAGCTTCCGAAGAACACCTCACGAATACACAGAGGGGCTCAGACAAACCATCGATGATCGACACCCTCCCTTTGGCACTAGGTGCCAGGCTGGACGACTGGGATCCCGTAAGCGGTTCCTACAGACGGACACTGAAGAACCACCAGCGAAGGTGGCGGCAACAAAACCAACTGGAAAACATGGAGAAATCTGAACCGCACAAGAACAGGCTTAGCCCCAGTCAAAACAAACGTGATCTACATCTACATCTACATTTATACTCCGCAAACCACTCAACGGTGTGTGGCGGAGGGCACTTTACGTGCCACTGTCATTACCTCCATTTCCTGTTCCAGTTGCGTATGGTCCGCGGGAAGAACGACTGTCTGAAAGCCTCCGTGCGCGCTCGAATCTCTCTAATTTTACATTCGTGATCTCCTCGGGAGGTATAAGTAGGGGGAAGCAATATATTCGATACCTCGTCCAGAAACGCACCCTCTCGAAACCTGGACAGCAGGCTACACCGTCATGCAGAGCGCCTCTCTTGCAGAGTCTGCCACTTGAGTTTGTTAAACATCTCCGTAACGCTATCACGCTTACCAAATAACCCTGTGACGAAACGCGCCGCCCTTCTTTGGATATTCTCTATCTCCTCCGTCAACCCGATCTGGTACGGATCCCACACTGATGAGCAATACCTAAGTGTAGGTCGAACGAGTTGTTTTGTAAGCCACCTTCTTTGTTGATGGACTACATTTCCTAAGGACTCTCCAAATGAATCTCAACATGGTACCCGCCTTACCAAGAATTAATTTATATGATCATTCCACTTCAAATCGTTCCGTACGCATACTCCCAGATATTTTACAGAAGTAACTGCTACCAGTGTTTGTTCCGCTATCATATAATCATACAATAAAGGATCCTTCTTTCTATGTATTCGCAATACATTACATTTGTCTATGTTAAGGGTCAGTTGCCACTCCCTGCACAAAGTGCCTATCCGCTGCAGATCTTCCTGCATTTCGCTACAATTTTCTGATGCTGCAACTTCTCTGTATATTACAGCATCATCCGCATACTACAGCATCAGCCGCATGGAACTTCCGACACTATCTACTAGGTCATTTATATATATTGTGGAAAGTAATTGTCCCATAACACTCCCCTGTGGCACGCCAGAGGTTACTTTAACGTTTGTAGACGTCTCTCCATTGAGAACAACATGCTGTGTTCTGTTTGCTAAAAACTCTTCTATCCAGCCACACAGCTGGTCTGATATTCCGTAGGCTCTTACTTTATCAGGCGACAGTTCGGATCTGTATCGAACGCCTTCCGGAAGTTAAGGAAAATAGCATCTACCTGGAACCTTGTATCTAATATTTTCTGGGTCTCATGAACAAATAAAGCGAGTTGGGTCTCATACAATCGCTGTTTCCGGAATCCATGTTGATTCCTACAGAGTAGATTCTGGGTTTCCAGAAGCGACATGATACGAGAGCAAAAAACATGTTATAAAATTCTACAACAGATCGATGTCAGAGATATAGGTCTATAGTTTTGCGCATCTGCTCGACGACCCTTCTTGAAGACTGGGACTACCTGTGCTCTTTTCCAATCATTTGGAACCTTCCGTTCCTCTAGAGACTTGCGGTACACGGCTGTTAGAAGGGAGGAAGTTCTTTCGCGGGGGTCATGGTAAAGCGGTGGATGACACCTCCATGCCTGTCCAAACTGTCCCTATACATGACATCTCGGCAATTTGCGCCTGGACAAGAAAGAAATCCTGGATATGGCCCAATCCTGGTCTGAAAACGTAAAATACGTAGAAGGAGATCGAGTCGTGCATTCACGGAAATGGCCACTCGTTTAAACACCTCTCTTAAATGAACACACCACAGCCAGAACATCCATCTGAAAACTGCCAGTAAAGTTGAATCCACCGCTGGAACTTTGAACGTTTGTAACTCCCTTGCTAAAATTGATAGAAATTCGATTTAAACTGGTTTGTACACAGCTTACGTACATCGAGTACATCAACGAAAAAAAAATAAGTTTCTTTTCAAAGTACTGTAACTCGTTGCTGTTATTCTCCGCAAAATAACTTATTAATCTATATTCATAGTTCCGCAGAAGCAGTAACGTTTCTTACGTTTACCTACTCGTTTTCTTTATTATTTTACAAGTTACAGAGGTAAGTTTGAAGCACCCTGTTAGTGACGAGGCACCAGAGATACACGGTTACCCGGTAGAGGGCCGTAGACCTCTATGAACGACCACGTGGCTCAGTCCTGCCCCACTGTGCAGAGCTACAGGCGTCTGTAGTCCAGTAACCACCACCTCGGTCCCCGAGTCGCAGACTTCGAGTGAGTACGTGGAAACTACAGTTATTGCTGCCGCGAATTTGCTCCATCGTTTCGTGTATTTCGGGAGCTACAAAAGAGCTGTCTTATTACCGTAACCGTTTTACGGTATGTTTAGAACACATTGTCAACAGTTGAAGTGTCGCTAATACAGCGCACATCCCTCTTGAGTTACAGCACTGTCCCACCATTGTAAAACTTTTTTTTGGAGGTGAAATGCGACTTAGGTCGACCTTGTAAACTAATTAAATGCTTAATCCGTTAAAGTGCTTATGTAACTCGTCTGAATGTCGAAAAGTGTTTGATGTTGGCTCTTACCATCATGCTATTGAAGTAAACGTTGCAGTGACTGACAAGTAGTGTAGTGTGAATGTCTAGGTTTGCTCTATATTTAAAGCACATTTAGTTGTAAATACTACAACTGAGACGTAAATTTAGAAAACCAACAGTAAATTATGCACGAATGTGAGTATTTGGACGCATATTTTGTTGTTGCATATTGTGTGCAATATCGCCCATAACTACAAAAATGCAGAGGGCGGCCGAATCAGCGCCAGAGTCTCGCTAGGTTAGGTGGTAAAAAGGTCCATGAACAGAACCACTAAGCTCAAAATTTTCTTGCTAGATTAGTCCCTGAACCGGCTTGTGAGTTTCTCACGCTACACCGAACCACAATGAATGAACCAAAGCAGGTGAACGTGTTATTTGGAACTTACAAGTAGCTTCTTTAATTCGTAAAAATATGAATTTGTAGCCTTAAAAAGGGGTAGCTAATATTAAACAACAAATGTTTGACTTTGATTTTCGGAGGAGAGTATTTTAAGCACATTATCGCATAAAATTGTGATGTTCTATCAAGCAGCGACAGAAGAATTAGTTAACATATTTGAAATGGTCATATCTCGAAACTCCATTCGACAAAACTGATTTACCGTTATCTTTCCACTCATCCATTCATGACTTGAGTTTACCTACTAGCCTATCGATTACAGCCACGGCAACGTCCAATAAATTAGTCCATTTTTTGCGCTGCATGGGGAGATGACTGTAGTGAATGTCTGTTTGCGTACTCCGTATGACATGATAGTAGTTCCTCGCTGTGACGTGGATCAGTGTTTATCTGTAATAAAGCTGCTCAGTGAAAAAAATGACGTTGCTATTTAAATAACTCTGTGAATAATCGCAGTTACTTTAAGTTCCGAAGGTGATGGTTTCGTTGAGTTGATGTCGAACGGGTTAATAAGCTTTGTAATACACTGCTTCACGCTTAGATATAGCTACCTCCCTTTTGAAAGCCCTTTTTGCCCTATTCTGATTTTCAGTTTGTTACTTTGATCACATTAATAGAACGTTCCTTAGAGACTGCGATACTATTTTAGTCTTCATGAAGCTAAACCCCCTACTCGCGCACCAACTTATCGGCCGGCCGATCAATTTCGTGGCAGCTTACGCACGTCCGACCGACTGCGCTTAGCGATTACTGCTCTGCCCCGTTGTGGTTGTTTGTTCTAAGAGATCCTGCTCGGTTTTACACAAAGAAACGCGGTTTGCCTTGCCTGTTTAAGAGAAGGCCAAAAAACCCAAGAGAAAGTGTAGCTAATGTAAAGAAAATTTACTCACGTTCTGTCCTTTAAATAGCTGGGAACTGATTTTCGTAACTATCCTAGAATGGACGAAACATGCATTTCTGAGATGCTGAACATCAAACTATTCTTAACGAATCAGAAGTCATGGGAGATGCTCTAAGTTGCAAGGCGAAGCTGTTACCTACATTGCGACTATGATGGTGGCGCACATCATATAATGAACAAGAAGCTTAAGAAATGAAGCATTTAGTGTTAGAACTGTAAACAAAGTCCGACACTCAGATCTTCATAACAGAGGGCTTAGATGTAGACTGGACTTTCTTACCACGTATACTAACGAAGCAAATGTGTTTAATAATGAAGTTCCATTGAATGTCGATATTAATTTTCTAGTTTTAATTTCCGATACTAGAAATAAAATTTCGAAACAAATACAGGAGATCGACGGACATCGTAAAGTTTTACTCGTGTGCCAAACAAAATGTTATGGAGTCATTTAAAAATTAAAATTTCTTGTATCTCTGTTGCTATAGTTCTCGGAGAAGTTCCTTCCGGCTCGCATCCTGTCGTATGTATTAGAATAGCGTTTAATTCGGCGCGCAGTGACAAAACACGAACTTTGTCAGGCGCTTTGCCCGACAGCGCTACACAGCGCACCATTTGTCGGGTGGAGTGGTACAACGTCCGCTGTCGGGTGGCCATACCCTGCCGACATCCCGACAAGGAAAGTTTGTCGGTTGGCCGGTCAAAACGCCTACACATGTCAAAGTTGTCGATCCGTCGGTCTGTCGGTTGGTGCGTGTGTAGTGCCCTTAATGTAATGTTTAGTTACGTTGTTGATAGTCGGTGGTAAAGCCTCGCGGCCCCTAAAATACTCGTAACTTTCGAGGCGAGATACATCCTAATGCCGCTACATATTTCACGACTTAAACAAGGGATGGACATCTCGGAAGTTGTCTGGGACCAGACCAAAACTACCAACTAAAGTGCAGGCCACAGACTTATTGGTCAATTACGTTGAATAGTCTTTAAAAATTAAGAAAATTTAATCATTATTAATAAAAATCATTCCAAGTTACTTTGTGTATTTCTTCTGAACTGACACAAATAGCTGACGTAATTTATATAGAGTACGTAACGCAAGCAGCAACCAAAAATATTGAAATTCGTGGAAGTACAGAAAGTTTTTGAACTCTTGAATAAATACATTTACAAAATATTTTTATTAAAAGGCATATTTAATGGTGAGGAGTGACTGTTTTAGTACCATAGCAGCTTGACAAACTATTACTTATGGACATAGTTGTGATACAGCGATAATCATGTATTTAAGAAGTGACCTTCCGTGAAAGGTTTGCCAGCAGCAGCAATTCTCTCAGAAACCAAGTAGCTTCCTTTATAGCCACTTCACTATCTGCGCATGCTTTCTTAAAAAAGTGGTATTGACTAGACAGTTTTAGCAAATTGGACGGCTTTATTTTCCTCTAGTTATCAAGCTTCGACATATCGGCATATTTTTATCCAAAATAGCATCGTATATCCATTTATAGGTGCGATTGATTCGCGGGAACAAACTTTACCTTTGCACAGTGTGAAAAAGTACTTATTTGTCCACACAGTATTACTCAGCATTCAGTTTCTCGCTTACGTTTGTCAGCCATTCTTTCTGGGCGCCTTGAAGTGAACATTAATAATTATAGCTCGTACTGGATTGTGCACGCACACGTGAAAGCGGAGGGATCATAATGGGCAAATACATAGGCATATGTATGACTGATATCTAACGATATGATACAAATATTCTTCAGAAGTTTAAGTCAAATACTGAGACGATCTGACTGGTTTTCCCCTTTAAGCAACCTTAAATACTAGAAGCACTTCGCACGTCGCTTTATAGCGCAAAAGCCACATGCAGTGTTTGCTTGTGTGTAGGTGTGTAGCTTACACTGACAGCCGATAAAGCAGCTTCCCTCACCTTAGGTCACCACCTGTGCCACTTGGCAGGTGTGCATACCATCTGCTTAGTAGAGTGCATTAGCGGTGCATTTTTGTTCCGACCGCTGTTTAACCTTAGTGTCACTGGACCCAATCACACAATTGCCACCTTGTCGCAGGCAATTTGATTACTTAGCAGTTTGATAATGTAAACCTGTTTTAAGTTGTCTGTCGCAGAGACTGCCATTGCTAACAAGTTTTTGAATGATAGTTATGGTAACATTCATTTAAGAATCATAATTATATCAAAAAATATGGAACTGATCATTCATCCTGCCGCGGACACAGCGACAGACGTAACGGTCCGCTTGCGGCCCTCGGGTGTTACGTCCCGCGCTCCTGACGCGAACGTTTCTTTCAGCGCTCTGTTCATCTTGAGTTTTCTAGTTGATTTTCTTCGTACATGTAAAACCAACCAATCATACACTTAGGGCATATGATCAGATTATCGTGATAACCACACAAGGTAGCGTTTTGACACTTTTTTGCGGAGAATTGTCATAAGAGGTTACCTGATTTTACTGCAGAATAATCATACTGGCTTCACGTAAAATAGCTGTGCTACTGTACGTGGAATAAGACAGTTGACGTGGCCTCCTGCTAACAAAACTTATTACCAGACATAGCTTAGGCTTATTCCAAAATATTCGAGCATTATTCACAGCTGATGGCTACTGCGTCTTTGCGTTTACTGACTAATTGCTTTTACAAAACGAGCTATATGAAGCACAGATAACGTACAGTTAAAAGTAGGAATATAGGCCATTTGTTCACTACGGCAAACATTAAACTACTGATATTTAGATCAGAGCCAACGCAATTTAGCTTATGGGAGTGGCTGGATTTTGAGCATCATAAAAGTAGAACTGGGCTGTTCTATAAACCTTGCTGATACATTTGAAAGCAACTACTCAAGTGATGCAGTTTGGATCAGCACAAATGTTCAACGTGAAATGTGCAACTGTGGGGCGTCTCACACTTCGGGTCAAGCATGAATACCTGAAAAAATAAGGGCGCTGTACACCTAGTAAGGCCGTAGGAATGACACGTGTGTGTGTGTGTGTGTGTGTGTGTGTGTGTGTGTGTGTGTGTGTGTGTGTGTGTGTGTGTGTGACGCGCTAGTGGTCAACTTTTGACTGAACTGATGCAATGTTAGACTACGCATTGTGTCAGTGTGTACTCTATCGACACCACTACGTACTAGTCAGCAAATGTCTCCTTTTGCCGCATTATTGTTAAATATTCGGCAAAGCAGCGAAATAAGACACGTTGATTTAGCACCATTTATAGTTGTGCCACATTTGTCCTTGCCGACTTTAGTCTTCTCCAAAAGCTTCCGGTTCTTAGTGCTGATATCCTCACTGCATAAGTCACGATGATAAAATCCCAAGATTCTAAATTTCGGCTTCATAAAGTTAGCACAGTGACAGGTGTATGCAACCTACTTTTCATTTTCATGGGTAGATCTAGTCACCTTACCACCCTCTCTTGAACCATGTTAGTGCTGATCCTATCTCACTTACAAGAGTAGTTAATGGACTATAAATTCTGATTTTTTTCTACTGGGTACAGTTTCAGCAGATGGAACTATTGCTTCTTTATCATACAATTCAGCTGTTTTTTCCTTCGCACTTACTCCTCCAGCATTTTTCATGTTTGCTCCTTCGAAAAGTAAAGTTGCTTCTTAGTTCAGAGTTTGACCCTACACATCAGTAACGGACCTACCGACAAATTGGTCTTGTGTACGTTTTGGCAGACTGACGGTCGAGTTTTTCTTGTCGGGTGGGTAGGGCCGACATCCGCCTTCCACCTAACAAATTGTCGTGTGTTGCACAGCCAACAGCAGCCCGTGTTTTGATTAGATGCTGTTCTAATATGTGCAATGTGTGAGGCGGACGAAACTTTGACAAATTTTCATAATATATGTGGACTGTATTGACCGTACAAAATGCACCATGAATTTGACCTGGAACTAATGTAATTTCTAATTCCTATGAGATATGTACGTACTAAATCTGTAGTTAGTCGCTGCTCTGGCTAAATCGTGAATGACAAAGGCCAATAAATCTGAAGACTGCGTGTGTTTGGGGACACCTCGTCAGCAGTATGGATGAAAGATACGGAGCAGTATCTCATTTTTTAGCGTCCATAATGGTCTTGCGTGACATACAGAGAATAAACGTAGACCTTCTGTAGTTCTGTTTTTAAATTTAATTTCAAATACTTACATGAAACTAAATCTAAAAGCCGAAAAATTTGCATTCAAAGAACGTTAATTCATAAAATATACTTGCTTAATAGCTGTGAGTCTGAAAGTCTAGCCTATATACACGGCCTCTAAGAGTAAAGTGAGATTTTTACAGTTGTATCAATTGAGAAATGCTTAATTTCTTACGTATGTTTATTAAGCGTTCGCCACCACAATGCGTAGCTTTTCTTCCTTGAATTTGAAGAGTTTGTTAAACTCCCAGGTCATCTAAGCTACGCACATAACATTTACATGAACGTCTTTTTATTTAGTTGTACCATCATGTAATTCCTAGGTCAGCCATCAGTCACGTTGTAGGCTTCACGAATCACTTCAGTTAATAACTTTAGGGAGTAAACATAATTGAATCTAAGGTCTTCCTAACATATGCCAGTAGCTAAAAACAGCATCTCCTCGCTTACAGCCTCTCTCATAACTATTGTTTTTCGTTAAGAATGGTTTGAACTTTAGAAGTTCGGAAATGCGTGATTCACCCATTCTTAAATAAGTACGAAAATCATCGGCTCCCGGCTGCTGAAGTAACAATGTGTGTGAATTTCTACGAGTAAACTTGCATTGGCCACTTAGTCCACAGCTCTCTCTCGCCTTCTTTGTCTTGTTACCTTTATCGCAGCAAAAACAAACCCCTGTTTTTGTACAAAACCAAGTGGAATCTGGTAGAACATACACCCAATGAAGCAGATAAGCAAATGAACCAGTCGGCGCTGTAATCTCAGCAGTCGGTCGGGACATGTGTAGGTTGCCACGAAATTCGTCATTCGGTAAACTGGTGCTTGGGTAGAAAATCTTCCTAAAAGTCTATTTCCCCATGGCTGTGCTTGTCTGTTCAAGGTCCGTAGTCGTTCTTAGACTGTAGACACAGAACTAAAGTTAGCACAAGTAGGATTTATGAAGATTTTCTTGTAATCGGAAAGTTCCTGGGCATAAAAATTCGAGGAATAGCACTATACACTATTCGGAAGAAAAACTCCTGTACACTCGTAACGAAAGCACAGTTTAACTAGACCATTCAGTAGAGTAAGTGAACAACCACTGTTGACGTGTAAGCTTTTTTAATCCAAGCACCTAATTATGAACGCTAGTGGGCCAAATTATGCTTAATAGTAGTTATATCCGCTTTGTGTGACCATTAACCATAAAATACCAAAATCTGTATGAAGCGATAGTTGATGTTAAACGAAAGCGACCGTCAGTGTCTGCTTCCAGGAACACGTCTTCTGTTTTTTGTTTTACCATGAAGTTTTTCCTCTGTCAACTATAAATTACGTTGCCCATATGCAAGTGAAGTAACACGAAATTTTCATTGCAAACGCTAAACGGGCCTGTTTACTTGACGAGTCGTAAAATTTTAGAACTGGAAATAATATCCGTCAAGCAGTAAGCCGGCTGGAGTAGCTGAGGTTCTGGACTGGCATCAGAAATGATTGGACTTTACGTCTTTCCAGCCATTCAGATTTCCCGAAATTAGAGCCTATACCGGAGTGGTCACTGCTGAATCCCTCCCCTCCGTCCCCCCCCCCCCCCCCCCACCCAACCTCCTCTCTGCATCCTGCTTACTTCATCAAGCACCAAATGAACAGCCAAGAGTCTATGTAAGTTCGAATACTTCGTGTTATCCAGTATTGGAGCCTTACTGTTTTGCGTGCGTCATTGCATACTTCTCGGAAATGTGACGAATTTGACTGAATTATTCGGAGCGGCAGCTGTCTCAGAACATGAAGTTTCCAAACGGAAAGACATGCCGTATCAGCGTTGTCAATACATGTAGGGTGGCCCAGAAGAAATAGTAAATAGGAGATTCGCTGGAGCAATCATTCGAAGCAAAAGCTGAGCCAAATGGGCTTCAAAATACGTACCTAAAGAGCTATAAGCAATTGATCGTCTTTGCTAATATGAAACACGACTCTTCTGCTGAACAACTGCTTAAGGTACGCACTTCAGTTTCCCTATACGTGCTCCAAATGATCGTCCCAGTATTATCCCTCACTACTGACCATTCGGTCTTGGTGTACTCCGCGGCATTGGCCACCTACGTTGCCCCCATTTATCGCGAATCTGGCCCAGAACACGCACCCAAGCGACTGGAAAAATGCGTCGATGACTCCTGTAGGGTAAAAGAATGGGCCTGGAAAATTAGACCAATATCCTCACCATAGATTTCCTTGCGAATTTTTGAATATACTTAAACGTCCCCTTAGAAAAATTAATGCTTGTGCTGATTATTTGCTTTTCAAACAATTGAGCAAAACTGAACGTACTCAGAAATTACTCGTTAATTATTCTGATCAACACTAAACTGACACAGAATATTTTTAGCGCAACGTAATCTGACTTTCAATAATCCCTACAAAAGAATGGCCCTGACTAACAATAACCTATACCTTTCACGAATCACTTACCTCACAAAAATCTTAGTTACTCGAACTACTGCAATACAGCGAGCGCCAATACTGCCAGCTAAATAAGATTCTAACTACTGATAGGCATAGTTAGCAAATGAATGATTTTGAGAGAGATCAAACAATGTATTTGCCTTAATAGTGTTCAAAAGTCATAACATATATATCAGTTCATGACATCCAGTCTTACAAATTTACTCTCTGATGGACACACGTCCAGATCATGCGCTCTCAAAACTCCATCTCTCCCCACATCCACCACTGCTGACAGCTCACCTCCAACTGCACAACGCTACTCGCCGCTAACAGCCAACCGCCCAACACTACGATAGCAAATTCCAACAATGCAAACCAGCCACAGACTGCACACAGCACAGCCTGTGACCCCCACACGGAGCGCTACGTGGCGTTACCAATATAAAAACCTAAACAGCCTACTTACATAGCCCCCATGCTCCCCACAAAAAATTTTACAAATTGTTTTGGGCACTGGCCAATACATATTTGTTAACTTTTTATATTAACGCTAATAAATACATCAAATGCACACAATTATCGATACAATGTGGGTCAAAAGCTAAAATTTTCTCACAGTCCATAAAGACATTCCTGATCATTCATCACAGTAAAATCAGTGTTTTTCTCAAAGTCTGAGAAGTAAAAGAAAATGCTCACAGAAGTAGTGGATTTCCATACAGTCTTGAAGTAGTATAGTCCTTCCAACAGACAGTGCTAACTCTTGACATGCAGACAGTTAATGGGTAACAACAGAGCAAACCCACAGCAGTGTCAGTCGAAGTTTTGAAGAATATTGGTAGGTATGTCATCAGAGCAGACCCACTGTAGTCCTGGTAGAGATTATGGTATTGGTGGGCCACCAGAGGTGCAGACCAACTGTAGTCCTTGTAGAAATAATGGTGTGAACAGTGAAACAATTAGTGAACAGAGAAGCATGATCGATCGGTCGGCAACAGCTCACCTCAGGAATCCGAAATGACGGGACACAATCTTGCAAATACTGTAGATTCAGGTTTTGCGTCCTCGCTGTTTTCTCAAATAAGTCAAGACACATTTTCTGCTTTTCAAAATGCGAATATTGCCGGTTCAAATGCAGTGCCGAATAGCACTGAGGAACATGTTTCAGACACCAGTGCATTGTTATTACAGTTAATGCAACAAATGGGACAATGGCTACAAAAGTTAGACACAACGTTTGAACAAAATCAGAAACAAATGGGACAAACTTCGAAAGTTAGACGCAATGGAACAAAATCAATGTCACAGCAACAAATGGAACAAAATCAGTAATTAAAGACACACTTCAACAAACACGTGAAGATTTAACTGAGTAACATAACATCGAATCGAAATGTCGAAAAGTCTGTAATGACGTAAAACACAAATTTGTGAGCATTGTCAACCTATTTTTTCGCGGCATGAAAATGCATTACGGAATCGCGAAGCAGTCATAAACTGCAAACTATTTTTCATGAAAATCAAATAACGTAAGAGGTTTATCAGCAGAGTAATTCACTAATTTTTCTAAGGGGACGTTTCAATACCTAGTTCGAATGTAATAAATGTCATCGACGGACACGATGCTCAACTGCAGGCTGTTAACGAAGGTACGAGCTTACGGAGTAGGTTCCTAAATAAGTTTGGCTCAAAGAATTTTTCTAGTAATATGAGCCGTTACCTTGTTCGCTACGGCGAGTGTCAAAGGTAACGTCAGGAGTGTCCGATGGAAGTGTGATAAAACCGCAACTTTGTATATATATATATATATATATATATATATATATATGGCGTTCGGGATTCGTGCTAAGTCGGCTTAAAGGAAAGCGTCGAAGCAATTTAGAGGCGGGCCGCTAGATTAGTTACCGGTAGGTTCGATCAGCACGCCAGTATTACGGACGTGCTAGGTGAATTCAAATGGGAATCCTTGCAGGAACGGCAACTTCAGTTGGAAAGACCACATAGATAATATTGTGGGGAAGGCGAGCCAAAGGTTGCGTTTCATTGGCAGGACACTTAGAAGATGCAACAAGTCCACTAAAGATACAGCTTACACTACACTCGTTCGTCCTCTGTTAGAATATTGCTGCGCGGTGTGGGATCCTTACCAGGTGGGATTGACGGAGGACATTGAATGGGTGCAAAAAAGGGCAGCTCGTTTTATATTATCACGTAATAGGGGAGAGTGTGTGGCAGATATGATACGCGAGTTGGGATGGAAGTCATTAAAGCAAAGACGTTTTTCGTCGCGGCGAGATCTATTTACGCAATTTGAGTCAACAACTTTCTCGTCCGAATGAATATTTTGTTGAGCCCAACCTACATAGGTAGGAATGATCATCAAAATAAAATAAGAGAAATCAGAGCTCGAACAGAGAGGTTTAGGTGTTCGTTTTTTCCGCGCGCTGTTCTGGAGTGGAATGGTAGAGAGATGGTAAGATTGTGGTTCGATGAACCCTCTGCCAAGCACTTAAACGTGAATTGCAGAGTAATCATGTAGATGTAGAAATAACATTGGAAATTGAAAGTTCATATTACTTTACGAAACAATGACTCGTGTTGAAAATATGTTGCCGATGATAAGCAGGACTAACAGATTCAGCGATCCAGCTATCACGAGACTTGGACGTCAACCACGTGACTGCTGCAGCCAGCGCTCAGGGTCGCAACGCACCCGTACGTCACTGACGCGTAAGACTTCTCTAGCGCTTTTCTCCATATCTCCTAAGTGGTACGCCTTACTATTTGCATATTGTCCTAATGGACTACTGAGTCTACAATGTTTCAAGTAAATTCGTGATCCACAGGTCGTAGAGTCCCTTGACCAGATATAAGTACATAACGTAGTTACTTGCAGTGAAGTATTGTCTTGAAAAAGAAGGCACAAATACAGTCGAATGTCCAAAAATTTCAAGGTAGTACAGTCTAAAGCAGGTGGCAGACTTCGATTTATTGGTAGAACACATGGGGAATGCAGTCAGTTTACAAGAGGTTGCTCACAAATGTCGTGCGAGCCATCCTAGAATACACACAGGCTTCTTTCTCCCGTGGAGGGTCAGAAGCTGAAAAAACTGGTCTGACAAACGCAGTTTTCAACTTCAAGCGCCATATTCGTGATGTAGCAAAAAAGTGATCTGAGCACTATGGGACTGAACACCTGAGGTCATCAGTCCCCTAGAACTTAGAACTACTTAAACCTAACTAACCTAAAGACATCACACACCTCCATGCCCGAGGCAAGATTCGAACCTGCGACCGTAGCGGTCACGCGGTTCCAGGCCGAAGCGCCTAGAACCGGCCGGCGTGATGTAGGACCCCACCCGCAACCGCCGATGAGGCTCCAGCAGGGATCGCGAGGACAAGCTTAGACTAATTTCAGCGCCCGCACAGGCGTTTAGATATTTTTCTGGCACCCCACACGTAACTGGTAGTGGGAAGTACTTCAGCAGATGGCTGAATGTGCGTGTAAATGACCAGTCTAAATTGGTCTTGTGTGTAGTGTAGTCAAATTACCGGCTCTCAAAAGTACGACGTTATCTATCCTGTATTAAATTTAGGTGAAATATAAAAATGACTTTCAATTTGCGAAAGTCATTGCAACAAATTGTTTTGTAGGGCTTATCTGAATAAAATACTGAGAATACTTGTAAAGTCTTCGGGAGGCGTGTTGCAGTGTCATGTTGGTAATAAGCATTATTAAGTCGCTTTACTCCAACGAAAAATATCCTTGCAGCTGTATTTTTGTGAACTTAGATATGTGTGACTAGCGAACCAAGCAATACTTCGCATGTTAGATACGTTTAGGAATTAGATATACGTTCTAATGTACTCTTCGCCCTCCGACAACAATATCCTCCTGTAACTGTCCGTCCATTCCCACCCATCATCCCCCCCCCCCCTTTCCCATCACCAGTCCATCTCCTATTCCGCCTCTCACCTTTAGCCTTGTTTGTAGTTACTGCAAATTCTAATAATACGATACGACCGCACACGCTAACTTGCCTGCTTGCTGTTTCGCAGCAGACAACCGCGTGAGGCCAACAATGGAAGAACAGCAGAGTCGTGTGAGGGAGGAGGCGGCAGCAGCAGCAGCGGCAGCAGCACCGGCTGCTGAGGAGCAGCAGCAGCAGCAGCAGCAGTCTCGCGAAGGCAGAGATGTGGCAGGTCCGTCTCGTGAGAGCCGAGACACGGCCGCCGTGCCACAGGTAGCGTATCACTTCCACGCTTGTTAGTCCCACGAGGGTAAAAGAATCATCTAAACTAACCACATAAGTATCAGTTTTTCATGTGCTTCATCGCCCTCCACAACCTTTATAAAAGTACTGGTACACCTATGTTGATGTACTTTCTGCATTTCTTCTGAAGTTAACGTGATTAAAGTTTTTATTAGTTTTTAGCAGTGTTTCTGGTATGAGTGAATATTGAAGGTGCCTTCTCAGTACCATTAGCAAATAGCCCAATAGCATTAAAAACATTTGTTTTTAGCCCCTACATTGCCTTCTTCTAATTTCCGCTTTTGTCCCACTGCCAACCATAAGATTTATTGTTATTTATGACACACAGGTTAAAAATGTTCTTAGGCTTGAAAATTCTGGAGGTAATACAGCTAACGGTTGTCAATAACTATTTTGATATTTTCATTTACAATACCTGAAAGCAATGCCCCAGACAGACAGAAGTCGCTGTAAACGCCACAGTTTGTAGTTGCATCCATTTCGCAGGAAGTCGGGCTACTGAGCCTGAAGTATAAACTATCAAAGCAAGGATTATCACTGCTCTTGAAAGTCCAACCGGTCAGTCGGCAAGACTCGACGGAGGAGCGCCTCTGAGGATGTCCAGCGCAGTCCCGGACTAGACGTCAGAAAAAAGTTTCTCGGACCACGACCTCACATCAGCAGCTTTTCAAGCAAACTATCTACGTCTGTACGGCACGTTGCAGTGCATGGAAGTTTTGTCGCAATAACACTGAAATTTGCAGGCTTCAGAAATTACAATGCCTTCGTTGAAAGTTAAGCACGGCAATGCCCTGCGTACCATACCTTGTCCACCCTGCTGGATTTTCCGCTTCCTAATTTGTTCCCTCGGGTAGTCATCTTGAAATGCTGCGACTGCAGTTCATTGTGCATCTCAAAAAGCACTCCCTGAACTATGCTGTCCCAAATGTTTAGACAGGTTAAAGGCAATCGCCACGGTTTGATACGCATCACCCACCCTCAGTTTAAATTTCCTTTTTCAGTGTACTAAAGAACCGTTGAGAGAGAACGTTCGTTCGCTAAATAGAGAAGCTGTAACTTACATTAAGGCGGTAATATGTACTCGTGTTTAAACTACGCCTACAGAGGAAGCACATATTGACGAAACTAAAAAATTGCTGTGATTTTTTTAACATTGCAGTGTTGCTTCCCTGCTAATGGGATGTTTAAATTTTTCGAGTAAAATGTATGCACTTCAGTTGCAGCCCCTCCGTTCCCTCACCTTCATCAGTAGCTATTTCACTATTTCTAGTCATAATTGACGGCACGTGATCACCTCGTAATGGGATGGGCCTCGGCGGCCGCTTGAGGGGTCGCGGCGGCGGCCCGTCGCCTGCCCCGAACCCAGGGACCCCTGGCTGCTTTGGCTCACTGCTCCAGCCGCGCTCCTCATCTTCCCACCCCTACAATTTCGTACATTGTTTACATCTATCGTTGGTCTAGTGTCTCCTCGACATGGTTATTTCCTGATAGTTTAAAACGCCATCTGCATTGTTAGCTTGATGGTAATGGATGGCGAGAAAACGCTGATAAGGTGCAGAGCGTCTCTCTACCACCACATAATGTCACCTGAAAACCTCCAGCTGCCTTTTGGGCGGGGCAACACACTCCTCGTCCACTTCCACACTCACACTGCTCTCACCCCTACTCCTTTCTATACTTCGGTTTCATTCTCCTATTCCGTTAAAATTGGGTTAATCAGAATGTCTTTACTGTCCGCCCTTGAAGAGCCCCACCCGCAGGGGGGCCTCATACTCCTTGGCTGAGTTTGTGCCTGGCCACCACGAATCCCCAATCTTTGCAGCACCGCTTCACTTTCTATGCTGCATCTCTATCTTATTCTTTTTCCGTTCTCTTGGGAAAGCTGTCCTGGATATTTTTGTGAATGTGTTCTGCAGTTTAGATAGCTTGGCATCTTAATTTTTTCTCCGTTTCTTACGCTTCATCCGTTTCGGCGTTTGTTGGTTTCTTCTGCCTCCCTGTTCGCTCCTGAACGTCATCCCACTGTTTCACCCATAGTAGGTGATTGTGACACTTAACCAGCTGTGGGACGACAGGTGCACTTTGTACGTGCCCTCTGGTACAGGCCATGTCAAGGAAAGGGTGATTGCTTGAGCTGTAATCTTCCCAAATTGCCAGTTGGTACCTCTGTCAGGCGACTCGGTGAGACTCCCCCCACTCCCCTCATGGAGGGGTCGGCAGTTGGAAGCAGCACACCATCAGAGATGCTGGAAATTGTGGGGTTTTCTTGCAGAGAGCCAGTCACAATCTGTCTACTAAATGTAAACAGAAGGCTAGAGTCAATGTCCCAGCTGCACTTAAGTCCCTCATGGTGTCATGTATTCATGTATTGAAGATCAATCCATTGATAAAGTTAATCCGTTCATTATTCAGGAAGATGTTGATGGAATAGCAAGTCCTATGAAACATTGCTCTTGACCTTGTAGTCAGACTTTGGCTCCGGAGACCAACTGTGATTTTATAAACCAGCAATGGTTCAGTTTAGCTAATTTACAGCTAGCCTGTTCCTGTTGACGCCCATCAAGTGCTGAATTCTTCACATGTTATTTACACTTGGCTGGTTGATGGTATGTCAGTGGGAGAAATCCAAAATGATCCCTCTCATAAGGGTTTCACTGCAAACCATTGGGTAATGAAAAAGTTTCATACATGTCCCCCTTCGCAGCGTGAGTCTAAGTTATCTATGGATTTCCTCCCCCTCATCGGTTACAACCACTGACCTGATGGCATGATTGTGTTTCTATATGTGTAATCTGTACTCTAGCCACCTGACAATCCAGTGGAATTGCAAAGCATTATCATCTACGGGAAATAAAACTTACTTCCTGTTATTGTTTTTTCTGTCTTGCTCTTAAAGAAACACACTTCTATGATAACTGTTTCGTGGTTATTGGGTAGTGCGTCAGAACTGTGCTGGCACTGGGGTAGTTCCTGGAGCAGTCTGCATTTTGGTTTGCACAGATGTCAGTAGTGATGGGATCCCACTTCATATCAACCTGTAAGCAATAACGATAAGAGCGCAAACGACCCCAGGAATCAACACTTCCAATGTCTACCTCCTTCCAGGTAGGCCACTTCCTTACGTTCATCTTCCTACCTTAATACAGAACTCTCCTGCCCTTGCACCACCACCTCAGGGACTACAATGCACACCACCCACTCTGGGGCAGTGCTGCTTAGACATGTAGGGGTCTTCTAATAGACCAAATTATTACACGCTTTGTCTCCTCAATGACCATTCCCCTACCCACTTCAGTCTGGATTATGTCAAGATTCCTGCCATCAATCTCACTATATCCTCCCTTGCTCTCGTGGTTTCCCTATATTCGTCACCACATGAAGATCTTCGTTCCAGCGACCACATTCCAGTGATTGTACCATTCCCTGCCGTCGTCGTGCAGACAGGTCCTCACGTTGGGCATTCAATAGAACCATTCAGTCTTTATATACGTATGCTGTGCACTTACACCTCTGACTGCATTGATGTGGTTCTCTGCCACTCCTGCATACCGCTGGCAGTGCTGTCCCCTATCTACAGGTCCTGTCGTCGGCTGGTACACCGGTGGACTAAGGTCATAAGTCGCTATCCAGGACTGCGTACGGATGCTGCAACGATTTAAATGACGCCTTTCACAGACCAACTCTATCGATTTTAATCACCTCTGTGCTAGGTTCACTACCTGCTTAAAGCAGAGTAAAAAAGAGTGCTGGGAGTGCTAAGTTTCCTTCCTTGGGACATACGCCTCTTCATTGCAGGTCTGGCCCAACTGTGGCACTCACCGCCAGTGACATTGCCCAGGTTCTTATCCTACAGCTTGCTCTGTGTATTGATCCACTGGCCGTTACAGAAGACATTGCAACACACTTTTGCGACAGCATCAGTCATTTTGCTATCCTGCTACCTTTTCTGGCAGAAAAGACTCGTTTCTACCTTCTGTGTGTAGTCGCTTTAAAGTTTATCGAATTAGTGTTCTATGGTTATGACATGGGTGCTTATGACGTCGGCTGCGTTTGCACCGTAAAACAAAACAAAAAAGGTTCCTGAACACTTTCCTCGTCCTGACTCGTATGGAATAGATTAATGATCTCGTATTTCGGTCCTTCAAACAAAAATTAGTCCAGTTGAAAGATGAGGAGGAAAACATAATTTCATTGCCATATCGACTCCTGAAGTCCCACCTGTTATTCTTCTTAATCATTTATAAAGGATCTAGTCTCCTGATACCCCTTATTTTTTGTCCACGAAGACACTTGTATAAACTTTCCGAAAATGCTTCTAAAGTTTAAATTTCTATTTAACACATTTATTTTCAGAAGTTTTCTTGCTATTGCAGCTTACATCCCTCCCTGCTTAAACCATTGTCAGCTACTTCGCTACATTAATCGTAGCCTATATACTTTACATTTGCTATTGTAATTCGCTGAGCTTCACCTGATACTGAACTTCACTGTCGTGCTTTTTTTGTTGATATTAAACTGTTTTCAAGACACGGCCCATAGGGATCCATTTTCCTTCAAAGTCTGTCTGACAAAAGTGCATATCAAGAAACATTTTTCCTGTCTGAACCGTTTCCAAATTCGCCCTTGGTTTTGTTCATAGGTTGCTCAATCTACGGGTTGAGTAACAATGTGTATAGGCTGTAACCCTCACTGGCTGCGCTCACTACTGTATCCTGGTGTCGGCAGGTGTCCGCTGGTTGCTCTTTAGTGCAACCGCCGAACAGTTTGAGGGGAAAATGGAGTTTACATGAGTTTTTACTTGCAGGGGGAGGCCCAGCCGCTGCAAATGGCTGCCGCGGCAGGTGCAGCAGCCGTCGCCGCTGACGACGACGATACGACGACGACGAGCTTGTCATCGTTGACCTCGGCAGACGGGGCAGGCGCATCCTCGTCCACTGGCCACGATATGCCGGAGTTGGAGTCTGTAGCGGTACGTGGCGTTCAAAGTAACGAAATTTGTTGTCTGCAACAGAACACTCAGCCCATCGATAACGATTGCCGATTGTGCGGCGAGGGGCTGCTGACGTAAGACAGTTTCCAGGGCACGCCCGCATGTGGCTATCCTCTCTTCAGAGAGGCAGCACCTTCGCCTCCCAATCCAGAGGGTTGAGAGTGTCAGCTACAGCACCTGCGTGTGCTGCCACGCAGCCTCCGCTGCTCCTGCGTGGGGCAGATGTCTGTGAAAGGTCCGAGACTGCCAGTGTATAGTGATGGCACAGTGCTGCCCCCAAGTATGGGCTAGACGACAGTCAGTTCAACCCCCACCCAGGGGGGCTTGCTGCTCTTTGGCGGGTTCGTGCTTGGCCATCGTGGAGCCCCAGCCAGTGCAGCATCTTTTACCTTCCGTGCGGCATGTCTGTCCTCTCGCTATTCCTATCCCCTCCCTTCGGGAATACGTCTAGGGCGTTTTTCGGAGCTTTTTCGGGACTATAAGCAGCTGACATGAGAAGTCTCTCCCTCGTTCACCTTCTCCCATCCTTCCTTCGCTTCGGCGTTTGGCGCTCCTCTTTTTCTTCCTCCCTGTGCTTCTGAAGGCCGTCCCACGTGTCTGACGCGTAACAGGAGACTGGGTAACTCGTAATTCCCACCCTGGGTGGACAGGTAGGGTTCGCACATACCCCTGGTACAGGCTAGGCCCAGGGAGGGGTGACTGCCTGCGCTGCAACGTCCCCAAATTGCCGATCGGTCCCTCTGTCAGATGTTCGGGAGGTGTGAGATGTGTGATCAACCACCTAAGCCAGGTGAGGTCCCTATGGGGGGGGGGGGTGTACAGTTGGAAGGATGGCGCCATCGGAGACGCTGCCAATGGTGGGGATTTTCTTGCAATGAGCCAGTCATAAATTTCGCTGCCCACTTCTACCAGCCACAAATGGAATGAAGCTCTGGATTCAAAGACTCTCAAAGCTGCACCACAGTTCCTCATGGTGTCCTGTACTGAAGAATCAGTCCTTCGCAACCGTAAATCCGTTAAATTCGTTTCTTCTTCAGGAAGGTGTTGATGCAATTGCTGGCTCTGTGGAATCCTGCTCTCCTTTACGCAATGGCACCTTCCCTTTGGAGACTTCTGATTCTCAAGCACAACTGCTTGCTGCTTTGCTTCTCCATGGCTATTCTGTTAATATCGAAGCCCATAGAGCTGTATGGAGGCCGGTCAGGCGACTGTATAATGTGGCGACACCGTTGAAGAGGATCTCCAGATCGCCGAAGGAGAAGAGCGTTTGTCTTTGTTTGACTTGTTGGCGCTTTCCAGTTGGCAGAGAACATGTTTGTTGGCACATAGAATCACATTGTCAGCTTATTCTGTGCCTCCAGGAAATTTGCGTCCTCAAGACTGCTTTTAGCTCTCGCATTTATTTCCAGTCAGTTTGATCTCCTCTCCCTCCCCTCCCCTCCCTCCCTCCCCCCCCCCCACGGAGGACGGCATGCAGATTCATGGGAAGTCATGCTCCATATCGAGGATGTTAATGATAGTCAACGAATCTCCCTAACTACCCATCTTCAAACTGTTGCAGTTCACCTTTTACTTCCCCACCTGACTTTCCCTCTGTACCATTTATATCCTTCCATCGTGTGATGTCACCAGGGCAGACTTCCTGCAGCTTATTGGTCAGCTACCTCCCCTATTTCTGCTGCTCGGTGACTTTAACCCCATTTGGGGTTCTCCTACAACCTGTCAGAGGTGCTCTCTTGGCTGACCTTTTTAATCAACTTACTCTTCTGCCTGAACATAGGAGCACCGATGTTCCTTACAGACTCCTCACAAACCTATTATCACTTCGACCTATTCTTCTGGTCTGCCCAGCATTTCCATCTTCCAGAGTGGTTCATTATGTCTGACACATACTCAAGCGATCATTTCCCATAGGCTGTTCGTTTGCTGACTCCTACCTCAACTACATGCACAACCAAATGGCAGCTTACTAAGGTCGACTGGAGGCTTTACTTCTCCCTGGCGCCCTTCGATGTACAACATTTCCCCAGCGCTGATAGTCTACATCTTGTGGTTTAGTGGCTAGCGTTGCCACCTGTGGATCATCGGGTCCTAGGTTAGATTGCCAGCAGTTTCAGGGATATTGTCCACCGTGGGGCTGGGTTTTTGTGTTGTCCTCATCTCAACATTTGGGAAGTGGCGTGTTTGGAACTGGAGAGATTGGGATTTTCTACAGGCGCTGACAGATGTTGACCGCCACACAAACCAACATCACCAGTTGTGATGACTAGATGGAATCCCTTACAAATGTTATCCTTAATGCTGCAGAATGTTACATCCCCGCCCTTCTTCACCATGCTGTGTCCCAGTCCTCCTGGTGGAGGATGGATATGGCTTCTGTGCCCACATAGTTTCCTTCAGGAATTTTTAAGAGAGTTTTCAAGGTGCCTTTGGCTTCCGCCTTGTCACACTTATACCCAGGATTCCATCCTGAGCTCTGTCTCCATCCCCATTAACCCTGTAATGGCCTGTCTCCCACTGGGCATCTGATTTTGTCGACTAGTGCAGTTCTCCACGAACGAACCGTTGAGTGGCGTCTAGAGCACTGTCTCGATCGTCCTTTGTCACAGAGTAACGACAATGGCTTTCGTTTATCCACTGACAAAAACATTTGTATGAATTTCTTGTGGCGTAATTGCTTTCGTCCAACGTCTTTATATTTTGGGCCTGTTGCTCATCCATTCGTTGAAATCACAAACTTCCGGGGGCTCCTGCTCAATAGAAAACTTCCTTGGTCTTCCAACATACCTTACCTGGCAGCTCACTGTATGTGGTCCATCAATTTTGGGTGTGTCCTCAGTGGTACGTCCTAGGGAGCAAATCGAACCATCCTCCTCAGTTTGCATCAGTTCCATGTCCATTCGAAACTAGACTATGGGTTCGGTTGCTCAATCTGACCGTCCATTCCACTTAAGCAGTATCAGTACAATCCCCCATCGTGTCATCCATTCGGCGCCTGGTGCCTTTCACACTAGCCCACTTGAGTGTGTGTATGCAGAAGCTGCCGAACTCCCTGTGTCCTATTTCTGTAACTTTCTCCTCAGTAAATATGCATGCTGTTTGCATGCGTGGCAGCCAGTCCTATGCTGCCTCCTGCGATAATTCCTTTGATCACCAGAACTGTGTGTGTCCCTCTTGTTACCTCCTAGAGTTCGCTTTTGGCTCTTCGTCTGGCAACTTCATGCTACCTGCAGTTTTCCCAGTGGATGTAAACCCTAAGGAGACTACTCCAGCCTCGCTCTGTCGGCTTCAGTTTCACGACCTTAGCACGGAACTTCGCATAGCACCTTCGTGTACACTGATGGCTCTGACGGTGGTGTAGGGTGTGCCTTTGTCATTGGGATCGAAGTCTCCCGGTATCGGCTTCCTGTCTACTGCCCAGTATTTAAAGCGGAGCTCTTTGTCCTGCATGAGGCCATGCAGTACTTCGGCTGACACAGGCTTTTCAATTGTCATCTGCTCTGACTCAGCCTCCTTCAAAGGCTCTATTCACTATACACCGCCCATCCCCTAGGGCAGCGGCTCCAGGAAAACTGTCACTTGCTCACTCTCGATGGAGCGACTGTGATGTGTATGTGGGTTCCTGGTCATGTCGATCTGATAGGAAACGAGGCTGCTCACGCTGGTGCCAAGGCTGCAGTTCTTGTATCTCAGCCCGCTAGTTCTTGCATTCCTTCCGATGACCTGTGTTGCTATCTGTCAGCAGAGTGTGTCACTTTGGCATCACCACTGGTACTCCCTTCATGGAAACAAGCTCTGGGTTATTGAGCCTCTCCCAGCAGCTTGGACGACCTCTCGGCCCTCCCACTGTGCGGAAATAATTTTAGCTAGGTTACGTACTGGACATTGTTTGCAATCTGTCCCAGGCATGTTCGATAGGGTGCACGTCTGTAGAACATGCTGGACACTCTAGTCGAGTGATGTCGTTACCCTGAAGGAACTCATTCAGAAGATGTGCACGATGTGGGCGTGAATTGTCGTCCATGAAGACGATTGCCTCGCCAAAATACTGTCGATTTGGTTGCACTATCAGTCTGAGGGTGGCATTCACGTATCGTACAGCCGTTACGGTGCCTTCCATGACCATTAGCGGCGCACGTCGGCCCAACATAATGCCACCCCAAAACAGCAGCGAATCTCCACCTTGCTGCACTCGCTGGACAGTGTGTCTAAGGCGTTCAGCCTGACCAGGTTGCCCCCAAACACGTCTCCGACGATAGTCTAGCTGAAGGCATATGCGACACTTATTGAAGAAAACCTGATGCCAATCCATTCGGCATGTTGTTGGGCCAATCTGTACCGCGCTGCATGGTGTCGTGGTTGCAAAGATGGAGCTCACCATGGACGCCGGGAGTGAAGTTGCACGTCATGCAGCCTACTGCGCACAGTTTGAGTCGTAACACGACGTCCTGTGGCTGCACGAAAAGCATTATTCAACATGGTGGCGTTGCTGTCAGGATTCCTCCGAGCCATAATCCGTAAGTGGCAGTCATCCACTGCAGTAGTAGCTCTTGGGCAGCCTGAGCGAGGAAGTCAGACGGTTCCTGCCTCTCTGTAGCTCCGTGTCCGAATAACATCGCTTTGGTTCACCCAGAGACGCCCAAACACTTTCCTTGCTAGGAGCCCTTCGTGGCACAAAATAAAAATGCGTTCGCGGTCAAACCGCGGTGTTGTCTGTCAGGCATGGTCGAACTACAGACAACACGAGGCATGTACCTCCTTTCTGGTGGAATGACTGGAACTGATCGGCTGTCGAACCCTCCTCAGTCTAATAGACGCTGCTCATGCAGGATCGTTTACATCTTTGGGCCGGTTTAGTGAAATCTCTGAACAGTCAAAGGGATTGTCTAATAGAATACACAATCAGCGTCTATCTACAGGAATTCTGACAACCGGGGGGACGCAAAACTTTTTGGATGTGTGTAC
Organism: Schistocerca nitens; assembly: GCF_023898315.1. Taxonomy (NCBI): domain Eukaryota; kingdom Metazoa; phylum Arthropoda; class Insecta; order Orthoptera; family Acrididae; genus Schistocerca; species Schistocerca nitens. Next base: position 615,685,477 of record NC_064620.1, on the reverse strand, counting down.
AATGGATGTTTGTATTTTCCTACCCACAACGATGACAAATACATTCGTTGATCGTGTATTGCTAATGAACTGTCAGGTATTGCACAGAAGTTGCGAAACAACGCGGATCTTAGTTAAATGCGCTATATGTTGTCTTAACACCTGCGTGGTAACTGGCTGCACTCATTTTGGCATACAGCTCGTATACGATGTGCAGACAATCTACCGGACATTTACCCCTTTTCGGGCTAGCAGCATTCCTGAAACTTGGTCAATTTAGCTAATGGTGGCCGTTTACTCCTGTGTAACAAAGCAAATATGTATATCCGGTGCAACTACTTAATGCAAGTTTTTCGTCTTTTGGAAACCAAAACACTGAAATAATACCCTCATTCGCAGTGTAATTTACAGGACAGCTTGGAGCGCAACATCAGGGCCTCATTACAAATTCCTCGAACACGTAACCGAATGATATTGTAACACTTCTGCTACTAGATGTAACTGGGTTTTATCTTTTGATGCTAGTCAATTGTGATGAGCATAAAGGGCATTTGATTCTAAAGCATTGTCAGGATGAAAAACGCTAAATAAATGACTTTTTATTTCTTAACATGTGGGCAGGGTGGGTTCTCCCTTGGCTCTGGTATGAGGTAGAATGAAACAGCATTTTTACATATAACTTTTATTGAAAGTTTTGTACAACTGTTTCCTTACTGGATGTTCTGGCTCGGAGAGCGGCAGTTGTGTCGTTTGCGAAGCCTTCTGCTGCGGCAGCGGCGGCGTATGATTACGCCTGGCGGTGTGTATCTCGTGTCGCCGTCTCGCCCAGTTGACTGGAGACGCGCCTCGTGCGGTGGCCCGTTTAATTATTGAGAACGAAGTCGTGCATCGGATGGTGGTACTTTGGATGTGGCGTCCCTTTGTTTCTCTTCTCTAAGCGGCCGCGTGTGTCAGTGTTGTGCGTCGGCCAGCGGAGCGGCGCAGCGGGGGAAGGCCAGTGTCCCGGACTCGAACAACGGACTCCAGCTTGCCCGTCTTTGGCTGTCAGATCTTCACCCCAGCTCACAGGTGACTGCTCTGCTGATGTGGGGCCGTCTCCTTCCCATCCTCACGAGTCACCTGGGTACGTCAAAATAAGTCTTCAAATGCTTTCTAACTTCTGGCGTCGAGGCTGCTGCTTACTATTCCATTACAGCGGTGGACTTGGTGCTTCTGTGTACGATGTAGTCTCTTCCTGCATGACAGTCTTCAGCTCCAAACTGAACTGAAAACTACTCTTCCTCTTGTCGGGCCCACTGCGTCTCGCGTCTTTATTCACTTCAGTTCGCTAGAAGTGAAAGACTTCATGGTCATTCCCTCTTTTGTCACGTTGAAAAGCTTCTCGGAGAATCTTCTTAACGTGAGCCGGTCGGACGATGTCCTGACGGCTGAATAGACAGTTTCCGCTTCTCTCCTGAACGAGCTGACTTAAAGCGCCGGCCGTTGCCACTGCTGCTTTGCCCGCTGTTTGCCAGTGTGTAATTCTTCAAAACTAATCTAAGTTTTTCATTTATATTCTAATTTCTACTTCACTTCACATTGATTTCACTAATTTACCTATGTTAAGTACCACTCAACAATATATATTTTCTGAAAGAAAGAAATAGTGCTTAATTAATGCTCCTTACAGTACGAAAAACTATCAGATGTGAAAGGCAGCAAATGGTCCTCGCAGAAACGTTACAAGCTCACTCAAAGCTGGGAGCCCCCAGCCGGGGTCTTCCCGATCAGAATGCGGCCGTAGCCTGGGGGACATCAGTGCGGGAGTTGATTGCTGGCGTGGACTCGGAGACCCATGACCATCATCCACAAATATTACGTCGACGGATCTTCGGACCATCAAAGTTGCAATATTGGCTCTTTCGACCGTTTCATTGTAGCATTCCTCCGCATTTTACCCAGGCTTAGAACTGGCTACTGACATCCTATATGGGCGTGTGTAAATGCATTTTACCATTCTAAAAGTGAATGAAGAAATTTTTTATCCAATTGTATGAATTTTAATATCTTCGCTCATCTTTCGTAAGTTCTTATGTCTTCGGCGTCGTTAGACATGGTGTATAATTGCGTGGTTCGGTGGTGCCGTGGCAGACTGCAAATCGAAAGGTAGTGTGTTCAGCCACTGGATAATCCTTGGAGTTTGGTCCGTTATCACTTCCGGAAATGTCTGTTGGCGTAAAAAATGCGGAATAGCACCACAGTAGGTCATACTGTAAGTTCCCCCAGCAAGGGGCGGGATCAGTCAGGTCAAAGACCGGAGGAAATAATCGGCGTTACACTTGCAAAACGGACTTTGCATATAAAAGCACTGTTGTGCGGAAAATACTCTCCAAATTGATGACTGCTTTACTTGCTTTAATGTCTAACAACCTTTCAGGAAGTTCTTCGCTCTTTAAGAGCGAGCCAATGGAATCTCTTCGGATTTCGGATACGGTATTTGCTTCCTCTTTCAGCTTATTTACCAGAATAACTTAGCGTTGTTGTACTATCCTGATCTATTAAAACATTCCACATTATAGGATATAAAATTTTCCATCCACTGATCTTGCACTCTGTGTATTGCATCACCTTTTCTCCATTTGTCTTCCACACTTACACTGTGCAGTGGAAGACGTCTCTCTGCAGCACCGATGAGGAAATACAATCTTACGTCTTCCCCCACTCTATCTGCATTCCTTCGTTAATCCCTTTTCAGTTTCTTCCACAGACATTGGTTGAAACGAAAATTGCAACTGGAAAGAGATGTTTTGGGAACAATTTCATAGCTTCAAATTTAGAAATTCTAAGTATAAAACTGCATTTACGTGACCATCCAGGCATCTTAGATGGTGAAAAAACGGAGCTTACTGTAATAAGCCTATCAGCTAATACGGAAATATATATAAGGACAAATAGTTCCCCATCTGAATCAGCAAGTGAGCGTAGTTTCCGCCTAGAAATGTAATACATTCCACAAATCAGACACAGAACTACTAGAGAAAGGGAATAGGTAAGTGCCGACCACATTACCCCATCAAGACTGGGGCGTGTTGGCAAGACCAGATGGGCACTCCCTGCTGCAGCAGAGCCCAAGTGCTGCAGACCGGGTTTAGTGCGTTCGGTCGCTTCTAGATACTCCATGCATTTAGGGATACCAACCTATACTGCATCGAAACAAAATCACATCCCTAGAATGTTCGCGGCCTGAGACTGAGTTAACATGAAGTAGATTCTCCCAGGAAGCCAAATTCTTTTGTGAGTAGACGTAGTGTACATGGGACCTTGAGCTATTGCAGACATTCTTCTCTCCCAGACTTCATTCTCTTTCCCATATCCACTCGTTCGCATCCTTGCTCCTCCCCGTCCTGTGCCCCTCTTTCTCCCTCGATACTTCCCTTTATAAAAATCCAGGTTTCGCTCGGTGTCGCTATTCCTTTTCAGTCTTGTCTGTTTCCATTCTCCTTTTGTTTCTCGGGTCTTCCTTTGGGGCTTGACCTCCCTTTGTAAATTGTTTCCGTAGTATTAGCCATTTGGGGAACTCACTCCCTACCTTCTCAGGAGTTGGTTCTTCCACCTGCTTTCCCCCTTCCTTCCCTACTCTAGCTCCCTCCCCCTGCTAGGTCACCTGTTTCTTGTAGCCAGTCCCCGTGGTGGGGCTGTAAGCACCCATATTGCAGAGTCCCCTGGCACCGCATGGATGACACTTCTAGTACTTACGCTGTCACTGCCGCGTGTATGTCTAGGAGTGAGTGGCCATCTTTCTGCGGCATCGGAATTCCCAGCAATGGTTTTCATGCTGGGCAGCCTCGACGTGGCTGGGCGAGGTCCTGATCGGAGCTGTGCTCCTATTTCTGGCAACTCGTCTGTGGAACGATTTTCTCTCTATTCCTACTTTTGTTTCCTCAGCCTTCACTGCTGATTAGTCTTACGCCAATCAATCCTCTTCCCTTTGTGCTTGCAAGGAATTAAGAGACATTTTGGTGATGACTCTTGATTAGGACTTAAATATGGTCCAGGGCTTTATTTTCAAAGGGACGTTCTTCAATCGGACGAGAAACTCGGGAGTAATGGGAAACGCCGTGGCGTTAATTTAGTCAGGCAAGTCCAGAGAGGTCCGAAGGATAACTGCATTGATACCATCCATCACTTTCATCCTCGCTTTAGTAGATACTCTGCTGGAAAAAACAAGAAATAGTGACGAGAAGCCCTATATCCCACCTTCCATGTTTCCAGTGTCTCCATTTTGGTAACACGTCACCATTTGGGTCACATGTCTCCACAGTGGGAGGCAAATCCTGTTGGTAGCGACTTTGGCCATCCTCCATGTTAGGAGTCCTGGCGGCCAACCACCCAAGTGCCTGACCTGTTCTGACCCACATTCTCTTTGCTTGTCGGATTGGCTGGTCTTAAAAAAGGAAAGGAAGATTCAGGAATTCAAAACTCTGCACTGTCCCATTCAGAGGCCTGTCAGAAATTCGACGATCTCCACCTGGTGTATTTGTCTAGATTTGCTTCTGTTGTCTGCCCCTCCTTCCTTCTTACCTCTATACTGTCCCTCTTCCCTTTCCTCCCCTGTGCCAGTTAAATTTCGCTTCCCTCGTGGAACTGCTGCTTCTCCTTGGTTGTAGAGGAAACCCCCTCCCCTCCTCGGGCAATTGCTGAGGATGAGGTTACCTCTAGTAACGCCCCCTCAGTGTCGTTAGAACGAGAAGCCTGTTGTTCAGTCACACGTGCCACCCATGCTCTGTGGGCCTCATGGCCACTCGTTCTTTTGGATCCTGATGTTGCTGTGATGTGCTCTTTTCCTGACCACAGCTCCCCCCCCCCTCTCTCTCTCTCTCTCTCTCTCTCTCTCTCTCTCTCTCGACAAGGAGTGCATCTTGGGAACTGCAGTGTGTGTGCCCCTCCCCCTCTCAGGGTTCGATTTACATACTCTGTCCTTACTCGTGATGAATACTGACTTGGCACAATAATTGATTCTGACCTGTTCGACGTCCATCTGGCCTCTTGTACTACTCATCCCCAAAGGAACTGCAATGTTACGCTTGGCACCATTCTCTCTCTCTCTCTCTCTCTCTCTCTCTCTCTCTCTCTCTCTCTCTCTCTCTCTCTCTAACTCGTAGCTTATGTCGTGTTGCAGGAATTGTTTTGTGGATATCCACGTACTGTGACTTTAAGCCTGCTAACTGGGTCGGCCCATTGTGAGCCTCTGGTGGCGTCTGTATGTTCTGCATGGACATAGCTTTGGATGTCTCTTTATACTGTGCTAATAGCATTGGCCATTCAAATCCATTTAGCCTGTGGTAACGGTATGCAATCTTCACCTCCACCTACTCTGGTCTCATACACTTCCTGCTCTTCATGCTGTTCAACAGCTCGCTTTCCCTGCCTTCTCTGTGGAGAATCTAATGTTCATAACCTTCTGTGGGGTGGTACTGGGAGCACTTATTGGGACGAGATCGTTGAATACGTGCTGGCAGGGCTTGATCTCTGCCTTCTCGACACTGGAGGCCCCCACACTTGTATGTCAGATGGCACTTTCTTAGCCATTGATCTCATCACTTGTAGCAGTGGATTCCGCAGCTCCATTCAATTTGAAATTCATGACGATTTATGTGACAGGGATAGTTTTCCGATCATCGCATCTTTTCTTCAGTATCACTTGCCTGGATGCCCTCGAAGATGGCCCTTTAATAATGTATATTTGGATGCTTTCTCCTCAGCAGCTATCCCAAACGTTCCGCCAGATTACGTCATTGAAAACGCCATACTGTTCGACCGACGCCAACCTTTTGGCAGATGCTTCGGCGATTGCCTTTCTGGGGTTTTTCTTGGTAGAAAACAGTCCCTTGGTGGACTGCTTTAAATGGCTTTGTGCCTGGGCTCATTATCTTCTTAAACACCAGAAAAGGATTTGTTGGGAACGATGTCACTGCCAGAAGGCTGTATACTCACTCTTCGCAGGTATAGGCAAATACCAGGAGTAATCTAGGCTGCTGTCCTCCCACAGCTGACCCGGCACTATCTGACACAACTCCCTTTATATTTAATTCCATGCACCATGGAGCCTTACAACGCCCTGTCAGAGTAGGAATTGGCTATTGCCTTTGCTCTCGGTCACAATTCAGCTGCTGGTAGACTGGGTGGACAAGGAAATGCTTAAAAACTTAACTGGCGCTGACCTATTTCGTATACTTGCCCTTTGTCTGGATTGAGGGTAATTCCCTTCCCAATGGCGGAAAATTATTCCAGTTTTGAAATATGGTAAATCGCCTCTTCAGAGGGAAATCAATCATCTGATCATTTTACCAATGTCTTGGTTACTTGAACACATGAGACGAAGGATATATTGGATTCTTGAATCCTGGGACATTTTTGCTTCAATCCACAGTGGTTTGTTGAGGCCATTCTACTGCACAGTTTAGTCTGTCACAATGGCTTTTGCCTGGTGTCAATGCCTTTTTGAGATCTGCATAAAGCTTAAGATATCACGTAGCACTACCATATCCTTGCTGTTTTATATGATGGGGCATCTGCGACCTGCTCAAGAATTTTCATGTCGCGCATTCCAGGTACGTGCCGGTGCCTCCCATAACACACGTCACCTGCCGGAGAATTGGATTCCGCAGGGTTCTGCTTTGTGTCACTCTTATTGATGGCTTTGAATGGTCTGGTGCAGGCTGTGGTGCCTAATGTCCCTCTTTTTGTATGCTGATTTTGCATTTTTTTGTTCATCTATGAGAATTGAATAGATTGCAGGGAGCAATAAACGAAGGGCAATCTCGTGCTCTCTCATGGATTCAATTTTTCGGCTTCAGACCTGTTACGGTTTCTGTCGTCGCGATATAGTCCATTGCCATCAGTATCTCGACCTTCATGGCCATTCCCTCAATGTAGTGGACTCCAATGTTTTTTGGGATAGGCCTTTGATGCCCAGTTGACATGGCTTCCCCATTTTCACTTAAGCAGACATGTTCGTCGCACCTCAGTGCGACTTTGCTGAAGAAACATGGATGGTAAAGGAGATCACAAGTTTGGGGAGGTCCTCCATGTGAGCATTGGTCGTGTCCCATCTAGATTATGGGAGTCTCGCATAACCTTAGACATTACAGATAACATATTACTGCGTGGTACAACTGGCAACTGACGCCTTTTGGACTAGCCATGATCATCGCCTCAGTGGAGGCAGGGTATCCACTCTTGCAGGTTCTGTGCCAGTAACAGTTCATTGGTAGTGTTAGGCATCCACTGCTCCCTGGAGAATCCAAATTACCTCCTCTTTCCACATAGAGACATCCACCTCCCACAATGGTGAGCCATTTTTGGGGCGACGATCGCAAACTGCGTTTGATTCCTTTTTTCTCAAGCTTTCCCCTACTACCTCTTCTGAGCCTTCTCACATGATCCTCCGTGGTGCATAACTCGTCCAGGGCTCTGTCTTGATTTTTCATAAGGAATGAAAGGTTCTGATTATCCTGAGGCCTTCTGCCGCCAATTCTCCAATTTCAGCACGTGTCAGGGTTCAGAAGTAGTCTAAATTTTTGGCTCTAGTTGCTGATCACGCTGATTTTGCTTACATTCATGTGGAATGTAATGAACTCCCCTCATTACTGGATGGCTGCAGGGTTTCCGCTGCTGAATTTGTAGCAATCTCTCGTACTCTTGAGCATATCAGTTACTGCACTGACGAGTCTGTAGAAATTCCTTGGTCAGGTTGGTCTCCCAACCAGTGTTACCCTTGGCATCCATTGATCCTGACTGAGGACAGAAAGGGAATCCTGAGCAAACAATATGGGTGCTCAGCAGTCTCTGGACTGCTGTTCACATTGGGATGCCAGGGAATGAACTTACTAACAGGTTAGCCAAGTTACTGGCAAGCTACCTCTTATCCAGTAATCAGATGTTCAGTCGGTATTACACCGTCAAGTTCTAAGAATATTGATTACAGAACGTCATATTCTGACTTTTCTGATCTCCTTTATCACCCATGATTTTTTCAGCAGTTTGGGGAAGTCCTCCATGTGGGCTTTTCATAAGGACTCAATCATACTTTACTGGCTTCCCATCGGCAATACATGGCTAACTCATTGTCTCCTGTTGCGAAAATCTGCCCCACTCTCCTTGTGGTGCTTGTTTGGTGGTGGTGCACATCTTGCTGGATTGTCATAGCCCAGCCATTCTGCAATGGACTCTTAATCTCCCTGACTCACCATCCCTTGTCATTGGATGCTGCCTACTGGCTGTCCTAGTTTCATGGTTTTTACCACTCCCTGCAGGAGGATGCCTCAGCATTGTTGGCCCATTTAGGGGTTGGCAGGAGAGGCCTTGTAGCCTTCTGTCCCAAATGGTTGCCCATGCCAGCCTTCATCCCATCTGTTTTTTTGTTCGCATGGTGTTGCATTTGACATTCTTTCATTGTTTGCCTGTTTACGTCCCCATTGCAGTTTCTGCCTTGGAAGTCCTGCAGCTGCTCTCTTTACAGAGCACATTACACGCCTTTCTTCCTTCTGCCTTTTCTTACTTCCCCTACGCTTTGCTGACCTTCGGTAGACCTTCGCATTTCTTTCCTTAGGTTTCGCACACAAGGCCCTTCTTTGCCTTACCTGTTCCAAGTAGGCAGGGGCCGATAAATTCCCAGTTCGGTCCTTTTAATCGGTAAACATATCAATTAGCCAATATGAATAAAGAAAATTAGATCAGTCTTAATAATTCGGTCTGGGACGAGTGACAAAAATAGTTCCCCTAAAGGGAACCAGTGTCAAAAAATGCTAAGTAGCAAGAGACAGCACACTTCCATTCCGAAAGCACAGCAAGGATGAATTCTACAGGTAGCAGATATAAAGAAACAATGTCTGTGAAAATGTGTGTAAGGGATCTGACGCCATTTTTAATGGAAGTCAATCAGGAGATCCCTCCGCACTACATTCGTTGCGAAGTGACAAGGTCAAGTCCCCCCCCCCCCCCCCATCTTACGTAAATACTTCAAAAAGAGAAATAACTAGAAACCTCTAAGGTAGTAAACACTCATTACACACACTGATTTTTCAGTGATTTGTCTAGGGCCAGTTACTGCCTGTTATCCTTGCAGCTGCAGAAATGAGGAATTAGGCATTGTTAATGTTTCGGTGGTAAGTGCAGCACGTTCAGAAAACTTTATTTACTGCTGCTATTTGTTGAGTACTCAATAACAAATGGTTTAAGTGGTTGTACTGTTCTGTCTTCATACAGCCAAACTAGACTTGAGTAAAGTGATCAGACAAAAAATATCGTCACTAGTCACTAACGCTCTTATTTCCTTAAAGTTTTAAGTAATTGGCTTGGAGAACAACCAGTACAAAGAAAAGCAAAAAACGCTTTCCCTTTCCGTTCGAAGAACAGAAGTTTGGATCCTGTTTTGAACCATATCATGCCAGATATTAACAAACGATTAAAGGATGGTGGAGATGGTTCTCTTTTCTCTGTGGAAGTTTGTCTTCAGATAAAATGTTTAAAGCAGCCTTTGGCTGTAGGGGTGGGGTTGGTTGGGGTTGGAGCATTCCCGTTGCATGCTGGTCTAGGCAACTCATGACCTGCCTCCATGAGTAGCTCACTCTTTCATCCCTCTCGTATGAGGTTTTAATTGCTTTTAGATGTGGCACAACATAATTTCTATTTTAGCGGAATCACTGGCTGAATAGTGGGTGCTCTTTCACGCCTTGACTACACTGGAGCAGGGGTGTCATAGCTGTGGTTGAGACTCCCCCATCGCATGCACAGCCCTGGGGACGCGCACCTGCTGCCTTACCTATTTTTCTCCTTGTCCTTTTTGTCGGCGGCCGAACGGACTTCCATCATATTTTTAGCCTTTCATGTTTCACTTTTCTTACTTGGTGGCTAATAAGATTACTTTGCTCTGTAACGGTCTTCATCCTTCATTGGGCTGTCAGAGGTTGGACGTAAGGTGGGAGATTTCTCATCTGCTCAGATCTACGTGCCAGCCTGATCCATTCGCTTATCCATAAATTTTCTCAGTTTTGGAGTTAGTATGGCTTTCAATGCATCGGTCTTGCTGCTCCTACGGACTTTCGTCGGTATACATAAATCACAGATGTCACTAATTCGAGGTAAGAGGTCCTTGCTGTTTAGTCCCTTAACCGTCAATCAAGTAATCAATGTAGTTGTAGTATTACACATTTGAGCACATAACAGAAATCTGGTACTAAACTGCAATTAAGAGTTAATTAAATAACGACACAGAGGTCATGATAAAAGAAATGGAGCCACTACCACCCAGATTTAATATTTTTAAATTACCACTTTCAAATATTGTTTTTGCAACATAGAGAAGTGTTCAGAAATAAAATTGTAATAATTCAATTGTGTGAAATAGTTTAGTAGCTTTTAGTTAAGCTACTGTGGATGCTCATGACAATTTCTTATCTTACTTTCACTGTGGATAGCAGTTATTCTTTAAACTGAATTTATTCTGCTCTCAAATCTTAGCGAAGAGCTGACTTGACCGTGCTGTGCTCTTTAGCCTTATGTGCAGTAACACTGGCCTCGCGTGTCAGTTCCGCCGCAATGTGCAGACTGCATGCACCTCCACCAACTGGCAGTATGGCTGAGCGGTTCTCGCTGAAGTAGTGTCGTTTGCACAAATAAAAGGGAGAGTTTAATTTCTCCAACATTGCTGCTGTAAGTGCCCTGATTTCACTATACTTTCATATTTAAATGCAGTCACAACATGTTCAAATTCATAACAAAATGTACGGGAGGAATTAGTACCTCTGCTTAGGAATTTCCATGTCGTTTAATTGGTTGCGATCTACAATCATTAAGTTAACACTTTCAACTTAGTCACGTTTATGTTCCAGACATTGATTGGAAGAACGCATTTTGTCAGCAAGCTGCCATGAGATATGTACGAGGCACCACTGGTGCCAATGCATTGTGCGACTGAACGATGGGAAATAAACGTGACTGAAGCTGGAAGTGTAATTTTTATGGTTTCCTCGCCACGCCTCCCAACACCCTCCCCATACCGCCCCGCCCCCCCCCCCCCCCCACACTTGGCGCGTCTAATGGCTGCTTTCTCTTCCCCAGGAATGCAGCATGGAACTGGATGCGCTGCCTGCTGCAGCTGCTGATCCACAGCCTGGTAAGTGTTTTGTAAGGCTGATGTCACTGTGGCATAGAGAGACTTCAGCGCCTTGTGGTGTGGACGACCGTCTTGTCTTAGTTAACTCGACACATGTCTACTGCAGTGCCCCCTGACGTTCTGTTGCTGTACTAAAACTCCATCTCGAGTGGTCATATGGTTCACATGTCACTGCCACAACTGGGTGTAGCGTGAGCAATCTGCTGTTCAGTGAGGTTACGAGGAACATTTTTTTACGAAAAAGGTGAAATATAGTGACAAAAAGTAGGAACAAGAAATAAGGAGAATTGATTGGGTCAGTTCTTCTGTGTGGTAAAATTCATTACCCTCCTAAGAACTGAAGGAATAGGAAAAATCATCCAAACATTTCCGAACACACATTTATTTGCTTGAGAAAATGTGTACTTGCAAACGTGTACATTTCTAGAACCCAGTAAATGTCTTGGTTTTATCCTTTTTATCTTGTTTTATTGCCAATTGTAAGTTCCAGACAACGTCCAAAACTATTTTTCTTGTCAAATAATCGTTCGATGATAGGCTCGTAATTGTTCTTTTCTGAGATTTTTTCTGTGTAGCTAGTTTTCTTATAATGGAGAGTGTGAAAGCACCGGTCAGAAGCAGAGGGTGTGCCTTCTGGTCGCTTAACATGCCCAGAGGAACCCCAGCTGCTTTAAAGGCAGGGCAGTTATCTCCCACCTTCACACTTTAACCCCTCTCTCGCCTGTACTCGTTCTCTCTTTTATTAACTGTTGGATAACTCACTGTGGCTTTTTCCTCTTTCCTCTTCATGAAGTATTCCCAGCTTCACACACACAGAATTAAGGGATCGACGACCCCCTTATCCTGCCCCATTTACTGCAGTCATCCATCACTTCAAAAAGCACTTTAGAGCCACTCTCAGCTGTCTTCCCCCCCCCCCCCCCGCCCCCTATCCCCAATCGAAAGACCCTTTATACGAGTAAAATTTTAAGATTGCAGAGCAGTCACAGGAAGCAGTTATTTACTTAAAATATCTAAAAGTAGATGTAAAAAGCAGTTTGGAGTAGCCAACTACAATCACGAGTAAGGATGTTGCCACACTGAGATTAATTGGAAGGGTCTTCAGGAAATGTCTAGCAAACGAAGTATACTCGTCAGATTGATACCACTGCCAGTCAGTATGGGATCTGTAGCAAAGAAGCCTCGTAGAGGCAGCACATTTCGTTAAGTGTATTTAGTAAGCGTGAAATCGTCACGGAGAGAGAATCGGCCAAATCCAGTGTCACATGCCCTCGGGGGCTCAGCATTAGTTTGCTGAGTACGGGCTTAGCGACCCAGGGGTTTCTGACCTGGGGCCACGTAAGCGCCACCAGCACCCCGTCACTGTAAAGCTCTGGGCACGCTTCAGCGATCACTGTATGTCGCGACAGTGGAATGTTGTGTGTTGTGGGGAATGGGGTCTTGTCTTGACAGCTTGGATCGTCAGGATACGAATAATCCCTCAAAACCTTCGTGACCTTTAATTCTCTAACAGTGTTCGACCACATCGTGGCTCGTTTCCTCTGCTTAGGGTTAGGCCCTATGTACCTAACCCTATGCAGTGCTACTAATGCCAGCGTTTTGGTCCCACAATGCTGAATTGGAGGGTGAAGCGACCTGTAGAAAAGGTGCAGAGGCACTCCACGAAACTAGGACTGGGACTGTCCATCTCCAGCAGACTGTGTTAACTATTTTGGGAGCCACCCACTCTGGAGCCGAGACTGCCCTGCTCTTGCAGATGAACGAAAATTCAGGATAAGTCACCAAACAGATCCCTTATGCTGAAGCCAAAAAAATATAAGGCGACGAAGCATCCCATCTTTACCAATTCTTATGCATCTATGGCGCAGAAACCTGTTCCTAAGGTACACATAGACACAGAGGACGTCCACTGTCCAACCATCCACTAGCACCTGTACTTGCATATGTACATGCCAAGGCAAAATGGCTAACGATAAAGCAATCCAAGCAGTCGCCACAGAAAAGATCAGCAACAGTTACATAGTGAGTATCAAGAAGGCATACGAAAAGCAAAGAGCCTGAATGCTCCCTTTCCCCCTCATCCTCGAAGGGACAGGGTGCAGGGAAAGGTTCACGGCATTCAGGTCAAAAGCTGCATAGCGTGCCATCAGACGTCATTATTTCATGTCTGACAGATAACATCATGGAGTTACAGGTCCTGAATTCAGGCAGCCCCTATACTCCCCCTCGCTCCAAAGGTTCTTTACCTCCATAGTCTCTCTCTCTCTCTCTCTCTCTCTCTCTCTCTCTCTCTCTCTCTCTCTCTCTCTCTCTCTCTCTCCATCTTCCCCCCCCCCCCCCCGGGCTAAGAGGCTATGTACTCTACAAAAAGGACGACCTGAGTAGTAAGAGCGCTAGAGGAGCCGTAAGAAGTTTGGTCAGTACAGACCACCACTCCCCCTGTGGGTCCGGGGTAAGAATAGGCCCGAGGTATTCCTGCCTGTCGTAAGAGGCGACTAAAAGGAGTTTCAACCGTTTCGGCCTTCCATGTGACGGTCCCCCTTGGGGTTTGACCTCCATTTTTCAAAATTCTACAGAAGTACGAGCCTTTTGGGGAAGGACGCCTTACATGGTGTATCACTGGTCCTCCGTGCACTACGACCTTGGCACACAGCATTCTAACGGCGTTGTAACCATACCCACTATTCCTCAAATTGGGCCTAAGCGCCTGATGGGTTGTACAAGTTACGCCCATAGTGCGTCCCCATCTGCACCTACGATCATGATGGACTTTCCATGGCACCCGAAATCCAGCATGGTAGCCAGCCCGTTGTGGTGGGGTCGTCATGTACCCTCTAGGTTGTAGCCCCCTGACAACACAGGGATCGTACTGCCGATACCTGAGCTGCACCCTCCCCACGTCGGCCAAGGAGTAGATGCCAGTCTCATTGGGGCATCAGGACTCATGGCAACGGTCATCCTGCCAGGTGGCCCTTGCTGAGGCTGGGTGGCGCCCGTGGGAAGAGCCCCTGGTCGGAGTGGGTGGTATCGGGGCGGAAGTTTCGCAGATGAAACGTCAACATGTATCAGGTCGCTCTGCGGCCGCGTCTTTCAAAAGGAAAGGTACTTTCTCTAGTTCTGGTTCTCCTGCCCTTTCCCCCTTGGCCACTCCCTAGGAGGGGGGACAGGCCCGCCGGCTTGGGGGCGAAGTACTTCCCCCGCTATTTGGTCTGTTCTAGAACCGATGGGGGGACGTTCGCCACCTCCAAGCCCATGTTCTTTGTTCAGCACATTGAGGACATCTTCGGGGAAATCGAGGCTCTCTGTAAGATGCGTTTGAGGTCTGTTCTTATAATGACCACCTCCGCCACACAGTCGGCGGTGCTCCGGGCGTGCGACCACCTAGGGGATATCCCAGTGTCCATTGTCCCACATCTGGCACTAAATAGGATGCAGGGGTTATTTTTCATCGGGACCTCCTGCTGCAATCTGATGAGGAGCTCAGGGTCAACCTGGAGCGCCGAGGCGTGCATTTCGTTCGGCGAGTCCAGTGCGGCCCCAAGGACCGTCGCATCGACACCGGGGCCTTTATCCTCGCCTTCGAGGGGGACGTTCTCCCGGAGAAGGTAAAGGTGATGTGCTACCAGTGCGACGTGCGACCTTACGTCCCGCCTCCTATGCGCTGTTGTAGGTGTTTGCGCTTTGGGCACATGTCGTCACGGTGTGAGCCTGAGCCCCTTTGTGGCGATTGTGGACGTCCTCTTCGTGAGGAACATACATGCACCCCACCACCTTTGTGCGTTAATTGTCCTGGGATCCACTCGCCTAGATCCTCAGACTGCCCCGCATATCAGAAGGAGAAGAAGATACAAGAACTCAAAACTTTGGATCGTCTCTTATTATGAGGCCAGGAAAAAGTATGACCACCTCCATCCCGTGCCGTTCACCACTTAGTTTGCTTCAGTTGTCCCCCCTCCTTCCGCGGTATCCTCACCCCTACCCTGTCCCCCTCCGCCTCCTCCCCCCATCCGGGGTCTCTGCCTCCGCCTCCCAAATCCCTCCCTTCCAAATCATCCTCCTCTGTGGCCCCCGCCCCCTCTGCCCCAGGGGCCACCATTCCTCCTCCTCTCCCCCCCCCCGCCGCCTGAGAAGCGATTCTCTTCTCAGGCGTCCATTGGGGAAACGTTCCGGACCCCAGCTCCAGAGGTCCGGCATTCCAAAACGGACCCTGCGCGTGAGGACCTTCTTCGGGTCCAGGCCACCACCGCTATGCCTCCTTGGACTTCCAAGAAGGCCTCCAAGAAGAAGTCTCTATCCCCCTCTCCACCCCGGCGCGTTTCGTCTGACGCTCCATCAGTGAGTCGCTGCTCCCGGCCGTCCTCAGTTTCGCCGGGACGCTCTGCTGCCAGGCGCTCAGCTGGCCTCTCGTTGGCAAATGATGCTGCCCCTCCTACACCACCAGGGACAGCGGCTGCTGCTGGCGACGACTCGATGGAACAGGATCCACCTCCCGCCGGTTGTAGCGTTGTTCCCTCGAAACCTGGCCCTCTGTGGCCATCGAGGTGACCAGCTCTTCCCCTGTCTCGTTCCCCCTCTTTTTTGACTAACGATGGCCTTGTTACATTGGAACATAAGAGGTATTCGATCTAATCTGGAGGAATTACAACTGCTCCTCCGCCTGCACTGTCCGCTCGTCCTTGGTCTCCAGGAAACCAAGTTGCGCCCGACTGACCGTATTGCCTATACCCACTATACCTCGGAGCGGTATGACCTCACCACTGTGGACGGTATCCCAGCTCATGGTGGGGTCATGTTGCTCGTTCGGGACGATGTCTATTACCATCGCATCCCATTGACCACCCCACTCCAAGCAATAGCTGTTTGTATTACTCTTTCTGCTTTTACTTTTTCAGTTTGTACCATCTACACTCCGTCATCCGCTGTTAGTCGGGCTGACATGATGCACCTGATTGTTCAGCTTCCCCCGCCGTTTTTATTGTTTGGCGACTTCAATGCCCATCATCCCCTTTGGGGCTCTCCTGCATCCTGTCAAAGAGGCTCACTCTTGGCGGATGTCTTCAACCATCTCAATCTTGTCTGCCTCAATACTGGCGCCCCGACTTTCTCTCGGACTCTACTCATACCTACTCCCACTTGGACCTCTCGATCTGTTCTACCACTCTTGCCCGTCGATTCGAGTGGTATGTCCTTTCTGACACCTATTAGAGCGACCACTTCCCCTGAGTCGTTCGTCTCCTGCACCACACCCCATCCCCACGGCCTTCGAGCTGGAACATACCTAAAGCTGACTGGGGACTTTACTCCTCCCTGGCGACCTTGACCACGATTTTCTCAGTTGTGACAGTCAGGTCGAATAGCTCACGGCTGTTATCAATGCTGCCGACCGTTCCATTCCTCGTACTACCTCTTCTTCCCGTCGCGTTTCCGTCCCCTGGTGGAACGAGGCTTGTAGAGACGCTATCCGTGCTCGACGACGTGCTTTACGCACCTTTCGCCGCCATCCTACGTTGGCGAATTGTATTGGATACAAACGACTCCGAGCGCAATGCCGTAGTGTCATCAAAGCCAGCAAAAAAGCTTGTTGGGCCTCTTTCACCAGCTCCTTTAACAGTTTTACTCCCTCTTCCGTCGTATGGGGTGGCCTGCGCCGGCTGTCGGGCATTAAGGCCCACTCCTCGGTACCTGGCCTGACCTCAGGTAATGAGGTCCTCGTTGATCCTGTGGCTGTCTCCAACGCCTTCGGCCGGTTTTTCGCGGAGGTTTCAAGCTCCGCCCATTACCACCCTGCCTTCCTTCCCAGGAAAGAGGCAGAAGAGGCTCGGCGACCTTCCTTCCACTCGCTGAATCTGGAAACTTATAATGCCCCTTTAGTATGCGGGAACCCGAACGTGTGCTTGCACTGTCCCAGTCCACTGCTCCGGGACCAGATGCCATTCACGTTCAGATGCTGGCACACCTTTCTCTGGCGGGCAAAAGCTTCCTTCTTCGTACCTACAATCGCGTCTGTACCGAAGGTCAGGTCCCCATGCGTTGGCGTGACGCCGTCGTTGTTCCTATACCCAAACTGGGGAAGGATACACCTTCCTTCTAGTTGCCGCCCCATTTCTCTTACAAGCTGTGTCTGTAAGGTGATGGAGCGCATGGTTCATGCTCGGTTAGTTTGGATTCTTGAATCTCGACGGCTACTTACCAATGTCCAATGCGGCTTTCGTCGTCGCCGCCGCTCCGCTGTTGACCACCTTGTGACCTTGTCGACATTAATCATGAACAACTTTTTGCGAAAGCGCCAGACGGTAGCCGTGTTTTTCGATTTGGAGAAGGCTTACGATACCTGTTGGAGAGGTATCCTCCGCACTATGCACAGGTGGGGCCTACGCGGTCGCCTGCCCCTTTTTATTGATTCCTTTTTAACGGATCGAAAGTTTAGGGTACGTGTGGGTTCCGTATTGTCCGACGTCTTCCTCCAGGAGAACGGAGTGCCTCAGGGCTCCGTCTTGAGCGTAGCCCTTTTTGCAATCGCGATCAATCCAATTATGGATTGCATTCCACCTAATGTCTAAGGCTCTCTCTTTGTCGATGACTTCGTGATCTACTGCAGTGCCCAGAGAACATGCCTCCTGGAACGCTGCCTTCAGCGTTGTCTAGACAGCATATACTCATGGAGCGTGGCAAATGGCTTCCGGTTCTCTGAAGGGAAGACGGTTTGTATCAACTTTTGGCGATATAAAGCGTTCCTTCCGCCATCCTTACATCTCGGTCCCGTTGTTCTCCCGTTCGCGGAAACAACTAAGTTTCTAGGGCTCACGTTGGACAGGAAACTGTGTTGGTCTCCGCATATCTCTTATTTGGCGGCCCGTTGTACACGTTCCCTTAATGTCCTCAGAGTTCTTAGTGGTTCATCTTGGGGAGCGGATCGCACTGTCCTGCTTCGCTTGTATCGGTCCATAGTCCGATCGAAGCTGGATTATGGGAGCCTCGTCTACTCGGCCATCCCTCTTACGCCGTCTCAACTCCATCCACCATCGGGGGTTAAGTCTTGCGACTGGAGCCTTCTACACTAGTCCTGTTGAGTCTTTATGCTGAAGCTGCCGAATTACCATTGACCTACCGGCGCGACGTACTGCTGTGTCGGTATGCCTGCCGGCTGTTGTCTATGCCCGACCACCCCTCTTACCAGTCCTTCTTCGCCGATTCTCTCGACCGTCAGTACGGGTTGTGTGTGTCTGCCCTGCTGTCCCCCGGAGTCCGCTTCTGTCGCCTGCTTCGACAATTGGATTTTGCCCTCCCTACCACCTTCAGAGAGGGTGAGAGCCCGACACCACCTTGGCTCCAGGCTCCGGTTCATATTTATCTCGACCTCAGCTCACTCCCGAAGGAGGGTACTCCGGCTGCAGTGTATTGCTCACGGTTTGTCGAACTTCGTGCTCGACTTGCCGGTCACATCTTTATTTAAACCGATGGCTCCAAAACTGACGATGGTGTCGGCTGTGCCTTTGTCGTCGGGGCCGCCACCTTTAAATACCGGCTCCTCGACCAGTGTTCCAGCTTTACGGCCGAGCTTTTTGCTCTCCATCTGGCCGTTCAGGATGCCCGCCGCCACCGCCATTCATCGTATGTACTCTGCTCTGACTCACTCAGTGCTCTTCAGAGCCTTGGAGCTCCCTATCCGGTCCATCCTTTGGTTCAACGGATACAGCAGTCCCTCCATTCTTTCGCTGATAATGGTTCTGTCAGCTTTCTGTGGGTTCCCGGACATGTAGGAGTGCCTGGGAATGAGGCTGCGGATGCTGCAGCCAAGGCTGCAGTCCTCCTGCCTCGGCCAGCCTCCCATTGTGTCCCGTCATCTGACGTTCGTGGGGATGTTTGTAAGAGGCTTGTGTCGATGTGGTGGGATGCTTGGTCATCCCTCCAAGGAAACAAGCTCCGGGCAGTAAAACCGCTCCCAACTGCTTGGACAACCTCCTCCCGACCATCTCGGCGAGGGGAGGTCCTTCTGACCAGGTTGCGGATTGGGCATTGCCGGTTTAGCCACCGCTACCTGCTCTCCGGTGACCCAGCCCCGCAGTGCCCTTGTGGTCAGGCATTAACAGTGCGCAATGTTTTATTGTCGTGTCCCCGCTTTAGTCAATCTCGTGTTGTCCTGTCCCTGCCATCTACTCTACCGGATATTTTAGCTGATGACGCTCGAGCAGCTGCTCGTGTTCTGCGTTTTATAACTTTGACTGGCTTGTCCAAAGACATCTAACCTTTTTACTTATTTTACCTGCATCATTGTCAGGTCTTTCTGGTGTCCCCCCCTCCCCTTGAGTTTTACTAGATTCCATGTGCTCTAACAACAGTGACTGGGCGCTAATGACCTCAGTAGTTGAGCGCCCTTAAACCCCACCAAAAAAAACAGACCACCACTCCTCACACCCCCCCCCCCTCTCACTAAGACTGTATGAGCAATTGCTCTATCAGTGTGTGCGTCATCCATTGACAATGTTCCATTTATTTGCCCCCACATGACGCACTTGGAGAGGCCTTAACCGACCTTATTACAAAACTCCCCGCCCTTTTATCCTCTATGGAGATTTCAATGCACACAATGTAATTTGGGACTCTAACTACCTGCCCCAGAGATAGAGAAATAAGAGGGGCTTCTCCTGCCATGTGCATACTTGCTAAATGTGGGACAGAGCACTCACTTCTGCACAGCAACTGGGTCGTTAGCTGCCACTGATCTCTCGTTTTTATCTCCAGCTCTTGTTCACACTGCTCAATGCGAAGTAGTCGAGGACATGCACAGAAATGGTCACTTCCCGATATGGATTCACCTGCCAGCTGGAGTGGAACCCAGAATGAAACCACCGGGATAGGTGCTTGGTAGAACCGACTGAAACTTTATAGCCAGTTGGTTCAGATGGAACATAATGCAAGTGTCAAGGCATGTATGGATCATATTATCAAAATCATGCATCACATCGCTGCACCATTCAGTCCACAGGGCAACAGAAGAGGCAACCTGTCCTTTGGTGGAGTGCCGAATACCGCTCTGCGGTCAGGGCCAGGCGTCCAGCTCTGCATAGGTTCCTGTCGGCCAACTGCAGAGCATCTTGCAGCCTTTCGGGTGACGGGGGCAAAGTGTCGCCGAATTCTTCGAGAGAGCAAGAAGAGGTCGTGGAAGCAGTTCCAGAACACTGTTAAACACTTCACCAAAAGTTCTGTTACGTGGGAGACCATCAGAAGAATTTCTGGTAGAGGGGGCAGGTGCCCCATGGCTGCTGTAATGGAGAACAGCACTGTCCAAACCAATCCACGAGACTTGCCCAGACTATGGCAGCATATTTTGCCACAGTGACTGCAACAGCCAGTCAGGATCCCGGTTTCCAGTGCCATAGAGCAGTTGCTGAGATGTTTAGTTTGGACTTACAGTCCACCTCTGAAGATTACAACTGCCCATTTTCCCTGTAAGAGTT
This sequence comes from Schistocerca nitens, assembly GCF_023898315.1. Classification (NCBI taxonomy): domain Eukaryota; kingdom Metazoa; phylum Arthropoda; class Insecta; order Orthoptera; family Acrididae; genus Schistocerca; species Schistocerca nitens. The sequence goes on along the minus strand of NC_064620.1, from coordinate 615,664,885 downwards.
GGATTCTGCAATGTCTGCAGCTCATGACATCCCCTGGCATGACAGGATCCATTAGTGTGCTGTGGCGCCTCACAAGGTGGAACAGATATCCTCCTTGCACTCTTTAATGCCATTGCGCGTCAGGTCAGTTTCCCAGCTAGACTATGTAAGGTCTTTCACAGGTTTTAAAATAGGAATTAAAATTGTCACACTGCAGGTAGTTACTGTGGCGTTGCCCTCGCTAGCTACATGGGAAGACCTTGGAGCGGATGGTCAACCGCCGCCTTGTCTAAACTTAGTCTCCAGGCAACTCCTTAGTCAATTTCAGTGTGGGTTGAGGAGGTATCGCTCCACCTTTGACAACCTTACCCTCCTGCAGGAGGCCAGACAATAGGCTATCCTATGCTGGCATCATCTTCTAGGTATATTTTTTGGCATCGATAAAGTCTAAGATACCAGTTAGAGGTATCTTATCCTGGAGCAGCTTCACGAATGGGGTTTTCGAGGTTGTTCGTATTTTTTATTCAGTCCTTCCTCTCGCCACGATATTTTAGATACAATCATCAGTCCTGTCTGCGTCCTTCAAGGTAGTGCAGGTGGCGACTATTGGGAGGTGTGGCAAAGGTGATGTCAGGAGGCACTCTCCCAGTTCGCCACTTGCCGGTTCTTTAGGGAAGAGGTGGTGGTGAAGTGTGCACGCTAGTGGCTGCAGTAAAAGAAGAGTGACTTTTAACCAATTATTTCTGCAAATACACCTCTCCTTTAGCGATACTACGGCGGTCCTCTGTCGCTGCTTGTCTGGGTGCGCCGCAAGCGCCCAGCAGCTACTCAGGAAATGTATGATGCGTCTCCACACTCAAAGAACGTGGCTCGTCCGTATGTGGCTTACACACGCCGGCCTAGGAGGTCCTGGATCCCTTCCCATAACGGTGGTTCATCTCTGCTCACTGAATCGCGACGACGGTTGTCGTGTGGTCAAGTGTGCCGACCCTGGCCTGCTGTGCAGGTAGGCTCCATGGCTCCGATGAAGTGCCAGAAACACTGGTGTACCGGCTGAAGTCGAGACCCCCAGGCCTTCCCATCTGCATTGGGAGCTGTCAGCAGAGCCAAACTCGTGACTAGTGCTTATGGAGAGGAAGAAATCTCTGCAGCGGCTGTTGGCGGTTTTGAGTAAGCAGGAAATAACTTAAAAACTAGCCCACCCCCCCTCCCCCATCCTTAGGGGGTCCACAACTCTTTTGTGGATACATGCTTGGCGTGCACAGGGCCCCGAGCTAGTGCATTTCTCCTTCCTGTCCGGGCTACCCTACCACCTCCCCATCCCTCCTTGTCCCCAATCCTCCACCTCTCTTACCACCCCTCTACACTCCCTCTTCTTGGAAGTAATGTATCGAGCCTTCATACGAAGACAGACGTTTGAAAACTCCAGGGTCCTGTTACTTTCTCTCCATCCTCACGCTTTCTTCCTCTATTGGTCTTTCCCTACATTCACTCTTCTCCTTGCTTTCATGCCCTTACTTCTATCTCTGCCTCATTCTCTTTGCCCTATTCTCCTTATCTTCTTTCCCGTGTCTTATTCTCCGCTTCGGCGTTAGAGATTCTTTCTTCTATCCCTCTATCCCTCTACCCCTCTCTCTTTCCTCTCTTCTTGTTCCTCCCTGTGCGTGTCTGAAGGGCCGACCCACGCGTTCACACACGTAGCCGGTGATGAGGTAACGCGTAATTCCCCGCACTGGGTAGACAAGTAAGGCACGCACGTACCCCCTGGTAAAGGCCAGGCCCAGGGAGGGGTGATTGCTTGAGCTGTTACCTTCCGAACGTGCCTATTGGTCCCTCCGTCCGTTTCTCGGGAGGTGTGACCTGAGGTGTGACCTGAGGTGTGACCTGAGGTGTGACCTGAGGTGTGACCTGAGGTGTGACCTGAGGTGTGACCTGAGGTGTGACCTGAGGTGTGACCTGAGGTGTGACCTGAGGTGTGACCTGAGGTGTGACCTGAGGTGTGACCTGAGGTGTGACCTGAGGTGTGACCTGAGGTGTGACCTGAGGTGTGACCTGAGGTGTGACCTGAGGTGTGACCTGAGGTGTGACCGCCCTCTGAGAGGGCCCCCATAAGGAAGGAGCGCATCATCGGAGATGCTGGTAATAATGAGGGATTCATCCGCAATGGATTTCTTCTTCTTCCCTGTCTTCTGCCCAAAACAAAAAGCTAGATGAAACTCCTGTTCCGAAAATTCTACCACCAGCACCGAAGTTTCTTGTTGTCACAAGATCTGACGGTCACGATTTCTCAACAGTCAACCGTTCGTCATTCAGAAGGGTGTAGATGCGGTCGCAGGACCAGTGAAATCTTGTGCTTGGTTGCACAACGATACCTTGCTGTCGGAGACAGAGCGCCTTCCAGGCCCAAAAATTACTTCGAGCCACTCTTACACACATTTCCTGTACGTGTGGGGACCCACCGCACCTTGAATTCGTCGTGTGGTGTGGTGTGGTGTATACCAGGTCACTCGACGGACTAACTGATGAGATTGTCTTTCATCTCTGATCAGGGAGTGACAGCCGTCCATCGGGTCCTGAAAAGGGTCGGCAAGGCATACTGACCCGAACCGTATTCCTGACATTAGACAATGTGCAGTTGCCTTCACGAATTAAAGCGAGTTACGAGATCATGTCTGTTCTGCTGTATGTACCCAGCCCTCCAAGGTGTTATCAATGTCAGCGGTTTAATCATACACGGCAGTCTTGTTAAAGTGCGGCTAAATGCGTTACCTGTGGCAGGGACGCCCATGAGGGTGACTGTCCACCTCTGTCCCCTAGTTGCGTCAACTGTATGGGCGACCATGCTGCCTCCTCTCGCGACTGCCCCGTCTACAAAGATGAGAAGTATACAGGAAATTAGAGTGAAAGGGAAGGTGTCGACCTCGGCTGCTCAAGTTATTAAATAGCAGAAAGCCCACTGTGCTTCTGGCACGTCAATACAGTACCGTTCTCGCCTCTCCTTGGCCTACCAGGGAGGTAGCTACACAGACATGCGATCTGACCTTTAGCACTAGCCGATCTGACGACCGAATCGCTAAGGTCGCCCGATCAACGTCTCCTCTTCCTCCCACCAACCCTAAGGCTCAAACATCATCTGCTACTGCTAAGACGAGGACTTCTAAATCAGACGCTCGGACCTTCAAAAAAGAATCGCCACGCGAAAATTTCTTGCGTTCCCGAACTTCACAGCCATCAACTGTTCTTTCGACAAAACGTAATTCTTCAAAGAAGGCCCATAGAAATGAGTTCTCCATCTCCGCCGACGCGCGTTTCTTCTCCTGCGCCACCCAGAGATTGCCGTCCCCGGCCATCTTCAGTTTCGCCAGGCCGCACCTCTGGTAGCCGATTATCTGGCCTTTCACCGGCGGAGGAAGCTACCCCTCCTGACCAGCTCAGGAAGGTGGCAGACGCAACTGTTGAGGTGATGGACCATGACTCACCACCTCTCGATTGCAGCAGCAGTGCTCCCTCGAAGCCAGGCCCTCAGCGGCCATCGAGGCGACCCTTTCTTGTTCTTTTCCTTTCCGTTTTCATAATGGCACTTCTTCAATGGAATATTCGCGGCATTCGGTCCAACCGAGAGGAAATAAAATTGCTCCTTCGAATGCACTGCCCGCTTGTCGTAGGACTCCAAGAAACGAAGTTACACCCATGCGATCGTACTGACCTGGCACACTATACCTCCGTGCGTTTTGACCTACCCACTGTGGCAGGTATTCTGGCTCATGGAGGGGTCATGTTGCTGATTCTGGATGATGTCTACTACGATCCAATCACTTTGCACACATATCTGCAGGCAGTTGCCGTCCGAATCACTCTCCCCACTTTCACATTCTCCATTTGTACTGTTTACACTCCATCGTCGTCTGGCTTTACTACGACAGACATGATACAACTGATTGCTTAGCTTGCTACATCATTTTTGTTGATTTGAGACTTTAATGCCGACCATCCCCTTTGCGGCTCTCCAGCATCTTGCCCGAGAGGCTCCATCTTGGCAGACTTTTCAACCACCTCAATCTAGTCTGCTTAAATACCGGTGCACCTACCTTCCTTTCTGACGCAACGCATACCTATTCCCACTTAGACCTCTCAATATAAACTATCCAGCTTTCACGACGGTTCGAGTGGTATGTTCTGTCTGACACATACTCGAGCGACCATTTCCCCTGCGTAATCCATCTCCTGCATCAGACCCCTTCTCCACGTTCCACTAGCTGGAACATCTTCAAAGCCGACTGGGGGCTTTTCCCCTCCCTGGCGACCTTCCATGATAAACACTTCTCCAGCTGCGATAGTCAGGTCGCATACCTCACGGACGCTATTATCACTGCTGCTGAATATTCCAACCCTCGTACTTCCTCTTCTCCACGTCGAGTCCCAGCCCCTGGTGGACTACAGCATGCAGCGACGCTATTCGTGCTCCGCGAGGTGCTTTACGCACCTTTCAACGCCACCCTCCGATGGCGAACCGTATCAGTTACAAACGACTCCGTGCACAATGTCGTTGTTATCAAAGAAAGCAAAAAGGCGTGCTGGGTGGCTTTCACCAGCTCATTCAAGTTTTACTCCTCCTTCGGTTGTCTGGGGTGGCCTGCGCCGGCTACTTGGCACCAAGGTCCACTCCCTGACTTCTGGCCTGACTGTAGCTAATGAAGTCGTGGTGGATCCTGAGGACGTCTCAAATGCCTTCGGCCGCTTTTTCGCGGAGGTTTCGAGCTCTTCCCATTACTACCCAGCCTGCCTCGTCAGAAAACAAGCGGAGGTGGCACGGCAACCTTCTTTCCATTCTTTGAATCGTGAAAGTAAAAATTCCACCTTCACTGTGCGGGAATTCGAAAGTGCACTCACCCGGTCCCAATCCTCTGCTCCAGGGCCCAATGGAATCCATTTTCAGATGCTGAAGAACCTTTCTCCTGCAGGTACAGACTTTATTCTTCGCGCCTATAATCGCATCTGGACTGAAGGTCATGTTCCCACACGCTGACGTGAAGCAATTGTTGTTCCCATACCCAAACCAGGAAAGGACAGAAACCTTCCTTCCCGTTATCGCCCCATCTCCCTTACCAGCTGCGTCTGCAAGGTGATGGAGCGCATCGTAAATACTCGATTGGTCTGGCTCTGAGTCTCGACGCCTCCTTACCAGTGTCTAATGTGGCTTTCGTAGGCGCCGCTCTGCTGTTGACCACCTAGTTACCTTATCGACCTTCATTATGAACAACTTTTTTCGTAAGCGCCAGACGGTGGCTGTGTTCTTCGATTTAGAGAAGGCTTAAGACACCAGTTGGAGGGCGGGCATTCTCCGCACCATGCACACTTGGGGCCTTCCCGGCCGCCTCCCTCTTTGCATTAATGTATTTTTAATGGCTCGAATGTTCGGGGTACGTGTGCGCTGTTTTGTCAGATGCCTTTCGCCAGGAAAATGGGGTGCCCCAGGGCTCCATTTTGAGCGTGGCCCTTTTTGCCACAGCTAGCAATCCAATAATGGATTGCCTTCCAGCTGACATTTCAGGCTCACTTTTCGTGGACGACTTTGATCTACTGCAGCGCTCAGAGAACATGTCTCCTGGAGCACTGTCTTCAGCGTTGTGTAGACCGTCTATATTCCTAGAGTGTCGCTAACGGTTTCTGTTTCTCGTGAGAAAACGGTCTGTATGAACTTCTGATGTTACAGTTTCTTCCATCATCCTTACATCTCGGTCCCGTTGCTCTCCCATTCGTGGAGAAAACAAAATTTTTAGGTCTTTCGTTTGACAGAAAACTATGCTGTGCTGGTCTCCCCATGTCTCACTTGGCTGCTCGTTTTACCCGTTCCCTAAATGTCCTTCGTGTTCTCAGCGGTACGTCATGGGGAGCAGATCGAATGGTCCTGCTTCGCTTATATCGGTCCATTGTCCGATCAAAGCTGGATTATGGGAGCTTTGTCTACTCTTCTGGCAGGCCGTCCATCTTACGCTGTCTAAACTCTATCCACCATCGGGGATTACGTCTGGCGACTAGAGCATTCTACACCAGCCCTGTCTGTACGCCGAAGCTGCCGAATTACCGCTAGACTGCCGGCGCGATATGTTGCTTTATCGGTACGCCTGCCGACTGATGTCAATGCCCGACCACACGTCATATTTCTTTCTTTGACGACTCTCTCGACCCCCCAATACGGGCTGTATGTCTCTGCCCTGTTACCTCCTGGAGTTATCTTTCGTCGCCTGCTTCAGCAACTTGATTTTACTCTCCCTACGACTTTTCGAGTGGGTGAGAGCCCGACGCCAACTCCTCCATGCTCAGGTTCGCGTTCACCTTAAACTCGGCTCGCTCCCAAAGGAGAGGACCGCGGATTCGATATACCGCTCGAGGTTTGTCGAACTTCGTTCGAGGCTCGCTGATAACGTCTTTATTTACACAGATGGCTCAAAGACTACTGCTAGCGTCGGATGTGCCTTTGTCGTTGGGATGAGACCTTTCCATACCGACTCCTTGACCAGTGTTCAAGCTTCACAGCTGAGCTTCGTGCTGTCTATCAGGCTGTTCAGTATATCCGCCGCCATCGCCATCCTCCCTCTGCCATCTGCTCTGATTCTTTGAGCGCCATTCAGTGTCTCCGTGACCCATATTCGGACCACCCTCTCGTGGAATGAAATCAACGGTCCGTTCAGTCGCTAGCTGATATCGGCGCTCGTGTCCTTTAGTGGATACCTGGCCACGTTCGTGTACCTGGAAACGAAGCTGCTGATGCTGCGGCCAAGGCTGCTGTCGTCCTGCCTCGTACAGCTTCCTTTTGTGTCCCATCAACTGATGTTAGTGGGGTTCTTTGTCGGCGCGTTTCATCATTGTGGCATGAGGCTTGGTCCTCTCTCCATGAAAATAAGCTTAGGGCCATCACATCCCGACTGCTTTGACGACCTTCTCATGCCCTTCCCAGCGAGAGGTCGTCATTTTGGCCAGGTTGCGGATTGGGCATTGCCGATTTAGCCACCACTACCTGTTGTCCGGTGACCCCGCCCTGCTGTGCCCCTGTGGTCATCCATTGACAGTGCGTCATGTTTCATTGTCCTGTCCCCGTTTTATTCACTCTCGTGTTGTCTTATGTCTGCCGTCTACCTTACAGGAAGCTTAGCTGATGACGCTCGAGTAGCTGCTCGTGTACTTCGTTTTATTACACTGACTGACTTGTCCAAAAAGATCTTTATTTTGTCTCTCTGCGTCTTTGTAAGTACTTTCTGATGTTGCCCCCCCCCCCCCCCCCTTGCGTTTTTCTAGGCTATTAGTGCACTAACGTTTGTGACTGGGCGCTAATGACCTTAGTAGTTGAGCAGCCTAAAAAGGCGTACAACCAGCGTTAATATTGTCAAGGAATAGAGTACCCGTGCCCTGTACACAATCGATCCTTCTGACAGACACCCTGCACCCCTGGTTTTGTGTGTGGTGCTCTCCGTGTAATAATTCGTAAAAACTATAGTTTACTGGTCCGCAAGTAAGAAAGCTAAAGTAGAACCTGTAGTAAGGCCCCACTGCTGGGTGGGACTCGGTGTGGAAGGTGTTAGATTCCTTTAGGGGCCATTGGTATAGTCGCGTTCTCACTGTGACGCTAGTTTTGGTCAGCTATTGTGCTTAATTTGGATGTATAAATTGGGGCAAGAAGAGTTTGCAAACGTGTAAATTAGCCTCGGGTGGAATATTGAGCGGCCCATCGACCATGGTATCATTATTGGCGCTCTTCGGATGAACTTAAGACGCCAAGAGGAGTTAAGTCAGGGTATGGCTAGCATAAAGAACCACAGTTCCTTTACCACCACTTTTATAGCATTCGCAGTTTTCCACAAGCACCACCACCTTCAGTACAACTGTTATCTAAATATATACGTTCAACGGACCGGTTATTATGTATTGAATAACAACTTTTTGTGTACTAACAGCTTGTGTGTGCACACCTGTGTTTATCAAGTCACATTCTTAGACAGGGTCCTTTCCAAGAGGACTAATTCACAGTATCTTATTAAACTGACAATTTTTCCTGTTTTGCACTTATTAATTTTATGGAGCAAGAAATTCGGTTATTTTTCTATACAGTAGTGAAACATTTACTCCAAATAACTCTCCACTTTTGTTTCCTAAATCGTGTTCATAAAGTTTTTCATTAAATAAACTGCCATTAAAATAAACGACAAAATGGGCTTGTAGCTGCCTGTAAGCAAAAGTTATAAAGACAGTATTATTCAGTATTATTTCACTTTGGACGTGTTTTTTTTAAACTAGTAATTGTTTCTTTCTTTTAAAGTAGTTCTTAAAGTTGTGCACTCGTTTACAAAGCCAGTTTGACTTGGATCCAATGAGACACAAGTTGCTTGGTCCCCTTGTTAACTGTTGAACTACTTTCGCATTGTTCATTATACTTAGTTAGCAAAGATAATGGCCATTTTTCTTAATTTTGTGTTACCATTATAATTGATGATGGTTCTTCAAACCATACCAGTTCAACTCTTTGAGGGGCAGGTAAACACCACTAAAATTTACCCTAGTGGTGCAAGAAAAATTATTTGCAAATTTCTTTTACTAGTAACACATTTGTTTTATTGTGTTGACATGTTTTATACATTGAGTTCGTAAAAATTCACTTAAACAACAAAATATTAACATTAAATGTGGTCACTAAAGGTAACCACCACCCCATTACAGTATACAAATTCGATGTTTGGTGGTTGAACTTTGAAATAACTATTTTTAATTTTCTTGGTATCCCTTGAAACAGTTCTTGCCTGCTCTCAGACGCAAAGGTACTTTGCACACTGAACACATCCACACTGTTCCCACTGGATTTTTCTTTGAACTGCAAACTGCGCACCTTCTAGATGAGTGAATTGGTGGTTGTTTACTGCTTTCGTGGTAGATACTTCCGTCTACGTATGGACTGTGTGAATTGGTCTGGGTTGCTATACTACTTTTGGATACAGAAGCAAAATTAGCTGCCACTGAAACTATATTTGGAGCCAACAAGATTTTGTACCCCCTCGACGGAAGTCTTTATTGCAGAACTGCTCCATTTAGATTTCTTTGTGCACAATGAACACGTTCGTCACACTGCAGTCTAAAAAGTGAAGAAACCATCTCATCCACAATTTCTTGCTTTTTCTGACAATAGCATAGTCTGACTAGTCGAGCAAAATTTTCCACATAGTTCACACTGCAATTGTAGTCTTTAAATACAATTGGACAAGTGATATTGGTTATTGTTCCATCTTTCATTTTTCGAGTTACTGTGGACTTATCTGATGGTGAATGACACGTTGAAATCAAGTTGACTGCCCTGTTATCTTTCCATCCATAGATTACTATGCCATCATTGCTTATTCTGTAATCGAATTCCTCTTTCCAGTTCCTTTTCCTCCTTGAGTTTTTGGTATGTTTTTCCTTCTTGGATTGATTGTTCCACAAGCGTACACACCATTGGATTTTAGGTCCTTGAACAGATATGATGTAAAATAATTGTCAATGAAAATGATTCTTTCCATGAAGCCGACTGGTTAATTTTAGAACCGAAATGATTAAATGGACACCCTAGCTGCAAACAGGCGTTGATGTACTTCATTGGGGACATGATGAAAATGTGTGCCCCGACAGGGACTCGAACCCGGGATCTCCTGCTTACATGGCAGACGCTCTATCCATCTGAGCCACCGCGGGCACAGAGGATAGTGCGTCTGCAGGGACTTATCCCTTGTACGCTCCCCGTGAGATCCACATTCCCAACACGTCCACACCACTACATTCGTAGTGCGCCTAATAGATATTTGCCCATCATACTCATTACTCATGGCAGATTAATCTACCAAGTCCCGTACGAGTTCGGGCATAGCGTGTGCGTTCGCACAAGGTCAATGGCCGGGAAGCCATATTTTAACTATATATGACGGTAGTATCTGTTCCCGAAAGAACAGTTACTGTGGATGACCATGCAGCTTTTGCTAGAAATGAAATAATTAAATGGACACCCTAGCTGAAAACAGGTGTTGATGTACTTCATTGTGCCTGCGGTGGCTCAGATGGATATAGCGTCTGCCATGTAAGCAGGAGATCCCGGGTTAGAGTCCTGGTCGGGGCACACATTTTCAACATGTCCCCAATGAAGTACATCAACGCCTGTTTGCAGCTAGGGTGTCAATTTATCATTTCATTTCTAGCAAAAGGTGCATGGTCATCCACGGTAACTGTTCTTTCGGGAACAGATAATACCGTCATATATAATTTTAGAACCACACGACTGCACACAAGACTAGAACTTACACAGCTTGTCGTGAATGTGGGGTCATTTTCATCGCTGTCAACACTGCTGTCACTAGAAGATATTTCTTCAAATAAAATTCAGTAACATTCGTCCTCAGTTATTCCTTTTCGGCTAGACATAGTCGATGGAGACGAAGAAAATACACTGGGTGGAGCAGAAGGGCGGTGGTTAGCACCACTAACCACACAGAAATTTGTCTGTAAAACATGGAAAATTCTATTTCGATTTAAAGTTACATCACACGTTGACTTGTGTTCAACACACAAATATAAACAATTACTTACCAAAAAGTCGTATAAAGAAGAGGTACAGAGAGTACTGAACGCCGCTTCCAAGAACAGTGCTAACAATGAAGTATAAACTATTGTTCTGAAATCGCGGCAAAAATTCGCGCAGAAGACCTGCACTGCCATCTAGCGGCGTTTTAGGCAACAATAAGGTGGTAGGCAGAGACTACTGGTCCCTGAGCGGTAAAAGGAGAAAATATTACGTGGTTAGCCACAGTGACCACCGCCCACTGAAACAGTCTACGTATGTGGTTAGTTACAGTTTTGCCTGCCCTTCAAAGAGTTAAGCAACCTCGTAAGCTGCTTACGTGATAAATGAAAGTAATGGTTCTTTCTGAGCAAGCGCACCAACCTGTACAATCTCTTACTCTGCATTACTTTTCTTATAAATAATAGCTGTGCTGTCCATTTGTGTAGTGTAGCAACGTGCACATTTCTGAATCCCATAGAAATAAATACATGTTTCAAATCATAATCTTTTGTTAATTAAAATGTTATTGTCAGTCACTTATTTTATAGGTTTATATCATTCTGCATTTGTTCATTAAACTATATAGTGTTGTTAGACAGCGTGTACTGCAGCACGTATTGGCGAGTCTGTTCTGCGTAAAGGTTAGCAGTTGTATTGTTTGCTAGGGCAAGTTACTGTATAATATTGAGAACTGTTAAGAGATCAAAGTATCAAGTGAGCTTAGTTTTCGTAGGTGAAGTTTACTTCCGCTTTGCCATAAAACTTGATACCGTATTGTCTAATTACGCTAGCGACCGCATGTGTGCAATTAGTTTACTATAGTATTATTGCTTTGCTGATGTTACTGTTTCACTTAAGAATTTAATTTCTTGCCATTGGGTACAGTCAGGGTCAGGCTAAAACCCTTCACAGAAGGGTAATATTGACGATTGCCAATTTTGTAAGGGCCAGTTGTGTTACAGGCTACTTAGTCACGGTGATGCCGAGTGATAAAAAAAAACAGGCTAGGTGCCACACTAGGATCAACCTGTCGCATGTGATGTTACCGCCTGCAGCTGTTGTGTAGAATGGACAAAGGGTCTACTTTCTTAGCTGCCATTTTCGCTGGCGACACTGCCACACGAAGTTATCGTCAGTCGCTCGGCAAACGCAAGGTGTATGTACTTCCGTCCGTGAGCGCTGACGTGTGATAAACATCCCAATCGATCATTTGTAACTTTGTACCTTGTTTCCTTCCGCAACAGTTCAATAATTTAACTCTGTTTCTTTTTGTAAGCTAGTTTCGATCTTTAACAATAACAGATCGAAAGATGTTTAAAGGCATGTGGCAATGATTGACGAATTTTTCAGGAGAATGCTAAAATTTCTTGCGTGATAATACTGCCTTGGACTTGGGCGATTCACAATAATTAAATGAATCCACTATTTTAGTAGGCGGTTAAGTCTATAGGAACGGTGAACAACGTATAATGCTGTTGCAGCTAAATATTTAACCTCGGGACAACTCTTGAAAGACCGCAAAAACAATAGATATGGCCTGGGTTCATTCACTGCTGCGTCGCGACTACAATCGTTTGAAATGTGGCAACCGTCGCTAACTACTTAAAGCGCCATGTTGTCGAACGGAGAAAACATGCCTGTGGCAATGGCTGAGGTAGCTTGCTTCCCCACTAATTCATCTCATTTAATCACACTACCTACCGTTATCCTTGTTTAACAACGGGTTGTACTGAACAGTTCAAATTTCTAGGTGTTCAGATAGTAAACTGAAAAGCCCGCGTTCAGGATCTCGTTTAAAGACTTAATGCTGCCATTTTTACTATTCTAATGGCATCTGGAGTGAGTGCTGGTTCGACAAGAAAATTAGTCTACTTTGCTTATTTTCGTTCGCTTATGTCGTATGGTAATATGACTAAAGTTCAGTCTTGATCACACCATTTATGTTTCAATGACATAGGTAACCGGTTTCTGTTATTTTTACATAACCATCATCAGACCCATGGCTCCCTTAGGATGGTAGGCGGAGCTACGTAGCAATGAGGAGAGCTCCGCCTACCATCCTAAGGGAGCCATGGGTCTGATGATGGTTATGTAAAAATAACAGAAACCGGTTACCTATGTCATTGAAACATAAATGGTGTGATCAAGACTGAACTTTAGTCAAAATATAATAATCTATTGATCACTGTATTCCAAAAATGTTTACCAAAAAAGTATATTATATTTTGGGGTAACTCTTCCCATTCTAAAACGATACTTTTGGCTCGGAAACGGGAGGATTTGGCAATGAGTGGTGTAAGTTCGAGCCTTTTGTCGACCCCTGTTAGTCTCAATATTTCGACATTCGCCTCTCAATATATATATTCCTTACTGTCACTTCTGGTTAACAATATTGGCTTATTCCCAAGAATAAGCAGCTTTCATTCAGTTAATACTCGGCAGAAATCGAACGTGCATTTGGATCGGACTTGCTTAACTCTTGAGCAGAAAGGTGTGCACTACACTGCTGCATGCATTTTCTATAAGCTACCACTCGAATTCAAATATCTTAGCAGTAATCCAAGCGCTTTCAAATCGAAACTGCTGTGTTTCCTGATGGAACGCTCCTTCTATTCTCTCGAAGAGTTCCTTGAAAAATTAAGCTGGTTATTGTATTGTTGATTGCGTTTTCTTAAACTTATGGCTTCAGTTTTTCGGGTTTATAAACATTTTATTTTTCTGTTATCACTTTTATGTTGCAATTTCATGTACTGACACGTTCCATGACCTTTGGGAACTTGTTCTTCAATTTGGTCCTACGGAACTTGACGTGTAAATCAAATAAAAATAAATACTCGGTGTCCTGCAGCTGCCATGAAGTTGAAAAGCGCGCGCGCGCGTGCACACACACACACACACACACACACACACACACACACACACACACACACACACACACACACACACACACACGGCTGGTTATTTATTGGTTTGGCCTACCAAAGAGCACATGACGTAACTTTCTTCAATCTCTTCTCTCCTTTATTTCCAGCATTTTTCAATCTGTTTTTCTGTTTTCGTCTGCCCATATTGTCTTTCTCCTCGAAGCCCTTGTAACTTCTTACTTTTGCTCTGAATTTCTTTTTTTTCCCCTATTCCTCTTTGTTACTTAGATGTCCTCAGGTATCCTTACACTTCCTTGATCGTTATTTTTGGATTACTGTTGAAACTTAAAAATTCTTTTTCATCTAGGCTTTTTAGGTGTTCATAGAATCCAAATCCTTTCTCATTGTCTACTTACATCGTTTCGCTCCACACTGGTTTTGAGCAACATGCCTAAGTGTGACAGAGGACGTGCTAAAAACCAGTTAAAAGTTTAGGTTGCGAAAATTGCATGATGGGACAATAACTTACACGACCATTGAAGACGGGCATGTAGTTAGGTACCGCTCTGATCAAAATTTTTAAAAAAGCGGCCTGGTCTTCTGTGTTTCAAAAACCCTTGTTTCACTTTAGTTAATGTTAATCTTACAAATGAAGACTTTCCATTCCATGAAAATTCTTTTCAAAGTCCTTTGCCGTCTCCGACCGAATTCTAGTGCTATCAGAAAACCTCAGTTTTCTCTCTTGCCTCTGAACTTGTTTCCTCTGCAAATTTGATAGTCTCCTGCGCTGTTTACTCAAGGTACAGAGTCAAAGCGACCACAATTTCCTCTCATGTTCCAACCTTTTCGTCTGAGTAGCACTTGCAACATACGTCATCAATAATTTGCTGATGTATTCAAATCTTTCTCTACAGATTTTCCCCTTCCAGCTCCCTCTAGTACCGTGGAAGTAGTTTCCTGATATCTTAAATGTCTATCGTCCTGTCCCTTCTTGTGTTTCGCATATATTCCGTTCCCCACCGAATCTCCAGAGAACCTCCTAGTTTCTTATCAATCCACCAAATTCCTAACATCCTTCTGCGGCACGACATCTCTAATGCTTAAATTCTCGTTTGTTCCTGTTCTGTCCATTTTTCACAACTATACAATGCTGTGCTCCAAACGTACAGTAAGAGAAACCTTCTTCGTCAATGTAAGTCCTGTTTGATACTAGTAGACTTCTCGAGGAATAACATTTTTGCCAATGGTAGTCTGTTGTCCTGGCTCCATCCTTCAGGAGTTACTTCTTTGCCCAGGTAGCAGAATTCCTTACTTCGTCACCATTCTCCCCTCCCCCTTTCCAGTTCCTCATACTTCACTCGCAATTTTCATTTCTGCTACTTCTTGCTTCAGCTTTTCTTAGAATGAACCTGTCCCTATTCTGTACTCATTAGGATGTTAATTCCATTAAACAAATTCTGTAACGCTTTCACTCGGATATCGATGTCCTGACCGAATCTAATCATTGATATCATTGCACCCTGAATTTCAATTCCATTCTTGAATCATTCTTTTATTTCCGCCATTGCTTCCTCGATGTGTACTGCACTATAGGGCTACTTTCCTGTCTTGTACTTCGTTCTTAGCCTTTCAGTCTTATTGTTCACTCTTGGTTCTTGTAAATACTGTATATTACCTGAGTTTCCCTATGGCTTACTCCTATATTTCACATAATTTCGAACACCTTGCACCATTTTACAATGTCTGACGCGTTTTCCAGGAAAAATCCTATAAATTTCCTGGATTTTCATTGTCTTACCTTAATTATCAACTGCAACGTCAGCACTGCTTCTTCTGTTGTATTTGCCTTTCCTAAACCGAAACCAATCCAACAGATAGATTTTCTGTTAGATTCTTTTATTTTTGTCAGAAACTTAGATGCTTGACATGTTAAGCTGCCATAATTCTCGCACTTAACTGCTCTTGCTATCTTCGGAATTGTGGATATTTTCTCGAACGTCTGGGAGTATATCTCTAGTCTCGTAGATCCTGCACGTCGTGAATAGCGTTTTGTTCGTCGTGACTACTCTTAAACGTCAGCGTACTGATCACTAAATTTTTATTTATATCTGCTCCTTTGTACGCGTTAGTCGAAAATCAGATTTCGAAATCTGACTACGACATAATTTGACTGGAATCTTACCTCCTCTTGTGACTCTTGAACAGAGTATTCGCCGACCTCCTACTGTGACCCTTCTGCTCCTTCCCCCGCAACCAAATTCCAGTCCCCCAGTGACTGCTTCTCATCATTCTTTATAGACTGAATTATCCATTCGTTATCGTCCTAATTTTTCTTGCAACGTCAGCCTATATACCTGAACTATTGTCGGTGTTGGCTTGCTGTCAATTCTGATATCAACCCTATCGGCAAACTGTTCACAGTAACTGTCTGTGCCCTACCATCCTATTCATAACGATTCCTATTCTCGTTACACCATTTTCTGCTGCTAGTGATACATCGTACCATATACTTGTCCGACCTGAAATCCCGTTCTTCCAGTTTCACTTCACTGACCTCCCCACGATATATAGATTGAGCCTTAGCGTTTTTCGTTTCTGCTTTTCCACCTTTCCTACCAGCTTGAAACTTCTGACATTTCATACCCCAGTTGGATGTGTATCCAATCTTATCATGGTCACATCCCCTTGACAGTCCTTTCCCAGATATCGGAATGCGGAACTAATCCCGGATCCTTTGCCAATGATGTCATGGCAAAGGCACTTTCTCAATGACAAACCATATATCCTGTGGACATCCAGTGTCTTTAATGCAGCGGTTTTTATTGCCTTCTGCATCCTCGTGCCGTTGAGCGTTGACTCATTAGTCAGCCATTAAGGGGAGTTTCCCACCCCAAGGGAAAGTATCTGCTCTGAACCCCCGTGCACAACTCAGTCCTCTGACAAGGTCGTTAACAGAACGACGGTGAGTTGTTATGCCGGAAGTCTTAGACTGCCATTGTTGATGATTTGTATTCAAAATTGATAGTGGTGAGGTTCGAACTCGGGACGCACGACGTATCGGTTTCAATTAAGAGTAGACGCTACGCCTAGGTCATGTCTTACTTTGCAGTATCGTGCACTTAAACTTGTATAAGAGCAGTCTCGTTTCTACCCAAGTTGTACATATGTTTCGCCGTGCGATGTGGGCTTTTACGTCCGGCGTCTTCGCCAGTTAAAGCTTTCGGGCTGAGCGACCGTGAGCGATGTACAAAACTGATTCCTAACGTTTCGTCCCCAACTGCAGGAGACATTTTCCGACGTAAAACGGCTGCTACCACTACATCTACATACATACTCCGCAATCCACCATACGGTGCGTGGCGGAGGGTAGCTCGTACCACAACTAGCATCTTCTCTCCCTGTTCCACTCCCAAACAGAACGAGGGAAAAATGACTGTCTATATGCCTCTGTACGTGCCCTAATCTCTTATCTTTGTGGTCTTTGCGCAAAATGTAAGTTGGCGGCAGTAAAATCGTACTGCAGTCAGCCTGAAATGCTGGTTCTCTAAATTTTCTCAGTAGCGATCCACGGAAGGAACGCCTCCTTTCCTCTAGAGACTCCCACCCGAGTTCCGTAACACTCGCGTGATCAAACCTACCAGTAACAAATCTAGCAGCCCGCCTCTGAATTGCTCCTATGTCCTCCCTCAATCCGACCGGATAGATCCCAAACGCTCGAGCAGTACTCAAGAATAGGTCGTATTAGTGTTTTATAAGCGGTCTCCTTTACAGGTGAACCACATCTTCCCAAAATTCTACCAATGAACCGAAGACGACTATCAACCTTCCCCACAACTGCCATTACATGCTTGTCCCACTTCATATCGCTCTGCAATGTTACGTCCAAATATTCAATCGACGTGACTGAGTCAAGCGCTACACTACTAAAGGAGTATTCAAACATTACGGGATTCTTTCTCCTATTCATCTGCATTAATTTACATTTATCTATATTTAGAGTTAGCTGCCATTCTTTACACCAATCACAAATCCTGTCCAAGTCATCTTGTATCCTCCTACAGTCACTCAACGACGGCACCTTGCAATACACCACAGCATAATCAGCAAACAGCCGCACATTGCTATCCACCCTATCCAAAAGATCATTTATGTAGATAGAAAACAGCGGACCTACCACACTTCCCTGTGGCACTCCAGATGATAGCCACACCTCCGATGAACACTCACCATCGATGACAACGTACTAAGACTGGGAGAGTCCGTCGCATCTACAAGGGACGTACAGGGCACCCGCACACGTCGCGTGATGCCGACTGCATGACTCTGGATGGCATCGTCAGTATCGATGAAGTCTTTCTGTTGGCGCAAAGTCGATATCCCTATTTTATCGACCTTCAGTCACCTTTCCTATTAAAATTATAAATTTGTCTGTCAATTTTCGTGGTTACAATGTCGAAATCGTGTTCTACTACGGCCGATTTTTCGATATGTCCCAGACACGACTTTGAAGGTCGCAGGAATAAGTCAGGAAACAGACTGTAACTACTTCATTCCAGCGAACGTTGTCGAAAGCTTTCTCAGAATCTACGAAAGTTATAAACGTAGATGTGCCTTTGTAATGAGCTGTAGTCTCCGTACAGCCTCGTGTGTTCCTACGTTTCTCTGGAACCGATTTTATCTTCCCTGAAGTCGGCTTCTAACAGTTTTCCATTCTTCTGTAAGTAATTCCTATCGGTATTTTTCAAGCATGAGTTAGAGTTGGCTCGGTAATATTCACACCTGTCAGTATATTCCTTCATTGTAATAGTCTCAACCAGGTGGGGACCTCGTTCCAGGCACCAGTGGGCTGGAGCAGAGGACCCGGCCAGCTGGGTCTTCTGGCGAAGGGCGAGAGAGACCTTCAGGGTCTCAGGTGTCTGCAGAGGGCCAGCTGGAGGGCAGAACCACGGAGGGTGACCGGGGGCGGCCCTTCCCAGAGGGGTCGGCGCCACTGAAGCAGCAACAGCCGCAGCAGTCGGAGGGAGAGAAACAGCAGCCTCAGCCAGGAGGCTCCAGGAAGAGGTAAGACGCTCCAGAGCAGCAAGACAGAGTGCGTTCCACACTTAAACTCCAGACTATGTAGCCAGACTGTGGGTTAAGGAAGTGTGTAATCAACCATGCCACACACTGGTTGGGGCTTTGCAATAATTTTCATTTGACGATGTGGTACAACGTCTTTGGAATAGATCTGCTGCTGAAAGCTAGTGCCCCAGAATTTATTATGTTCTGAATATTGGTTAGCGTATTAATGCCGTGCGTATTACTCGGTAGACTTCGCTGACGCAACTTGGAACCCTCTGCCCCGCGACCACTCAGATTTGCAGCGTATAATATGGCGGTCTGTGACGTAACTATGTCGAAAGCACGAATTCGGAGAATTTACCCACGCATGCAGCACCCTCCTCCTTCAGAGTAATAATTCCAGACCACACAAGAGGGCTGCGAAATCTGCAACAATCAAACGTCTTGGTTTCCTGTCAAAGATCTACACAGTCCTGACTTGGCTCCATCCGATTTTCATCTGTTCCTAAAACTTTATGAATACATTCGAGGACTTCATTTGCCAGTAACGAAGCGGTGCAAGCACAGGCGAGGTTGTGACTCTGTCGATAGTCGAATTCTTTAGGGTGTCTGTATCGACAAACAGGTTTCTCGTTAGGATAAATGTGTTCGCCAGGGTGACTGTTACGAAATAAATACGTAGATATGAAGAATGATGTAGAATGTTAATAAAGTTTGATTTATTTAAAAAGATCCGCCTTTCAGATAATAAATTCAAAGGCATTACTTTCCAGCACATCCCCGTACCAATATTACAAAAGTGAACAATGGCGTGAAGTATTGGTCATTTGATCACCATTAGCAATAGTTACATTCAAGTTTTCAGCTCCCTCTCAAATGTCAGCTTCTTGCATACTGGACAGCGTGAAGGGGGCGGGGTGGGGTCTGCTTCGTCTTCGTTGCAGATCCCTCCATGAAAAAATGATCTCCTCACTCCCTTTTGTGTTCTCCCTATTCAGATATTTGTCCTTCCCAGAAGTCCCCTTCCCAGTTTTTGGCCACAAGTGACAAATTATTTTTTTTTACTAGTACATGTCTTAGTTCGTAGTTCAGGCAGTCTTTTGTTTACATTTTCGTGAGTCAGTAACTGTGACTGATGTTTAGTATCACGCCACTATTGTGCAAAAAGGAAATAAAATCAGTAACCAGATTTTACGCAAGCACAACCTGCTGGTTAGTGTTAGGCGACATGAGGTTTGACAGCTGACAATAATTCATTTAACAATAAAATTCTACCATCACAAATACAAAATAATAAAAATAAAAACTGGTACAAACCCTTAGTGCAAAGTTAGGTCAGGTGACACTAATAACAAAATACGAGAACCTTCTGAACAAAATACGTGGTGGTGGAATTTTTATTCTTAAATAAATTTCTGTCAACTGTCAAACATAATCAGCGCTTAGCTCTAGCCAGCATGTATATCTTTACGATTGTCTGATTGTAATTACGTTTAGTTAAAGTGAAATTTATAAATAATAATGAACCTGTACTCTCCAGTAAGGAAAAGGTCTGAGAACAATTCATATAAACAAAACCTGTTAGTGTTAATTGGAACCATGAATCAAGGGAATGTAGTAATGATAGTTCAAAGTGTCTTTAGCAAATATGGAATGAACAAGCTGCCCAGTTGCTTCACTATTTTCATATCGGATCCATCCCTGTGCAGGTACTAACGAAATTTACATGCACCCAGTAAGTCAGTGAATAAAAAGTGCGGCTCATGATATTTCAATGTGGACAGTGGCCTGGAAACATTGCTAGTCTGAGGGAGGCTTTCATAAATCCTACGCTGGTTAAGTCTCGCGCTACGTGGAGTTGGAACTGTAAGCGGCGAATGGCTGGTGCCTTACTGAAGAAAGCTGCTTACAATAGCCAGCTGAAGGGTCGTGACGTCATTCACTTCGGCCTTGCGCGTCCGCAGCTCCTGGTCTAGCGGCTAGCGTTGCTGCCTCTGGATCACGGAGTCCCGTGTTAGATTCCCAGTTGGGTTGGGGATCTTCTCTGCCTGGCGACAGGGTGTTTGTGTTGTCCTCTCATTTCATAATCATTCGTGACAGGGGCTAGATTGGACTGTGTAAAAATTGGACTACATAAAAATTGGGACTTGGTATGGGCGCTTATGACCGCACAGTTGAGCGCCGCACAAAACACATTATCCGGGCTTACTCAGGTTGCGTATTGTGTTCAGATCGCCCGACTATTAATAAACCAGTCATAGATTGCGACCAGTTGATGTATCCCAAATAATTTAACGAATAAAACCAGTTTTCATTTGAAGCAACTTACGTCCTGGGTAATGAAAGATGGAGCTGATGCATCATAACACCTTTTGGCCACATTATAAAACTGCTCGAAACAATCCAAACCTTTCCATATCGATCTTCTTGGCTTATTTCTATCACATCTGATTGAAGTATTAGTTTAGTTAGTTTTCTAGTAATTATCCTCGGTTTTGGCAATACGTTTGGTAGTTACAACACCGTCTTATGCCCAGGGATGTAAGTTCTGTAAGTGAGTACTTTCCATAAACAACTCAGCGAGCACTGCTCACAACTTCGAAACTATCCTAGAAAAGGCTTTTCAAGTGATTCATGTATTTCAATCGGAGCACGAAACAAAAAGGTCTTGGAATAGTCTTATTTAAAATGTGATGTTTTAATCAATGTTAATCAAAAGTTCATGAAAATGCATATATAATTTGTTATACACTGTCTGACAAAATCAAATTACCTTTCCATAATCCTGATTGTCAGTACACCCTGAAAAAACTTAATATGTGCTGTTCAGAAATTGTAAGAGATTTCCTGCCAGTATATGTCTAAAATTGACAGTTGATTGTTTAATTCAACTGGGAGCAGAATACAACAGAACTGAAAAACTGAAGCTCTATTTGCTATGTGAATGTTGTAAAACATAGCTGATACAAAAATAAGAGGTAGCATATTAAGATTCCTTTCATTCCAAAATTTCATTCGGGTTTATTTTCTAGGGCAACCCCCCTGCGGGTCCGGGGCAAAACTAGGCCCGAGGTATTCCTGCCTGTCGTAAGAGGCGACTAAAAGGAGTTTCAACCGTTTCGGCCTTCCATGTGATGGTCCCCCTTGGGGTTTGACCTCCATTTTTCGAAATTCTATGGAAGTAAGAGCCTTTCGGGGAAGGACACCTTACGTGGTGTACCACTGGTCCTCAGTGCACTAGTACCTTGGCACTCAGCATTGTACCGGCGTTGTAACCATACCCACTATTCCTCAAATTGGGCCTAAACGCCTGATGGGTTGTAAAAGTTACGCCCATAGTGCGTCCCCATCTGCACCTACGATCATGATGGACTTTCCATGGCACCAGAAATCCAGCACGGTAGCTAGCCCGTTGTGGTGGGGTCGTCATGTACCCTCTAGGTTCTAGCCCCCTGACAACACAGGCATCGTACTGCCGATACCTGAGCTGCACCCTCCCCACGTCGGCCAAGGAGTAGATGCCCGTCTCCTTGGGGCATCAGGACTCCCGGCAACGGTCATCCTGCCAGGTGGCCCTTGCTGAGGCTGGGTGGCGCCCGTGGGGAGGGCCCCTGGTCGGAGTGGGTGGCATCGGGGCGGACGTTTCGCAGATGAAACGTCAACACGTATCCGGTCGCTCTGTGGCCGAGTCTTTCAAAAGGAAAGATACTGTCTCTAGTTCTGGTTCTCCTGCCCTTTCCCCCTTAGCCACTCCCTGGGAGGAGGGACAGGCCCGCCGGCTTGGGGCGAAGTACTTCCCCCGCTATTTGGTCTGTTCTCGAACCGATGGGGGGACGTACGCCACCTCCAAGCACATGTTCTTTGTTCAGCACATTGAGGACATCTTCGGGGAAATTGAGGCTCTCAGTAAGATGCGTTCGGGGTCCGTTCTTATAAAGACCAACTCCGCCACACAGTCGGCGGCGCTCCAGGCGTGCGACCGCATAGGGGACATCCCAGTGTCCATTGTCCCGAATCTGGCACTAAATAGGACGTAGGGGGTTATTTTTCATCGGGACGTCCTGCTGAAATCTGATGAGGAGCTCAGGGCCAACCTGGAGCGCCGAGGCGTGCATTTCGTCCGGCGAGTCCAGCGCGGCCCCAAAGACCGTCGCATCGACATCGGGGCCTTTATCCTCGCCTTCGAGGGGGACGTTCTCCCAGAGAAGATAAAGGTGATGTGCTACCGGTGCGACGTGCGACCTTACGTCCCGCCTCCTATGCGCTGTTTTCGGTGTTTGCGCTTTGGGCACATGACGTCACGGTGTGAGGCTGAGCCCCTTTGTGGCGATTGTGGACGTCCTCTTCGTGAGGAACATACATGCACCCCACCACCTCGGTGCGTTAATTGTCCTGGCATCCACTCGCCTAGATCCTCAGACTGCCCCGCATTTCAGAAGGAGAAGAAGATACAAGAACTCAAAACTTTGGATCGTCTCTCTTATTATGAGGCCAGGAAGAAGTATGACCGCCTCCATCCCATGACGTTGACCACTTCGTTTGCCTCTGTTATGTCCACTCCTTCCGCGGTATCCTCACCCCTACCCTGTCCCCCCTCCGCCTCCTCCCCCCATCCGGGGTCTCTGCCTCTGCCTCCCAAATCCCTCCCTTCCAAATCCTCCTCCCCTGTGGCCCCCGCCCCCTCTGCCCCAGGGGCCACCCTTCCTCCTCCTCCTCCTCCTCCCTCCCTCCCTCCCTCCCCGCCGCCTGAGAAGCGATCCTCTTCTCAGGCGTCCATCGGGGAAATATTCCGGACCCCAGCTTCCGAGGTCCGGCGTTCCAAAACGGACCCCGCTCGTGAGGACCTTCTTCGGGTCCAGCCCACCGTCCCTGTGCCTCCTCAGCCTTCCAAGAAGGCCTCCAAGAAGAAGTCTCTATCCCCCTCTCCAATCCGGCGCGTTTCGTCTGACGCTCCATCCGTGAGTCGCTGCTCCCGGCCGTCCTCAGTTTCGCCGGGACCCTCTGCTGCCACGCGCTCAGCTGTCCTCTCGTCGGCAAATGATGCTGCCCCTCCTACACAACCAGGGACAGCGGCCGCAGCTGGCGACGACTTGATGGAACCGGATCCGCCTCCCGCCGGTTGCAGCGTTGTTCCCTCGCAACCTGGCCCTCCGTGTCCGTCGAGGTGACCAGCTCTTCCCCCATCTCGTTTCCCCCCTTTTTGACTAGCGATGGCCTTGTTACATTGGAACATAAGAGGTATTCGATCTAAACGGGAGGAATTAAAACTGCTCCTCCGCCTGCACTGTCCGCTTGTCCTTGGTCTCCAGGAAACCAAGTTGCG
The DNA here is from genome assembly GCF_023898315.1 of Schistocerca nitens. Classification (NCBI taxonomy): domain Eukaryota; kingdom Metazoa; phylum Arthropoda; class Insecta; order Orthoptera; family Acrididae; genus Schistocerca; species Schistocerca nitens. Next base: position 615,641,082 of record NC_064620.1, on the reverse strand, counting down.
CCCGACTGACCGTATTGCCTTTACCCACTATACCTCGGAGCGGTATGACCTCACCCCTGCGGACGGTATCCCAGCTTATGGTAGGGTCATGTTGCTCGTTCTGGACGATGTCTATTACCATCCCATCCCATTGACCACCCCACTCCAAGCAATAGCTGTCCGTATTACTCTTTCTGCTTTTACTTTTTCAGTTTGTACCATCTACACTCCATCGTCATCTGTTAGTCGGGCTAACATGATGCACCTGATCGTTCAGCTTCCCCCGCCGTTTTTATTGTTTGGCGACTTCAATGCCCATCATCCCCTTTGGGGCTCTCCTGCATCCTGTCAAAGAGGCTCACTCTTGGCGGATGTCTTCAACCATCTCAATCTTGTCTGCCTCAATACTGGCGCCCCGACTTTCCTCTCGGACTCTACCCATACCTACTCCCACTTGGACCTCTCGATCTGTTCTACCACTCTTGCCCATCAGTTCAAGTGGTATGTCCTTTCTGACACCTATTCGAGCGACCAATTCCCCTGTGTCGTTCGTCTCCTGCACCACACCGCATCCCCACGTCCTTCGAGCTGGAACATACCAAAAGCTGACTGGGGACTTTACTCCTCCCTGGCGACCTCTCCAGACCACGATTTTCCCAGTTGTGACAGTCAGGTCGAATACCTCACGGCTGTTATCATCAATGCTGCCGAACGTTCCATTCCTCGTACTACCTCTTCTTCCCGTCGCGTTTCCGTCACCTGGTGGAACGAGGCTTGTGGGGACGCTATCCGTGCTCGACGACGTGCTTTACGCACCTTTCGCCGCCATCCTACGTTGGTGAATTGTATTGGATACAAACGACTCCGAGCGCAATGCCGTAGATTCATCAAAGACAGCAAAAAGCTTGTTGGGCCTCTTTCACCAGCACCTTTAACAATTTTACTACCTCTTCTGTCGTTGGGGTGGCCTGCGCCGTCTGTCGGGCATTAAGGCCCACTCCTCGGTACTTGGCCTGACCTCAGGTAATGAGGTCCTTGTTGATCCTGTGGCTGTCTCCAACGCCTTCGGCCGGTTTTTCGCGGAGGTTTCAAGCTCCGCCCATAACCACCCTGCCTTCCTTCCCAGGAAAGAGGCAGAAGAGGCTCGGCGACCTTCCTTCCACTCGCTGAATCTGGAAACTTATAATGCCCCCTTTAGTATGCGGGAACTCGAACGTGCGCTTGCACTGTCCCGGTCCTCTGCTCCGGGGCCAGATGCCATTCACGTTCATACGCTGGCACACCTTTCTCCAGCGGGAAAAAGCTTCCTTCTTCGTACCTACAATCGCGTCTGGACCGAATGTCAGGTCCCCATGCGTTGGCGTGACGCCGTCGTTGTTCCTATACCCAAACCCGGGAAGGATAGACACCTTCCTTCTAGTTACCGCCCCATTTCTCTTACAACCTGTGTCTGTAAGGTGATGGAGCGCATGGTTCATGCTCGGTTAGTTGGGATTCTTGAATCTCGACGGCTACTTACTGTCCAATGCGGCTTTCGTCACCGCCGCTCCGCTGTTGACCACCTTGTGACCTTGTCGACATTCATCATGAACAACTTTTTGCGTCGGCGCCAAACGGTAGCCATGTTCTTCGATTTGGAGAAGGCTTATGATACCTGTTGGAGAGGAGGTATCCTCCGCACTATGCACAGGTGAGGCCTACGTGGTCGCCTGCCCCTTTTATTGATTCCTTTTTAACGGATCGAAAGTTCAGGTTACGTATGGGTTCCGTATTGTCCGACGTCTTCCTCCAGGAGAACGGAGTGCCTCAGGGCTCAGTCCTGAGCGTAGCCCTTTTTGCCATCGCGATCAATCCAATTATGGATTGCATTCCACCTAATGTCTCAGGCGCTCTCTTTGTCGATGACTTCGCGATCTACTGCAGTGCCCAGAGAACATGGCTCCTGGAGCGCTGCCTTCAGCGTTGTCTAGACAGCCTATACTCAGGGAGCGTGGCAAATGGCTTCCGGTTCTCTGAAGAGAAGACGGTTTGCATCAACTTTTGGCGATATAAAGCGTTCCTTACGTCTCGGTCCCGTTGTTCTCCCATTCGTGGACACAACTACGTTTCTAGGGCTCACGTTGGACAGGAAACTTTGTTGGTCTCCGCATGTCTCTTATTTGGCGGCCCGTTGTACACGTTCCCTTAATGTCCTCAGTTCTTAGTGGTTCATCTTGGGGAGCGGATCGCACTGTCCTGCTTCGCTTGTATCGGTCCATAGTCTGATCGAAGCTGGATTATGGGAGCTTCGTCTACTCGTCTGCTCGGCCATCCCTCTTACGCCGTCTCAACTCCATCCACCATCGGGGGTTACGTCTTGCGACCGGAGCCTTCTACACTAGTCCTGTCGAGAGTCTTTATGCTGAAGCTGCCGAATTACCATTGACCTACCGGCGCGACGTACTGCTGTGTCGGTATGCCTGCCGTCTGTTGTCTATGCCCGACCACCCCTCTTACCAGTCCTTCTTCGCCGATTCTCTCGACCGTCAGTACAGGTTGTATGTGTCTGCCCTGCTGCCCCCCGGAGTCCGCTTCCGTCGCCTGCTTCGACAATTGGATTTTGCCCTCCCTACCACCTTCAGAGAGGGTGAGAGCCCGACACCACCTTGGCTCCAGGCTCCGGTTCATATTTATCTCGACCTCAGCTCACTCCCGAAGGAGGGTACTCCAGCTGCAGTGTATTGCTCACGGTTTGTCGAACTTCGTGCTCGACTTGCCGGTCACACCTTTATTTACACCGATGGCTCCAAAACTGACGATGGTGTCGGCTGTGCCTTTGTCGTCGGGGCCGCCACCTTTAAATACCGGCTCCTCGACCAATGTTCCAGCTTTACGGCCGAGCTTTTTGCTCTCCATCAGGCCGTTCAGTATGCCCGCCGCCACCGCCATTCATCGTATGTACTCTGCTCTGACTCACTCGGTGCTCTTCAGAGCCTTGGAGCTCCCTATCCGGTCCATCCTTTGGTTCAACGGATACAGCAGTCCCTCCATTCTTTCGCTGATAATGGTTCTCCTGTCAGCTTTCTGTGGGTTCCCGGACATGTAGGAGTGCCTGGGAATGAGGCTGTGGATGCTGCAGCCAAGGCTGCAGTCCTCCTGCCTCGGCCAGCCTCCCATTGTGTCCCGTCATCTGACGTTCGTGGGGATGTTTCTAAGAGGCTTGTGTCGTCGTGGTGGGATGCTTGGTCATACCTCCAAGGAAACAAGCTCCGGGCAGTAAAACCGCTCCCAACTGCTTTGACAACCTCCTCTCGACCATCTCGGCGAGAGGAGGTCCTTCTGACCAGGTTGCGGATTGGGCATTGCCGGTTTAGCCACCGCTACCTGCTCTCCGGTGACCCAGCCCCGCAGTGCCCTTGTGGTCAGGTATTAACAGTGCGCCATGTTTTATTGTCGTGTCCCCGCTTTAGTCAATCTCGTGTTGTCCTGTCCCTGCCATCTACTTTACCGGATATTTTAGCTGATGACGCTCGAGCAGCTGCTCGTGTTCTGCGTTTTATAACTTCGACTGGCTTGTCCAAAGACATCTAACCTTTTTACTTATTTTACCTGCATCATTGTCAGGTCTTTCTGGTGTCCCCCCATCCCCTTGGGTTTTACTAGATTCCGTGTGCTCTAACAACAGTGACTGGGCGCTAATGACCTCAGTAGTTGAGCGCCATTAAACCCCACCAAAAAAAAAATTCTAGGGTAACTTATCAAGCCAAGCTTAAGTTTGGAGTTGAAAAAGGTGGAATAAGTTATTTTTGGTATGGACAGTAGAATGTCCGGCATAGGGCTGTTTAGAGAACTGGGGGTACTAACTGCTGCTTCTCAATATATTTATTCCTTAATGAAATTTGTCATTAAAAATATTTTTCTTCAAACCAACAGCACAGATCAGGGAATACCACCAGGGGGCTCGCAACTCTTAGAGTACACGCTTGGCTACCATTGGTCCCCAGCCATTGCAGGATTACTTCCTTTCTCTGCTGCATGCTTGTTCTTACCCTTTTCCTTTCCCCTCTGCTTGTCCATCGAATGGCTTTCTTGGTGTTGTCCTTGCTTGGACCTAGCTTATGGCTTCACCTCAAATTTACACTTCTCGTGTATTCTAAAACTTCTCGTCAAATGGTCCACATTGTTGGATGTGACCTACCAATTTCCAAATTCACCACAAAAGCGGATTGTCCTGGGAAGTGTTCCACAGTTGTGCTTTTCCATTTGTGCGCCTGAGCTGAAAACATACCAGTGTAGGCCAATAAGTGACTGGGGCATGGGGATTACTAGCCAGACAGTCATTTCCGAGGCTGTGTGGTGACCATTGGGAGATCTCCCATTCACAGTGGGTGGCACCATGTTGGATCAGCTGCAAATGAAGCAGATTATCTCGCACTAGAGACCATATGTCCACTGTCTCTATGAAAGTACAACCGTCTTTCAATGCACTGAGATGACCCTAAAATGTTCCCTTCCCTGCCTAGGCCTTGGAAGGAGTGTAAGGCTAAGAGGCAACCAGAGCAGTACTCCCCCAATACTTTGTCTGTACAAGGACTGGTGGTGGTTCCTTCTTGCCAGAAAGCTCTTACTCTTTGTGGAGAACCTGGAGAAGATTGTGGAAGTAACTCTAAAACGCAAATTTGGTCAGTTTAGATAAAAAAAGGCATAATCTGCCCAGTCGCAGGCACTGCTGACTTGGGATAAGCTGGGTGACATACCAGTTACTGCCATCCCCCAGTCAGACATTTTCCATAGAGTCCTGCTCTTACACACTGATAAGCTACACGCCAACTTGGAGCGACAGGGTGTACACTTTTACATAGGGGGCCAGAGGACAATAGGGTTGTTACCAGTGTCATCTTGACCTTCAGTGGCTATTAATTACCTGAAAAGGTTAAGGTGGTAGTACAACTATTTGGAAATGTGTTCCCCTCTGCCCCCCCCCCATGTGGTACTTAAAGAGCTTCAAATTTGGGAACGTCTTTGCTGTGCAACGCTAGCCTCATACATAGAGATGGTGGAGGAGCCCTGCATGTGAATTTCCATGTGCACTTCCCATTCTGTGTGAACTATATGGGAAGCAATGTTCCCCTTGCTCACCAGATTCACAGTTTTCTAGAGAGGAAAGTATTTGAGAGAATACAAGATTTTGGACAAACTCAATTACCAAGAGGCAAAGAAGCAAGAGCGGTTGCAACCAGTGTCAAATGTCAGGCTATAGCTGACATCCCTTACAGTGGGCTTTCAGGGCTGTTCAACCATGCCCACCCCTGTGCTTCCTTCTTGCTTCTTCTCCATACCTTCTTTGGGAATTATGCTTCCCACCAGGGACATTCGTTCACACTTCCAAGCTACAGTAAAAGCACCTTCCTCTGGCTTCTCTCGCCTTTCTTCCTAGGATTCCTTTAATCTAAAACTGACGCCAACCAGTGACTAAAAGAGCCACAGGTTGCTGGTCACAGGGCTTCACGATTATTGTCTTTACCTGAAACTGATAAAGAGAAGCTCTCACAATCATCAATCCTCAGAGGAAAGACTAGAAACAATCCTCAAAGGTGAATGACATTCCAGTGGCCCCATGCTACCAGACCACACATGTTCCACTCCTGTGGTCGAGGTGGAGATCCCATCAGTCCCAGAGTCCCTTGTTTGCATCACACAATGGATCCTAGGACCTGTGTATATTGCAGCCGTAGTCCCTCAACCAGTGGCAGTAGGTGATAAGACACAACCTGCTCCCTTGGTTCCCTACAGAAACATTATTCCCCAGTGGAATTGTAGCAGTTTTTCCCACCACTTGGCTAAGCTATGACATCTAAGCACATTACCTGTCCTCCGCATTGCCCTTCAGGACACTTCACTCCCAGCAACACAGACCCCCCCAACCCTTCTTGGATATCAAGGGTATTATGAGACTAGTGCTGCCTATGGTGGTCTCCGCGCCCCCCCCCCCCCCCATCTCACCTGTGGGCCCAGGGCTAAGAGTAGGCCTGAGGATTTCCTGCCTGCCATAAGAGGCGACAAAAAGGAGTCTCACATGTTTCGGCCTTAGTGATGGTCCACTGTCGAGTTTGACCTCCATTTTCCAAATTTTCCCGAAGAGTGAGCCTACTGGAGAAGGGCACCTTACATGCTGCATTGTATCCATCATGCACTGAGACCTCTCACTGATTCATCGACGTGCATTTGCACTTCTACTCATTCTCCAGTTGTTGGTTCAGGTCACCCTCCAGGGTGTGTTTTCCTCCAGCCACTGTGCAGTATCGTTTTCTGCACTGACGATTATAATGGACCTGTTTGCTTGGTTGAAGCTGATATCCACCATGGTAAACAGTCCACTGTGGTGGGGCCACCATGTACCCTGTCGACTGTAGCCCCCTGAACACACAGGGGTCACTTTGTAGATGACTGCGCCATCCTGCCAGGTGGCCTTTGCTGCGGCTGAGTGGCGCCCATGGGGAGGGCCCCTGGTCAGTAGGTAGCATCAGGGCGGATGATGCTCGATGAAGTGTACCACCTCATCATTTGTTGGTGAGCACACACCAGCAGTCTCTAATCGTCCAGTCTCAGTACAATGCAAGGAAGTACAACTCTAAATCATTCCCCTCCCAGGCTAAGGATGGCAGCAAACCTTACTCACCCCGGTACCTCATATGTATGAGGGCTGGGGGGGGGGGGGACTCCTTTGTCTCGAAGCATCAGTATTTTGTAGAGCATGTAGAGGACAATTTTGATGAGGTGGAGGGCTGGTTCCAAATGTGGTAAGATGCCGTCTTTATAAAAACGGCATCCTCTGCCCAGCCACGGGCATTACTCGGTTATGACATGCTGGGGATGTTCCCATTACCATCACGCCTCATAAGAGCTTAAATATGGTCCAGGGTATTATATTCCACAGGGACCTTCTTTTGCAGCCTGACGACCAGCTGTGCGCCAACTTAAAACAGAGGTGTTCATATCGTCCAGCACGTCCGTAGGGGTCCAAGAGATAATCAGGTTGCCACCAGTGCCTTCATCTTGGCCTTAGAGGGTGACATGTGACCAAAGAACGTCAAGGTGATAGTCTACTGCTGTGACTTCAAGCCAAACATCCCTCCCCCGGTTAAGTGTTTTAAGTGCTGGAAGTCTACCCATATGTCTTCCTGCTGTACTTTGTCACACATCCAAACTGTGGATGTCCTGCTTCCTGTTGGTGTCACTTGTGGACAGCATCGTTCCCCTTGCTCGCGAGAAAGCAGGATTTTACAGCAAGAAAGGAAAATCGTGGACCAGAAGACCCTAAAAAGACTGACCTACACAGAGGCTAAAGGGAAATTTGAGCACCTCCATCCTGTGGCTATAACAACCTCTTACACTGCTGCTATGAGAACAGTTGTCACCCCATAAGTTCCTCATATTCCTGTTGGCTCTGAGCTGGAAGACTACACCTGCCCTCTTAATGGTGAGGTAACTTCCCTACCAGTTGCTCCCACCCCACCTACGTTGGGAGCACTGACTCCCTAACCATCTGGGACACCAGCCCAATTTCTCAACCATACAAGTGTAAGTCTTCAGCTCCTCTCACTAGGAATGGGTCCTTTGGGTCACTCCCTTACCAGACTTTGGCTAGTGGGAAAGACGACACCCAGCTGGTCTTAGTGCTTCATGATAATCCTCAGTCCCTGAGACTGAATCAGTGAAGCCCTTCTAGCTAGAGAAACCAAAGGAGCAGTGAGAGGAACCCAAAAAGAAGACCCCTAGGACCAAGGGAATTGCGGTGACGCCACCACCACCACCACCACCACCACCACCACTACCTACAAGCTCGGCATCTGAGGATGGGATGGAGGTTCTGGCGTCTGCTGAGGACCTAGATCTCTCCAAACCATCAGACACAATGGATGTAGATTGCTTGGGAAATAAGTTGGTGGTGGCAGGTGACCTGGCGGCGTAAACTGGCTCACTGAATGTTCCATGCCTTTTCAGCCCTATGATCACATCATCCTTCAGTGGAATTGCGGCAGTTTTTTCCACCACCTGGCAGAGCTACAGCAATTGTTAAGCTGTACACCTGCTTTCTGGTTCCTGGTAATGCAGACCCCCCCTGACCTTCGTGGCTACAGGGGATATTAAAAGAACTGTAGTGTATATAATAGTGTCAGTTGGAGTCTGCGTCTGTCCTGAACTCAGTATGTAGTTGGCCTGTGCACCTCTGAACCCCTCTTGAAGCTATGGCTGTCAGGATACAGACGATGCAGGAAATAACTGTCTGCAACTTCTATCTCCCTCCAGATGCTGCAGTACCCTTGAACGCATTGGCTGCACTGATTGCTCAACTCCCTGAACCTTTACTACTTTTGGGAGATTTTAACGCTCGTAGCCCCCTTGTGGAGTTCGCACCCTGCTTACTGGCCAAGGCAGAAATGTCGAAACGTTACCATCCCATTTCGACCTCGGCCTCTTAAATAAGAGGGCCACCACACATTTCAGTGTGTCTCATGGCAGTTACTGTCATAGATTTCACTTTGCAGCCCAGGACTTCTCCCATCTATCCACTGGAGAGCACATGACGACCTGTCTGGTATTGACCACTTCCCCAACTTCCTGTCACTCCCCTGGCGTCATGCCCATGGACGCCTACCCAGAAGGGTAGGCAGAATGGGCCTTCACCTCTGCTGTCACCATTGACTGTCCCCCACGTGGTGCCATCGATGTTGTGGCTGACCAGGTAACTACAACGATCGTTTCTGCAGCGGAAAATGCGATCCCTCTTTCGGGTGTCCTGGTGAAAGTTGGTACCTTTGTGGTCGCCGGAAGGCGCAGTCAGTGTCGGGAGCTCCACAGCGACATTATCAGCAACCTCGCAAGAACACCTAATAACCTTTAAATGGCTCCGTGTCCGCATTCGCCCGCTTATCAAAAAGCAGAAACAGTGTTTGGAGAGGTATGTCTCGAACATTGAGTGCCATATGTCTGTCACCTTCCCAAGTCTGGATGATCAGACGTGTGTTTGGGTACCAGACTTAAACAAGTATCCATTGCGCTACCATCGATGACGTGTTATCTACCGACGCAAACACGATTGCCGAGCACTTTGCTGAGTACTATGCTCGAACCTCTACCCCCGCCCCCCCCCCCCCCCAGCCTTTCGCATTCTCAAATGGGGGGGGGGATTTAAGTCCTCTAGTTCACCACATGCCACAGTGAATTCTATAACGACCCATTTACAGAATGGGAACTCCTCAGTTCCCCTGAACATTGCCCCAACACAGCTTCTGGCCCAAATTGGATCCACAGCCAGACTATTAAACATCTCTCATCTGACTAAAAGCGACATCTCCTCGTCATCTTCAACCGTATCTGGTACGATGGCGTCTTTCCATGGCAATGGCAGGAGAGCACCATCATTCCGGTGCTCAGACCTGGTAAAAACCCGCTTGATGTGGATAGCTATCGACCAGTCAGTCTCACCAACGTTCTTTGTAAGCTGCAGGAACGTATGGTGTCTGCAGGTGGGTTGGGTCCTGGAGTAACGTGGCCTACTGGCTCCATGTCAGGGCAGGTTTCACCAAGGTCGCTCTACCACTGATAATCTTGTGTCCCTCGAGTCTGCCATCTGTACAGCCTTTTCCAGATGCTGTTGTTTATTTACTTACGTAAAGCATGCGACACGACCTGGCGACATCATATTGTTGCCAAATTGTAGGAGTGGTGTGTCTGGGCTGGGGCCTGCTCCAGATTTTTATCCAAACTTTCCTGTCTCTTCGTACTTCCTGTGTCCAAGTTGGTGCCTCCCATAGTTCTACCCCCCTCCCCCCTCCCCCCTCTCCCCCATAACCAAGAGAGAGGGTCCTACAGGGCTCTGTATTGAGTGTATCTCTATCTTTAGTGGTCAATAACGGTCTAGCAGATGATGTAGTGCTGTCCATTGCACCTTTCCTGTATGCAGACGACTTCTGTATTTCGTACTGGTGTTGCTGAGTGGCGCCTACAAGGAGCCATCCACAAGGCGAAGTCATGGGCTCTAGACCATGGCTTTGTTTTCGGCCGCAAAGTCGTGTGTTATACATTTGTCGGCGTCGTACCATTCATCTGGAACCAGAACTTCACATTAATGACGATCCACTGACTGTAGTTGAGACATATTTATTCTTAGGACTGATTTTCGACGCCCGATTGACTTGGCTTCCTCACCTTCGTTAGCTTAAGCGGAAGTTCTCAGGCTGCAGAGGGTATTGAGGTGCTGCCAGCAACACAAACTGGGGTGCAGATCGTTATACGCTGCTGCAGCTCTACAGAGCTGTCGTTCAATGCCACTTTGACTATTTGAGTGTGGTTCACGGTTCGTCAGCACGATCAGCATTGAATTTACTCGACCCAGTGCACCACTGTGGCGTTAGACTGATCACGAGAGCTTTCAGGACAAGTCCAGAGACCACCATCCTGGTGGAGGCTTTGGTCCCTCCATTGAAGGTCAGTCGTGCACAATTTCTAGCCAGTTCCATTGCATAAGTTCATAGTTCTCCTGTGTATCCGAATTATGGTCTCCTTTCCCACACACGGTGGTTCATCTCCCACATCAGCAGCCCAGGTCAGGGTTTACAGTAGTGGTTTGCGTCCGATCCCTTCTATCTGAACTGGAGTTGTTGCCTTTACCACCTATACTTGAGGTCCATTCACGTACTCATCCATGGTAAACGCCTAGGCTGCGGACCTTCCACATGGCACGAAGGACTCTGTTAACCCCATGGCTTCCCACTGTCACTTCCTGTCGATTCTTGATGTGTACTGAGGCCCTGAAGCAGTTTACACCGACGGCTAGGTGGCTGATGGTCGCGTCTGCTTCGCATATGTCCATGGTGGACATAGTGAAGTGTTCATTGCCCGATGGCTGCATGGTTTCACTGCAGAGCTGGTAGCTGTACCTCATGCTCTTGAGCACATTTGTTCATGCTCTTGAGCACATTTGTTCATGCTCTTGAGCACATTTGTTCATGCTCTTGAGCACATTTGTTCATGCTCTTGAGCACATTTGTTCATGCTCTTGAGCACATTTGTTCATGCTCTTGAGCACATTTGTTCATGCTCTTGAGCACATTTGTTCATGCTCTTGAGCACATTTGTTCATGCTCTTGAGCACATTTGTTCATGCTCTTGAGCACATTTGTTCATGCTCTTGAGCACATTTGTTCATGCTCTTGAGCACATTTGTTCATGCTCTTGAGCACATTTGTTCATGCTCTTGAGCACATTTGTTCATGCTCTTGAGCACATTTGTTCATGCTCTTGAGCACATTTGTTCATGCTCTTGAGCACATTTGTTCATGCTCTTGAGCACATTTGTTCATGCTCTTGAGCACATTTGTTCATGCTCTGGTAAGTTGTTTCTTCTGTGTACTACCACCCTCTTCGTCCTTTGGTAGCGACCATCCAGGTGTCCATCTATGCCCTGGAATGGTTCAGTTGTTCAGTGAGGTTTGTCTGGACCCCAGCTCACGTCGGGATCCCAGACAATGAACATGCAGACAGGCTGGCCAAACATTTGAAGTTAAATAATATTTATTGGTTTAGATGGAAAATTATTTTCCACTCTTATTCTTTTGTTACAATGTGTTTGAATAATTAGGTTTCATAGATCAGCAAATAAATTCATACTACGTAACGTGCTGTGAACACTATTTTTAAAGATTCAATGTAAGTTGAATTTGTCTTTTAAAGAAGATTCCGGACCACTGGGGCACATTTACTTCCATTTATTTCTACGAACATTTATGTTTGTTAAAATTCTCCATTCAAAACTGCCACAGAGACATTTTTGCTATCGAGGCAGGATTCTACCAGGCTTTGGAAAGCCGCAGAAGGTACTGCGATCTGCACCCCACTAGTGCTACTTAGGCAACGCTGGGTATTGAGATGCAGCCAATACTTTAAGTTAATTGGCAAAGGTGGGGGAACTGATAAACACCAGTCCTAAAAAGCGATAAATCTCCACCACATCCGGTAGTTTATCGTATAGGTGAAGTTCTGGTTGTGGGTGAACGGTATGACTATAGAAGTTCATGACATGAGTCTTGGCGCCGGTAAATCTAAAGCCATAGGTCAGGGCGTATTCCTGCGTCTTTAGTATGGCGCCTTGCAATCTACGTTCAGAGTCAGACACCAACACTAGATGAGGAATAGAAGAAGCAGAAGTAATCAGCACACAAGGAGGACAATACTTAGGACCCACCCCCCACAGCTGCTGCTAGATTGTAGATGGCTAGTAGAAAGTGAGACACTCAGTACAGCGCCCTGTTGGGCCCAATTCTCTTTGATATGGGTGTACTGTGGCAGGAACAAACTGTAACCTGGAAAGTACAGTGAGACAGGAAGTCTAAAACCATCCTGACAGAAGACACCCGAGTCTAGGAGCCAAAACAGCCGCCTGCTCACCATGCATCCAAGCAATTTACAAAAACATTGGCGAGTCTCTTTGGGCAGTAACTGTGTCCCTAGATGGTGCTTACCAAGTTTCAGAACTGGAACCATGATACTTTCTCGCCATGGCGATGTGAACTCTCCCTTGCTCCAGATGCAGTTAAGGATGGCAAGGATGTGACGCTGACAGGTCACTAGCAATGTGCTTTAACATTTGGTTGTGGATGTGGTCTGGCCCTGGACTGTATCAGCGCAGTGGGCGACGACAATTTCCACTCAATGGATGCAGCATTATATAGCCCCAGGTGGCTTGTAGTGAAACAATTTCTTTTGCTCTAACCACTGTTCTAAGACATGAAAGGTAGGTTGATAATTCTCAGACGCTGAGGCCTGAGCATAACGGAGAGCAAAATGTGCGGCAATGGTGTCTGAGTCAGTGTATGCAGTATCATTTAAGGCAATACCAGGTTCATCTGGAGACATATGGTATCCATACACATCTGATGTGAGCCCAAATCTGCCAGAGAGGTACATTGCCTGCCTCTTTGAAACAATGTTTCTAGCTATCTCACTTCCGTCTTTCTATTAGGTCACAGACCTGAGTAAAGAGCAATGAGGTGCTCCACACATTGGTCCGCTTATGGCAATTTAGAGCCCACCTATGATATCAAACGGCCTTAGATTTCGAAAGACTGCCACGGTAATGCCTTCCACCAGGGCAGGCTTTAAGAACAGGGTATTGCTTCATCAGCTGCTGAAACAATGGCTGAAACAGTGGCTGTAGTTCTGGACTGCCTCATGGGCCTCTCCATGCAGCAGGGAGCTAATGTCGACAAAAGCACCTAAAACATACCAGTCTGCACAGTTGAGAGCACATCTGTATGGGCATCCAGGTGACACCGAAGTGTATGGGGTACCAGTATTCAACAGGCAAAGGTCAAGTTCTCCCAGTAATTTTTGAGGTGTTTACTGTGGCCAATGGCATGACTCCACCCCACAAAGGTTTATCAGCAATGAAATCACCCAAGTTTTGAAAGGTGGGGGGGGGGGGTTGAGCAAACAATATGTTCTCGGACATCAGAAGGGAGGTAAGCAATACAGATAGTAATATCCTGAAATGCCATTACCCACAGCCTTCAAAGGTGTGGTAAGAGACACGAGTTCACTATCTGGACTGTCTGGAACGTATGTCCCAACTCTGCCTGACACCATTATAGTTTCGTTGGTTGGTCCGTCGGTCGGTCGGTTTAAGAGAGAGGGACGGGACCAAACCACTGTCATCAGTCCCTTGTTCCAAATAAAACAATGACACAAGGGAAAAAATAAAACAAATGAGACATACAACACAAAACGGAAAGAAAGGGAAAACCACAAGAAAGAATGAAAGGTAACAGAGGCAGTGGCAAGGGGGAGAGGCGGGTAGTATTTTGTGACTAAATGTTCCTTTTGCTAGAGAAAAGTGCTTCAATGTTAAGTAACAGTTGTGTAAAATCTGTAAAATTATATGCAATTTAGTGCCACTCGCACGACTTTACAGACATTTCTGCACAACGTAAAGTGGAGATTTGTTTAACAGAGTGACAAATATTAGCCGGGATAATCATTTCTGAGATCAAACGAATTGTTACGCTTGCAATAGGTAACTGGTTTTATATTTTTTTGATCTACCTGAAATTTCATTTATAAGTGATTAAAGTCACGAAATACTATAAAACGGTTCCGCGACAAGGACATCACTGCAGGCCACCTGCATCGCTTCATTCTCGAACTCCCGCCGTACGTCGGTGACTTACCCCAGCAGGATAAGTGTCAACCTTGCTAAGTCAGAATCGTGCTACAGCGGTTTGAGAGGCAATGTTACAAAATATATCGGCTCAACCACTTGTTTATAGTGTAAAACACTAAGATTGACGCGTTTCGGAAATCGAGCTTCCATCATCAGAATAATAAAATGTAAAAGAACCTGTTAAAAAAATGGTGTCGCCTATGGTGTTCAACATCTAACCACATGGCTCTCTCCTCTATCGTCGTAAACCGCCCGTGCGTCCTCGTTGATACCACACACCACATAGCCAAACACGACACTGAAACGCGCTCACGCGCAAGTAAACAAGGAAGTCACAGAGACGTCTATATACACAGATAACGTATACATGTTCCAAGGACCTCATTAAATGATGGTGTCTTGCCAATTGCTTAAAATGTAGATACTAAAAGAAGCCAGTAAAATGTTTGAAAAAGTTATTTGTATCACCAGTTAGCTGTTCAGTGTGTTCTGATTATCCACGCTATGTATCGTAATTTACAGCTGTTCTAGTAGATGCAAATTTTTGCCTTTGTCCTTTCTATGTAAAATAAAGAGATCCTGATCTATTCCCAACATGGGGTGTCCCGTTTCCCAAATATGCGTGGCTACAGCTGACTTTCCGAAATGAAGCCGGAAAGCATCGATGTTCTTTGTACCGTACTTTAAAGGACCTACCAGTTTGGCCTACATAGCTTGCCTTGCACGTGTTACACTGAATTTTATAGACCGCAGCTCTCTCATATTTATAGCTTTCCTGCTGTAAATTATTTCTTAGTTTAAATCGCAGCGTATTATTGGTCTGAAAAGCGGTATCAACTTTAAAAGGTTTGAAAATGTTAGCCACTTTTTGCGAAATATCACCGCAGTATGGTATTGTGACTCTCGTAATATTATTTGCGATATTCTTCCTTACATTCGCGCGCTGTTTCTGTCGTTAATTTATTGACAACGTTTTGGTGATATCCGTTAGCTCTGGCTAGTTGTTTCACGATGTTCAGCTCATTCTGTCTTCTTCATTCATAGGGACTATGTGGAGATGCACCTTGGAAGACACGGCTGCAACAATGGAAGTAGCCACGATGTTTTAATTTTATTATCCATTTTATTCTGCCTGGTGCATGTTCCAATTTAGCGAGTTCTAACAGGTTTTTTGTACTTTTTACTATTCTGATGATGGAAGCTTGACTTCTGAAACGAGTCAATCTCAGTGTTTTACACTAAGAAAAAGTGGTTGAGCCGATATATTTTTTTTTAATGTTGACATCCACAACCACGACCTGTCATCCAGTATGGTTAAAGTCGAAGGTTTGAGAGGAATTATGGTGAACTCACATTGATGGCTGGCGGCAATTGTGCCCGACCTATACCCACTGGAACACACATCGGGGACCAGCCGAGTCTCTGTAAATCGCCATGCCGTATTTGAGGGAATTGCTTGACCTGCGTGCAGACATCTAGCGCCACATACTACCAGAATCCTCTGCAGGAATTGTAAATCTGTGCCGAACACTGTTATATTCTATTCTGTAGTTGGAACAAGACTCTATTTAACAGGTGGTCAGTGTTTCGGCTCATATATAATGTCTCTGTGTGTGTGTGTGTGTGTGTGTGTGTGTGTGTGTGTGTGTGTGTGTGTGTGTGTGTCTGTGTGTCTCTGTGTCTGTGTGTCTGTGTGTCTCTGTGTCTGTGTGTCTCTGTGTCTGTGTGTCTCTGTGTCTGTGTGTCTCTGTGTCTGTGTGTCTCTGTGTCTGTGTGTCTCTGTGTCTGTGTGTCTCTGTGTGTGTGTCTCTGTGTGTGTGTCTCTGTGTGTGTGTCTCTGTGTGTGTGTCTCTGTGTGTGTGTGTCTCTGTGTGTGTGTGTCTCTGTGTGTGTGTCTCTGTGTGTGTGTGTCTCTGTGTGTGTGTGTCTCTCTGTGTGTGTGTCTCTCTGTGTGTGTGTGTCTCTGTGTGTGTGTGTCTCTCTGTGTGTGTGTCTCTCTGTGTGTGTGTGTCTCTGTGTGTGTGTGTCTCTGTGTGTGTGTGTCTCTGTGTGTGTGTGTCTCTGTGTGTGTGTGTCTCTGTGTGTGTGTGTCTCTGTGTGTGTGTGTCTCTGTGTGTGTGTGTCTCTGTGTGTGTGTGTGTCTCTGTGTGTGTGTGTGTCTCTGTGTGTGTGTGTCTCTGTGTGTGTGTGTGTCTCTGTGTGTGTGTGTCTCTGTGTGTGTGTCTCTGTGTGTGTGTCTCTGTGTGTCTCTGTGTGTGTGTCTCTGTGTGTGTGTCTCTGTGTGTGTGTCTCTGTGTGTGTGTGTCTCTGTGTGTGTGTGTCTCTGTGTGTGTGTGTCTCTGTGTGTGTGTCTCTGTGTGTGTGTCTCTGTGTGTGTGTCTCTGTGTGTGTGTCTCTGTGTGTGTGTCTCTGTGTGTGTGTCTCTGTGTGTGTGTCTCTGTGTGTGTGTCTCTGTGTGTGTGTCTCTGTGTGTGTGTCTCTGTGTGTGTGTCTCTGTGTGTGTGTCTCTGTGTGTGCGTCTCTGTGTGTGCGTCTCTGTGTGTGCGTCTCTGTGTGTGCGTCTCTGTGTGTGCGTCTCTGTGTGTGCGTCTCTGTGTGTGCGTCTCTGTGTGTGCGTCTCTGTGTGTGCGTCTCTGTGTGTGCGTCTCTGTGTGTGCGTCTCTGTGTGTGCGTCTCTGTGTGTGCGTCTCTGTGTGTGCGTCTCTGTGTGTGCGTCTCTGTGTGTGCGTCTCTGTGTGTGCGTCTCTGTGTGTGCGTCTCTGTGTGTGCGTCTCTGTGTGTGCGTCTCTGTGTGTGCGTCTCTGTGTGTGCGTCTCTGTGTGTGCGTCTCTGTGTGTGCGTCTCTGTGTGTGCGTCTCTGTGTGTGCGTCTCTGTGTGTGCGTCTCTGTGTGTGCGTCTCTGTGTGTGCGTCTCTGTGTGTGCGTCTCTGTGTGTGCGTCTCTGTGTGTGCGTCTCTGTGTGTGCGTCTCTGTGTGTGCGTCTCTGTGTGTGCGTCTCTGTGTGTGCGTCTCTGTGTGTGCGTCTCTGTGTGTGCGTCTCTGTGTGTGCGTCTCTGTGTGTGCGTCTCTGTGTGTGCGTCTCTGTGTGTGCGTCTCTGTGTGTGCGTCTCTGTGTGTGCGTCTCTGTGTGTGCGTCTCTGTGTGTGCGTCTCTGTGTGTGCGTCTCTGTGTGTGCGTCTCTGTGTGTGCGTCTCTGTGTGTGCGTCTCTGTGTGTGCGTCTCTGTGTGTGCGTCTCTGTGTGTGCGTCTCTGTGTGTGCGTCTCTGTGTGTGCGTCTCTGTGTGTGCGTCTCTGTGTGTGCGTCTCTGTGTGTGCGTCTCTGTGTGTGCGTCTCTGTGTGTGCGTCTCTGTGTGTGCGTCTCTGTGTGTGCGTCTCTGTGTGTGCGTCTCTGTGTGTGCGTCTCTGTGTGTGCGTCTCTGTGTGTGCGTCTCTGTGTGTGCGTCTCTGTGTGTGCGTCTCTGTGTGTGCGTCTCTGTGTGTGCGTCTCTGTGTGTGCGTCTCTGTGTGTGCGTCTCTGTGTGTGCGTCTCTGTGTGTGCGTCTCTGTGTGTGCGTCTCTGTGTGTGCGTCTCTGTGTGTGCGTCTCTGTGTGTGCGTCTCTGTGTGTGCGTCTCTGTGTGTGCGTCTCTGTGTGTGCGTCTCTGTGTGTGCGTCTCTGTGTGTGCGTCTCTGTGTGTGCGTCTCTGTGTGTGCGTCTCTGTGTGTGCGTCTCTGTGTGTGCGTCTCTGTGTGTGCGTCTCTGTGTGTGCGTCTCTGTGTGTGCGTCTCTGTGTGTGCGTCTCTGTGTGTGCGTCTCTGTGTGTGCGTCTCTGTGTGTGCGTCTCTGTGTGTGCGTCTCTGTGTGTGCGTCTCTGTGTGTGCGTCTCTGTGTGTGCGTCTCTGTGTGTGCGTCTCTGTGTGTGCGTCTCTGTGTGTGCGTCTCTGTGTGTGCGTCTCTGTGTGTGCGTCTCTGTGTGTGCGTCTCTGTGTGTGCGTCTCTGTGTGTGCGTCTCTGTGTGTGCGTCTCTGTGTGTGCGTCTCTGTGTGTGCGTCTCTGTGTGTGCGTCTCTGTGTGTGCGTCTCTGTGTGTGCGTCTCTGTGTGTGCGTCTCTGTGTGTGCGTCTCTGTGTGTGCGTCTCTGTGTGTGCGTCTCTGTGTGTGCGTCTCTGTGTGTGCGTCTCTGTGTGTGCGTCTCTGTGTGTGCGTCTCTGTGTGTGCGTCTCTGTGTGTGCGTCTCTGTGTGTGCGTCTCTGTGTGTGCGTCTCTGTGTGTGCGTCTCTGTGTGTGCGTCTCTGTGTGTGCGTCTCTGTGTGTGCGTCTCTGTGTGTGCGTCTCTGTGTGTGCGTCTCTGTGTGTGCGTCTCTGTGTGTGCGTCTCTGTGTGTGCGTCTCTGTGTGTGCGTCTCTGTGTGTGCGTCTCTGTGTGTGCGTCTCTGTGTGTGCGTCTCTGTGTGTGCGTCTCTGTGTGTGCGTCTCTGTGTGTGCGTCTCTGTGTGTGCGTCTCTGTGTGTGCGTCTCTGTGTGTGCGTCTCTGTGTGTGCGTCTCTGTGTGTGCGTCTCTGTGTGTGCGTCTCTGTGTGTGCGTCTCTGTGTGTGCGTCTCTGTGTGTGCGTCTCTGTGTGTGCGTCTCTGTGTGTGCGTCTCTGTGTGTGCGTCTCTGTGTGTGCGTCTCTGTGTGTGCGTCTCTGTGTGTGCGTCTCTGTGTGTGCGTCTCTGTGTGTGCGTCTCTGTGTGTGCGTCTCTGTGTGTGCGTCTCTGTGTGTGCGTCTCTGTGTGTGCGTCTCTGTGTGTGCGTCTCTGTGTGTGCGTCTCTGTGTGTGCGTCTCTGTGTGTGCGTCTCTGTGTGTGCGTCTCTGTGTGTGCGTCTCTGTGTGTGCGTCTCTGTGTGTGCGTCTCTGTGTGTGCGTCTCTGTGTGTGCGTCTCTGTGTGTGCGTCTCTGTGTGTGCGTCTCTGTGTGTGCGTCTCTGTGTGTGCGTCTCTGTGTGTGCGTCTCTGTGTGTGCGTCTCTGTGTGTGCGTCTCTGTGTGTGCGTCTCTGTGTGTGCGTCTCTGTGTGTGCGTCTCTGTGTGTGCGTCTCTGTGTGTGCGTCTCTGTGTGTGCGTCTCTGTGTGTGCGTCTCTGTGTGTGCGTCTCTGTGTGTGCGTCTCTGTGTGTGCGTCTCTGTGTGTGCGTCTCTGTGTGTGCGTCTCTGTGTGTGCGTCTCTGTGTGTGCGTCTCTGTGTGTGCGTCTCTGTGTGTGCGTCTCTGTGTGCGCGTCTCTGTGTGCGCGTCTCTGTGTGCGTCTCTGTGTGCGCGTCTCTGTGTGCGCGTCTCTGTGTGCGTCTCTGTGTGCGTCTCTGTGTGCGTCTCTGTGTGCGTCTCTGTGTGCGTCTCTGTGTGCGTCTCTGTGTGCGT